>NC_092786.1:43138404-43452765 GCF_047496795.1 Chiloscyllium punctatum
TCACTTTCACACACACTCTACAATCTCTCACTCACTCACTTTCTCACACACTCTACAATCTCTCACTCACTCACTTTCACACACACTCTACAATCTCTATCTCACTCACTTTCTCACACACTCTACAATCTCTCCCTCACTCACTTTCACACACACTCTACAATCTCTCACTAACTTTCACACACACTCTACAGTCTCTCACTCACTTTCACACACGCTCTACAATCTCTCACTCACTTTTACACACACTCTACAATCTCTCCCTCACTCACTTTCTCACACACTCTACAATCTCTCTCACTCACTTTCACACACACTCTACAATCTCTCCCTCACTCACTTTCTCACACACTCTACAATCTCTCCCTCACTCACTTTCTCTCACACTCTACAATCTCTCCCTCACTCACTTTCTCACACACTCTACAATCTCTCCCTCACTCACTTTCACACACACTCTACAATCTCTCACTCACTCACTTTCTCACACACTCTACAATCTCACACTCACTTTCTCACACACTCTTCAATCTCTATCTCACTCACTTTCACACAGACTCTGCAATCTCTCCCTCACTCACTTTCTCACACACTCTACAATCTCTCCCTCACTCACTTTCTCACACACTCTACAATCTCTCTCACACTCACTTTCTCACACACTCTACAATCTCTCTCTCACTCACTTTCACACACGCTCTACAATCTCTCACTCACTTTCTCACACACTCTACAATCTCTCTCTCACTCACTTTCTCACACACTCTACAATCTCTCACACTCACTTTCACACACACTCTACAATCTCTCACTCACTCACTTTCTCACATACTCTACAATCTCTCACTCACTCACTTTCTCACACACTCTACAATCTCTCCCTCACTCACTTTCTCACACACTCTACAATCTCTCTCACTCACTTTTTCACACACTCTACAATCTCTCTCTCACTCACTTTCACACCCACTCTACAATCTCTCCCTCACTCACTTTCTCACACACTCTACAATCTCTCACTCACTCATTTTCTCACACCCTCTACAATCTCTCACACTGACTTTCTCACACACTCGACAATCTCTCACTCACTTTCACACACACTCTACAATCTCTCACTCACTTTCTCACACACTCTACAATCTCTCAACCACTTTCTCACACACTCGACAATCTCTCACTCACTTTCACACACACTCTACAATCTCTCTCTCACTCACTTTCTCACACACTCTACAATCTCTCACTCACTTTCTCACACACTCTACAATCTCTCAACCACTTTCTCACACACTCTACAATCTCTCTCTCACTCACTTTCTCACACACTCTACAATCTCTCTCACTCACTTTCTCTCACACTCTACAATCTCTCTCTCACTCACTTTCACACACACTCTACAATCTCTCCCTCACTCACTTTCTCACACCCTCTACAATCTCTCCCTCACTCACTTTCACACACACTCTACAATCTATCCCTCACTCACTTTCTCACACACTCTACAATCTCTCTCACTTTCACACACACTCTATAATCTCTCACTCACTCACTTTCTCACACACTCTACAATCTCTCTCTCACTCACTTTCACACACATTCTACAATCTCTCACTAACTTTCTCACACACTCTTCAATCTCTATCTCACTCACTTTCACACACACTCTGCAATCTCTCCCTCACTCACTTTCTCACACATTCTACAATCTCTCTCTCACTCACTTTCGCACACACTCTACAATCTCTCTCTCACTCACTTTCGCACACACTCGACAATCTCTCTCTCACTCACTTTCACACACACTCGACAATCCCTCTCTCACTCACTTTCACACACAGTCTACAATCTCTCCCTCACTCACTTTCTCACACACTCTACAATCTCTCCCTCACTCACTTTCACACACACTCTACAATCTCTCCCTCACTCACTTTCTCACACACTCTACAATCTCTCTCTCACTTTCACACACACTCTACAATCTCTCCCTCACTCACTTTCTCACACACTCTACAATCTCTCTCTCACTTTCTCACACACTCTACAATCTCTCACTCACTTTCTCACACACTCTACAATCTCTCTCACACTCACTTTCTCACACGCTCTTCAATCTCTCTCTCACTCACTTTCACACACGCTCTACAATCTCTCACTCACTTTCTCACACACTCTACAATCTCTCTCTCACTCACTTTCTCACCCACTCTACAATCTCTCACACTCACTTTCACACATACTCTACAATCTCTCTCACACTCACTTTCTCACACACTCTACAATATCTCTCACTCACTCACTTTCTCACACACTCTACAATCTCTCCCTCACTCACTTTCACACACACTCTACAATCTCTCACACTCACTTTCACACACAGTCTCCATTCTCTCTCACTCACTTTCACACACAGTCTACAATCTGTCACTCACTCACTTTCTCACACACTCTACAATCTCTCTCACTCACTTTCACACACACTCTACAATCTCTCACTCACTCACTTTCTCACACACTCTACAATCTCTCACTCACTTTCTCACACACTCTACAATCTCTCACTCACTCACTTTCTCACACACTCTACAATCTCTCACTCAGTTTCTCACACACTCTACAATCTCACACTCACTTTCTCACACACTCTACAATCTCTCTCTCACTCACTTTCTCACACACTCTACAATCTCTCACTCACTTTCTCACACACTCTACAATCTCTCTCTCACTCACTTTCTCACACACTCTACAATCTCTCACTCACTTTCACACACGCTCTACAATCCCTCACTCACTTTCTCACACACTCTACAATCTCTCTCACTCACTTTCTCACACACTCTACAATCTCTCTCTCACTCACTTTCACACACACTCTACAATCTCTCACTCACTCACTTTCTCACACACTCTACAATCTCACACTCACTTTCTCACACACTCTTCAATCTCTATCTCACTCACTTTCACACAGGCTCTGCAATCTCTCCCTCACTCACTTTCTCACACACTCTACAATCTCTCTCACACTCACTTTCTCACACGCTCTTCAATCTCTCTCTCACTCACTTTCACACACGCTCTACAATCTCTCACTCACTTTCTCACACGCTCTACAATCTCTCTCTCACTCACTTTCTCACCCACTCTACAATCTCTCACACTCACTTTCACACACACTCTACAATCTCTCTCTCACTCACTTTCTCACACACTCTACAATCTCTCACTCACTCACTTTCTCACACACTCTACAATCTCTCACTCACTCACTTTCTCACACACTCTACAATCTCTCCCTCACTCACTTTCTCACACACTCTACAATCTCTCACACTCACTTTCACACACAGTCTCCATTCTCTCACACTCACTTTCACACACAGTCTCCATTCTCTCTCACTCACTTTCACACACACTCTACAATCTGTCACTCACTCACTTTCTCACACACTCTACAATCTCTCTCACTCACTTTCACACACACTCTACAATCTCTCACTCACTCACTTTCTCACACACTCTACAATCTCTCACTCACTTTCTCACACACTCTACAATCTCTCACTCACTTTCTCACACACTCTACAATCTCTCCCTCACTCAATTTCACACACACTCTACAATCTCTCCCTCACTCACTTTCTCACACACTCTACAATCTCTCTCTCACTCACTTTCTCACACACTCTACAATCTCTCACTCACTTTCTCACACACTTTACAATCTCTCCCTCACTCACTTTCTCACACACTCTACAATCTCTCACTCACTTTCACACACACTCTACAATCTCTCCCTCACTCACTTTCTCACACACTCTACAATCTCTCACTCACTCACTTTCTCACACACTCTTCAATCTCTCTCTCACTCACTTTCACACACACTCTACAATCTCTCCCTCACTCACTTTCACACACACACTACAATCTCTCCCTCACTCACTTTCTCACACACTCTTCAATCTCTCTCACTCACTTTCTCACACACTCTACAATCTCTCACTCACTTTCTCACACACTCTACAATCTCTCACTCACTTTCTCACACACTCTCCAATCTCTCTCTCACTCACTTTCTCACACACTCTACAATCTCTCACACTCACTTTCACACACACTCTACAATCTCTCACTCACTCACTTTCTCACACACTCTACAATCTCTCACTCACTTTCACACACACTCGACAATCTCACACTCACTTTCACACACACTCTACAATCTCTCCCTCACTCACTTTCTCACACACTCTACAATCTCTCACTCACTCACTTTCTCACACAGTCTACAATCTCTCCCTCACTCACTTTCTCACACACTCTACAATCTCTCACTCACTCACTTTCTCACACACTCTACAATCTCTCACTCACTCACTTTCTCACACAGTCTACAATCTCTCCCTCACTCACTTTCACACACGCTCTACAATCTCTCACTCACTTTCTCACACACTCTACAATCTCTCCCTCACTCACTTTCACACACAGTCTCCATTCTCTCTCACTCACTTTCACACACAGTCTACAATCTGTCACTCACTCACTTTCTCACACACTCTACAATCTCTCACACTCACTTTCTCACACACTCTACAATCTCTCACTCACTCACTTTCACACACACTCTACAATCTCTCACTCACTCGCTTTCTCACACACTCTACAATCTCTCTCACACTCACTTTCTCACACGCTCTACAATCTCTCACTCACTTTCTCACACACTCTACAATCTCTCCCTCACTCACTTTCTCACACAGTCTCCATTCTCTCTCACTCACTTTCACACACAGTCTACAATCTGTCACTCACTCACTTTCTCACACACTCTACAATCTCTCACACTCACTTTCTCACACACTCTACAATCTCTATCTCACTCACTTTCACACACGCTCTACAATCTCTCACTCACTTTCTCACACACTCTACAATCTCTCCCTCACTCACTTTCTCACACAGTCTCCATTCTCTCTCACTCACTTTCACACACAGTCTACAATCTGTCACTCACTCACTTTCTCACACACTCTACAATCTCTCACACTCACTTTCTCACACACTCTACAATCTCTCACTCACTCACTTTCTCACACACTCTACAATCTCTCACTCACTTTCTCACACACTCTACAATCTCTCACTCACTTTCTCACACACTCTACTATCTCTCTCTCACTCACTTTCTCACACACTCTACAATCTCTCACTCACTTTCTCACACACTCTACAATCTCTCTCTCACTCACTTTCTCACACACTCTACAATCTCTCCCTCACTCACTTTCACACACACTCTACAATCTCTCTCTCACTTTCACACACACTCTACAATCTCTCACTCACTTTCACACACACTCTACAATCTCTCCCTCACTCACTTTCTCACACACTCTACAATCTCTCACTCACTCACTTTCTCACACACTCTACAATCTCACACTCACTTTCTCACACACTCTACAATCTCTCTCTCACTCACTTTCACACACACTCTACAATCTCTCACTCACTTTCTCACACACTCTACAATCTCTCTCTCACTCACTTTCTCACACACTCTACAATCTCTCTCACTCACTTTCACACACACTCTACAATCTCTATCTCACTCACTCACTTTCACACACACTCTACAATCTCTCCCTCACTCACTTTCTCACACACTCTACAATCTCTCCCTTACTCACTTTCTCACACACTCTACAATCTCTCCCTCACTCACTTTCTCACACACTCGACAATCTCTCACTCACTTTCTCACACACTCTACAATCTCTCCCTCACTCACTTTCTCACACACTCTACAATCTCTCCCTCACTCACTTTCTCACACACTCTACAATCTCTCCCTCACTCACTTTCTCACACACTTTTACAATCTCTCTCTCACTCACTTTCACACACAGTCTACAATCTCTCACTCACTTTCTCACACACTCTACAATCTCTCCCTCACTCACTTTCACACACACTCTACAATCTCTCACTCACTTTCTCACACATTCTAAAATCACTCACTCACTTTCACACACACTCTACAATCTCTCACTCACTCACTTTCTCACACACTCTACAATCTCTCCCTCACTCACTTTCTCACACACTCTTCAATCTCTCTCACTCACTTTCTCACACACTCTCCAATCTCTCTCTCACTCACTTTCTCACACACTCTACAATCTCTCACACTCACTTTCTCACACACTCTACAATCTCTCACTCACTCACTTTCTCACACACTCTACAATCTCTCCCTCACTCACTTTCTCACACACTCTACAATCTCTCACACTCACTTTCTCACACACTCTACAATCTCTCCCTCACTCACTTTCACACACGCTCTACAATCTCTCACTCACTTTCACACACACTCTACAATCTCTCCCTCACTCACTTTCTCACACACTCTACAATCTCTCTCACTCACTTTCTCACACACTCTACAATCTCTCTCTCACTCACTTTCACACACACTCTACAATCTCTCCCTCACTCACTTTCTCACACACTCTACAATCTCTCTCACTCACTTTCTCACACACTCTACAATCTCTCTCTCACTCACTTTCACACACACTCTACAATCTCTCACTCACTCACTTTCACACACACTCTACAATCTCTCACTCACTCACTTTCACACACACTCTACAATCTCTCACTCACTCACTTTCTCACACAATCGACAATCTCACACTCACTTTCTCACACACTCGACAATCTCACACTCACTTTCTCACACACTCTTCAATCTCTATCTCACTCACTTTCACACAGACTCTGCAATCTCTCCCTCACTCACTTTCTCACACACTCTACAATCTCTCTCACACTCACTTTCTCACACGCTCTTCAATCTCTCTCTCACTCACTTTCACACACGCTCTACAATCTCTCACTCACTTTCTCACACACTCTACAATCTCTCTCTCACTCACTTTCTCACCCACTCTACAATCTCTCACACTCACTTTCACACACACTCTACAATCTCTCACTCACTCACTTTCTCACACACTCTACAATCTCTCACTCACTCACTTTCTCACACACTCTACAATCTCTCACTCACTCACTTTCTCACACACTCTACAATCTCTCACTCACTCACTTTCTCACACACTCTACAATCTCTCCCTCACTCACTTTCACACACACTCTACAATCTCTCACACTCACTTTCACACACAGTCTCCATTCTCTCTCACTCACTTTCTCACACACTCTACAATCTCTCACACTCACTTTCACACACACTCTACAATCTCTCACTCACTCACTTTCTCACACACTCTACAATCTCTCACTCACTTTCTCACACACTCTTCAAACTCTCTCACTCACTTTCTCACACACTCTACAATCTCTCACTCAGTTTCTCACACACTCTACAATCTCTCACTCACTTTCTCACACACTCTACAATCTCTCTCTCACTCACTTTCTTACACACTCTACAATCTCTCACTCACTTTCTCACACACTCTACAATCTCTCTCTCACTCACTTTCTCACACACTCTACAATCTCTCCCTCACTCACTTTCACACACACTCTACAATCTCTCTCTCACTTTCACACACACTCTACAATCTCTCACTCACTTTCACACACACTCTACAATCTCTCCCTCACTCACTTTCTCACACACTCTACAATCTCTCACTCACTCACTTTCTCACACACTCTACAATCTCACACTCACTTTCTCACACACTCTACAATCTCTCTCTCACTCACTTTCACACACACTCTACAATCTCTCACTCACTTTCTCACACACTCTACAATCTCTCTCTCACTCACTTTCTCACACACTCTACAATCTCTCTCACTCACTTCACACACACTCTACAATCTCTATCTCACTCACTCACTTCACACACACTCTACAATCTCTCCCTCACTCACTTTCTCACACACTCTACAATCTCTCTCACTCACTTTCACACACACTCTACAATCTCTCCCTCACTCACTTTCTCACACACTCTACAATCTCTCCCTCACTCACTTTCTCACACACTCTGCAATCTCTCCCTTACTCACTTTCTCACACACTCTACAATCTCTCCCTCACTCACTTTCTCACACACTCTACAATCTCTCTCTCACTCACTTTCACACACACTCTACAATCTGTCCCTCACTCACTTTCACACACACTCTACAATCTCTCACTCACTCACTTTCTCACACACTCTACAATCTCTCTCTCACTCACTTTCACACACACTCTACAATCTCTCCCTCACTCACTTTCTCACACACTTCTACAATCTCTCCCTCACTCACTTTCTCACACACTCTACAATCTCTCACACTCACTTTCTCACACACTCTACAATCTCTCTCACACTCACTTTCACACACACTCTACAATCTCTCACACGCACTTTCTCACACACTCTACAATCTCTCTCTCACTTTCACACACACTCTACAATCTCTCACTCACTTTCTCACACACTCTACAATCTCACCCTCACTCACTTTCTCACACACTCTACAATCTCTCACTCACTCACTTTCTCACACACTCTACAATCTCACACTCATTTTCTCACACACTCTACAATCTCTCACTCACTTTCTCACACACTCTACAATCTCTCACTCACTCACTTTCTCACACACTCTACAATCTCACACTCATTTTCTCACACACTCTACAATCTCTCACTCACTTTCACACACACTCTACAATCTCTCACTCACTCACTTTCTCACACACTCTACAATCTCTCACTCACTCACTTTCACACACACTCTACAATCTCACTCTCACTCACTTTCACACACACTCTGCAATCTCTCTCACTCACTTTCACACACACTCTACAATCTCTCACTCACTCACTTTCTCACACACTCTACAATCTCACTCACTTTCTCACACACTCTACAATCTCTCACTCACTTTCACACACACTCTACAATCTCACACACTCTACAATCTCTCCCTCACTCACTTTCTCACACACTTTACAATCTCTCCCTCACTCACTTTCTCACACACTCTACAATCTCTCACTCACTCACTTTCTCTCACACTCTACAATCTCTCACTCACTCACTTTCACACACACTCTACAATCTCTATCTCACTCACTTTCTCACACACTCTACAATCTCTCCCTCACTCACTTTCACACACACTCTACAATCTCTCACTAACTTTCACACACACTCTACAGTCTCTCACTCACTTTCACACACGCTCTACAATCTCTCACTCACTTTTACACACACTCTACAATCTCTCCCTCACTCACTTTATCACACACTCTACAATCTCTCTCACTCACTTTCACACACACTCTACAATCTCTCCCTCACTCACTTTCTCACACACTCTACAATCTCTCCCTCACTCACTTTCTCTCACACTCTACAATCTCTCCCTCACTCACTTTCTCACACACTCTACAATCTCTCCCTCACTCACTTTCTCACACACTCTACAATCTCACACTCACTTTCTCACACACTCTTCAATCTCTATCTCACTCACTTTCACACAGACTCTGCAATCTCTCCCTCACTCACTTTCTCACACACTCTACAATCTCTCCCTCACTCACTTTCTCACACACTCTACAATCTCTCTCACACTCACTTTCTCACACACTCTACAATCTCTCTCTCACTCACTTTCACACACGCTCTACAATCTCTCACTCACTTTCTCACACACTCTACAATCTCTCTCTCACTCACTTTCTCACACACTCTACAATCTCTCACACTCACTTTCACACACACTCTACAATCTCTCACTCACTCACTTTCTCACATACTCTACAATCTCTCACTCACTCACTTTCTCAAACACTCTACAATCTCTCCCTCACTCACTTTCTCACACACTCTACAATCTCTCTCACTCACTTTTTCACACACTCTACAATCTCTCTCACTCACTTTTTCACACACTCTACAATCTCTCTCTCACTCACTTTCACACCCACTCTACAATCTCTCCCTCACTCACTTTCTCACACACTCTACAATCTCTCACTCACTCATTTTCTCACACCCTCTACAATCTCTCACACTGACTTTCTCACACACTCGACAATCTCTCACTCACTTTCACACACAGTCTACAATCTCTCCCTCACTCACTTTCACACACACTCTACAATCTCTCACTCACTTTCTCACACACTCTACAATCTCTCAACCACTTTCTCACACACTCGACAATCTCTCACTCACTTTCACACACACTCTACAATCTCTCTCTCACTCACTTTCTCACACACTCTACAATCTCTCACTCACTTTCTCACACACTCTACAATCTCTCAACCACTTTGTCACACACTCTACAATCTCTCTCACACTCTACAATCTCTCTCTCACTCACTTTCACACACAGTCTACAATCTCTCCCTCACTCACTTTCTCACACACTCTACAATCTCTCCCTCACTCACTTTCACACACACTCTACAATCTATCCCTCACTCACTTTCTCACACACTCTACAATCTCTCTCACTTTCACACACACTCTATAATCTCTCACTCACTCACTTTCTCACACACTCTACAATCTCTCTCTCACTCACTTTCACACACACTCTACAATCTCTCACTCACTTTCTCACACACTCTACAATCTCTCTCACTCACTTTCTCACACTCTTCAATCTCTATCTCACTCACTTTCACACACACTCTGCAATCTCTCCCTCACTCACTTTCTCACACATTCTACAATCTCTCTCTCACTCACTTTCGCACACACTCTACAATCTCTCTCTCACTCACTTTCGCACACACTCGACAATCTCTCTCTCACTCACTTTCACACACACTCGACAATCCCTCTCTCACTCACTTTCACACACAGTCTACAATCTCTCCCTCACTCACTTTCTCACACACTCTACAATCTCTCCCTCACTCACTTTCACACACACTCTACAATCTCTCCCTCACTCACTTTCTCACACACTCTACAATCTCTCTCTCACTTTCACACACACTCTACAATCTCTCACTCACTTTCTCACACACTCTACAATCTCTCCCTCACTCACTTTCTCACACACTCTGCAATCTCTCACTCGCTCACTTTCTCAAACACTCTACAATCTCACACTCATTTTCTCACACACTCTACAATCTCTCCCTCACTCACTTTCTCACACACTCTACAATCTCTCACTCACTCACTTTCTCACACACTCTACAATCTCTCACTCACTCACTTTCACACACACTCTACAATCTCTATCTCACTCACTTTCTCACACACTCTACAATCTCTCACTCACTTTCACACACACTCTACAATCTCTATCTCACTCACTTTCTCACACACTCTACAATCTCACACTCACTTTCTCACACACTCTTCAATCTCTATCTCACTCACTTTCACACAGAATCTGCAATCTCTCCCTCACTCACTTTCTCACACACTCTACAATCTCTCCCTCACTCACTTTCTCACACACTCTACAATCTCTATCTCACTCACTTTCTCACACCCTCTACAATCTCTCACACTGACTTTCTCACACACTCGACAATCTCTCACTCACTTTCACACACAGTCTACAATCTCTCCCTCACTCACTTTCACACACACTCTACAATCTCTCACTCACTTTCTCACACACTCTACAATCTCTCAACCACTTTCTCACACACTCGACAATCTCTCACTCACTTTCACACACACTCTACAATCTCTCTCTCACTCACTTTCTCACACACTCTACAATCTCTCACTCACTTTCTCACACACTCTACAATCTCTCAACCACTTTCTCACACACTCTACAATCTCTCTCTCACTCACTTTCTCACACACTCTACAATCTCTCTCACTCACTTTCTCTCACACTCTACAATCTCTCTCTCACTCACTTTCACACACAGTCTACAATCTCTCCCTCACTCACTTTCTCACACACTCTACAATCTCTCCCTCACTCACTTTCACACACACTCTACAATCTATCCCTCACTCACTTTCTCACACACTCTACAATCTCTCTCACTTTCACACACACTCTATAATCTCTCACTCACTCACTTTCTCACACACTCTACAATCTCTCTCTCACTCACTTTCACACACACTCTACAATCTCTCACTCACTTTCTCACACACTCTACAATCTCTCTCACTCACTTTCTCACACTCTTCAATCTCTATCTCACTCACTTTCACACACACTCTGCAATCTCTCCCTCACTCACTTTCTCACACATTCTACAATCTCTCTCTCACTCACTTTCGCACACACTCTCCAATCTCTCTCTCACTCACTTTCACACACACTCGACAATCTCTCCCTCACTCACTTTCACACACACTCTACAATCTCTCTCACTCACTTTTTCACACACTCTACAATCTCTCTCACTCACTTTTTCACACACTCTCCAATCTCTCTCTCACTCACTTTCACACCCACTCTACAATCTCTCCCTCACTCACTTTCTCACACACTCTACAATCTCTCACTCACTCATTTTCTCACACCCTCTACAATCTCTCACACTGACTTTCTCACACACTCGACAATCTCTCACTCACTTTCACACACAGTCTACAATCTCTCCCTCACTCACTTTCACACACACTCTACAATCTCTCACTCACTTTCTCACACACTCTACAATCTCTCAACCACTTTCTCACACACTCGACAATCTCTCACTCACTTTCACACACACTCTACAATCTCTCTCTCACTCACTTTCTCACACACTCTACAATCTCTCACTCACTTTCTCACACACTCTACAATCTCTCAACCACTTTCTCACACACTCTACAATCTCTCTCACACTCTACAATCTCTCTCTCACTCACTTTCACACACAGTCTACAATCTCTCCCTCACTCACTTTCTCACACACTCTACAATCTCTCCCTCACTCACTTTCACACACACTCTACAATCTATCCCTCACTCACTTTCTCACACACTCTACAATCTCTCTCACTTTCACACACACTCTATAATCTCTCACTCACTCACTTTCTCACACACTCTACAATCTCTCTCTCACTCACTTTCACACACACTCTACAATCTCTCACTCACTTTCTCACACACTCTACAATCTCTCTCACTCACTTTCTCACACTCTTCAATCTCTATCTCACTCACTTTCACACACACTCTGCAATCTCTCCCTCACTCACTTTCTCACACATTCTACAATCTCTCTCTCACTCACTTTCGCACACACTCTACAATCTCTCTCTCACTCACTTTCGCACACACTCGACAATCTCTCTCTCACTCACTTTCACACACACTCGACAATCCCTCTCTCACTCACTTTCACACACAGTCTACAATCTCTCCCTCACTCACTTTCTCACACACTCTACAATCTCTCCCTCACTCACTTTCACACACACTCTACAATCTCTCCCTCACTCACTTTCTCACACACTCTACAATCTCTCTCTCACTTTCACACACACTCTACAATCTCTCACTCACTTTCTCACACACTCTACAATCTCTCCCTCACTCACTTTCTCACACACTCTGCAATCTCTCACTCGCTCACTTTCTCAAACACTCTACAATCTCACACTCATTTTCTCACACACTCTACAATCTCTCCCTCACTCACTTTCTCACACACTCTACAATCTCTCACTCACTCACTTTCTCACACACTCTACAATCTCTCACTCACTCACTTTCACACACACTCTACAATCTCTATCTCACTCACTTTCTCACACACTCTACAATCTCTCACTCACTTTCACACACACTCTACAATCTCTATCTCACTCACTTTCTCACACACTCTACAATCTCACACTCACTTTCTCACACACTCTTCAATCTCTATCTCACTCACTTTCACACAGAATCTGCAATGTCTCCCTCACTCACTTTCTCACACACTCTACAATCTCTCCCTCACTCACTTTCTCACACACTCTACAATCTCTATCTCACTCACTTTCTCACACCCTCTACAATCTCTCACACTGACTTTCTCACACACTCGACAATCTCTCACTCACTTTCACACACAGTCTACAATCTCTCCCTCACTCACTTTCACACACACTCTACAATCTCTCACTCACTTTCTCACACACTCTACAATCTCTCAACCACTTTCTCACACACTCGACAATCTCTCACTCACTTTCACACACACTCTACAATCTCTCTCTCACTCACTTTCTCACACACTCTACAATCTCTCACTCACTTTCTCACACACTCTACAATCTCTCAACCACTTTCTCACACACTCTACAATCTCTCTCTCACTCACTTTCTCACACACTCTACAATCTCTCTCACTCACTTTCTCTCACACTCTACAATCTCTCTCTCACTCACTTTCACACACAGTCTACAATCTCTCCCTCACTCACTTTCTCACACACTGTACAATCTCTCCCTCACTCACTTTCTCACACACTCTACAATCTCTCTCACTTTCACACACACTCTATAATCTCTCACTCACTCACTTTCTCACACACTCTACAATCTCTCTCTCACTCACTTTCACACACACTCTACAATCTCTCACTCACTTTCTCACACACTCTACAATCTCTCTCACTCACTTTCTCACACTCTTCAATCTCTATCTCACTCACTTTCACACACACTCTGCAATCTCTCCCTCACTCACTTTCTCACACATTCTACAATCTCTCTCTCACTCACTTTCGCACACACTCTACAATCTCTCTCTCACTCACTTTCGCACACACTCGACAATCTCTCTCTCACTCACTTTCACACACACTCGACAATCCCTCTCTCACTCACTTTCACACACAGTCTACAATCTCTCTCTCACTCACTTTCTCACACACTCTCCAATCTCTCCCTCACTCACTTTCACACACACTCTACAATCTCTCCCTCACTCACTTTCTCACACACTCTACAATCTCTCTCTCACTTTCACACACACTCTACAATCTCTCACTCACTTTCTCACACACTCTACAATCTCTCCCTCACTCACTTTCTCACACACTCTGCAATCTCTCACTCGCTCACTTTCTCAAACACTCTACAATCTCACACTCATTTTCTCACACACTCTACAATCTCTCCCTCACTCACTTTCTCACACACTCTACAATCTCTCACTCACTCACTTTCTCACACACTCTACAATCTCTCACTCACTCACTTTCACACACACTCTACAATCTCTATCTCACTCACTTTCTCACACACTCTACAATCTCTCACTCACTTTCACACACACTCTACAATCTCTATCTCACTCACTTTCTCACACACTCTACAATCTCACACTCACTTTCTCACACACTCTTCAATCTCTATCTCACTCACTTTCACACAGAATCTGCAATCTCTCCCTCACTCACTTTCTCACACACTCTACAATCTCTCCCTCACTCACTTTCTCACACACTCTACAATCTCTATCTCACTCACTTTCTCACACACTCTACAATCTCTCCCTCACTCACTTTCACACACACTCTACAATCTCTCACTAAATTTCACACACACTCTACAGTCTCTCACTCACTTTCACACACGCTCTACAATCTCTCACTCACTTTTACACACACTCTACAATCTCTCCCTCACTCACTTTCTCACACACTCTACAATCTCTCACTCACTCACTTTCACACACACTCTACAATCTCTCCCTCACTCACTTTCTCACACACTCTACAATCTCACACTCACTTTCTCACACACTCTACAATCTCTCTCTCACTCACTTTCACACACACTCTACAATCTCTCACTCACTTTCTCACACACTCTACAATCTCTCTCACTCACTTTCTCACACTCTTCAATCTCTATCTCACTCACTTTCACACACACTCTGCAATCTCTCCCTCACTCACTTTCTCACACATTCTACAATCTCTCTCTCACTCACTTTCTCACACACTCTACAATCTCTCTCTCTCTCACTTTCACACACACTCGACAATCCCTCTCTCACTCACTTTCACACACGCTCTACAATCTCTCACTCACTTTTACACACACTCTACAATCTCTCCCTCACTCACTTTCTCACACACTCTACAATCTCTCTCACTCACTTTCTCACACACTCTACAATCTCTCCCTCACTCACTTTCTCTCACACTCTACAATCTCTCCCTCACTCACTTTCTCACACACTCTACAATCTCTCCCTCACTCACTTTCACACACACTCTACAATCTCTCACTCACTCACTTTCTCACACACTCTACAATCTCACACTCACTTTCTCACACACTCTTCAATCTCTATCTCACTCACTTTCACACAGACTCTGCAATCTCTCCCTCACTCACTTTCTCACACACTCTACAATCTCTCCCTCACTCACTTTCTCACACACTCTACAATCTCTCTCACACTCACTTTCTCACACACTCTACAATCTCTCTCTCACTCACTTTCACACACGCTCTACAATCTCTCACTCACTTTCTCACACACTCTACAATCTCTCTCACTCACTTTCTCACACACTCTACAATCTCTCACTCACTTTCTCACACACTCTACAATCTCTCTCTCACTCACTTTCACACACGCTCTACAATCTCTCACTCACTTTCTCACACACTCTACAATCTCTTCCTCACTCACTTTCTCACACACTCTACAATCTCTCTCTCACTCACTTTCACACCCACTCTACAATCTCTCCCTCACTCACTTTCTCACACACTCTACAATCTCTCACTCACTCATTTTCTCACACCCTCTACAATCTCTCACACTGACTTTCTCACACACTCTACAATCTCTCTCACACTCACTTTCACACACACTCTACAATCTCTCACACTCACTTTCTCACACACTCGACAATCTCTCACTCACTTTCACACACACTCTACAATCTCTCCCTCACTCACTTTCACACACACTCTACAATCTCTCAACCACTTTCTCACACACTCGACAATCTCTCACTCACTTTCACACACACTCTACAATCTCTCTCTCACTCACTTTCTCACACACTCTACAATCTCTCACTCACTTTCTCACACACTCTACAATCTCTCAACCACTTTCTCACACAGTCTACAATCTCTCCCTCACTCACTTTCTCACACACTCTACAATCTCTCCCTCACTCACTTTCACACACACTCTACAATCTATCCCTCACTCACTTTCTCACACACTCTACAATCTCTCTCACTTTCACACACACTCTATAATCTCTCACTCACTCACTTTCTCACACAGTCTACAATCTCACACTCACTTTCTCACACACTCTACAATCTCTCTCTCACTCACTTTCACACACACTCTACAATCTCTCACTCACTTTCTCACACACTCTACAATCTCTCTCACTCACTTTCTCACACTCTTCAATCTATATCTCACTCACTTTCACACACACTCTGCAATCTCTCCCTCACTCACTTTCTCACTCATTCTACAATCTCTCTCTCACTCACTTTCGCACACACTCTACAATCTCTCTCTCACTCACTTTCGCACACACTCGACAATCTCTCTCTCACTCACTTTCACACACACTCGACAATCCCTCTCTCACTCACTTTCACACACAGTCTACAATCTCTCCCTCACTCACTTTCTCACACACTCTACAATCTCTCCCTCACTCACTTTCACACACACTCTACAATCTCTCCCTCACTCACTTTCTCACACACTCTACAATCTCTCTCTCACTTTCTCACACACTCTACAATCTCTCCCTCACTCACTTTCACACACACTCTACAATCTCTCACTCACTTTCTCACACACTCTACAATCTCTCCCTCACTCACTTTCTCACACACTCTGCAATCTCTCACTCGCTCACTTTCTCAAACACTCTACAATCTCACACTCATTTTCTCACACACTCTACAATCTCTCCCTCACTCACTTTCTCACACACTCTACAATCTCTCACTCACTCACTTTCTCACACACTCTACAATCTCTCACTCACTCACTTTCACACACACTCTACAATCTCTATCTCACTCACTTTCTCACACACTCTACAATCTCTCACTCACTTTCACACACACTCTACAATCTCTATCTCACTCACTTTCTCACACACTCTACAATCTCACACTCACTTTCTCACACACTCTTCAATCTCTATCTCACTCACTTTCACACAGACTCTGCAATCTCTCCCTCACTCACTTTCTCACACACTCTACAATCTCTCCCTCACTCACTTTCTCACACACTCTACAATCTCTATCTCACTCACTTTCTCACACACTCGACAATCCCTCTCTCACTCACTTTCTCACACACTCTACAATCTCTCTCTCACTTTCACACACTCTACAATCTCTCACTCACTTTCTCACACACTCTACAATCTCACCCTCACTCACTTTCTCACACACTCTACAATCTCTCACTCACTCACTTTCTCACACACTCTACAATCTCACACTCATTTTCTCACACACTCTACAATCTCTCACTCACTCACTTTCTCACACACTCTACAATCTCTCACTCACTCACTTTCTCACACACTCTACAATCTCTCACTCACTTTCACACACACTCTACAATCTCACACACTCTACAATCTCTCCCTCACTCACTTTCTCACACACTCTACAATCTCTCACTCACTCACTTTCTCACACACTCTACAATCTCTCACTCACTCACTTTCACACACACTCTACAATCTCTCTCTCACTCACTTTCACACACACTCTGCAATCTCTCTCACTCACTTTCACACACACTCTACAATCTCTCACTCATTCACTTTCTCACACATTCTACAATCTCTCACTCACTCACTTTCTCACACACTCTACAATCTCTCACTCACTTTCACACACACTCTACAGTCTCTCACTCACTTTCACACACGCTCTACAATCTCTCACTCACTTTTACACACACTCTACAATCTCTCCCTCACTCACTTTCTCACACACTCTACAATCTCTCACTCACTTTCACACACACTCTACAATCTCACACACTCTACAATCTCTCCCTCACTCACTTTCTCACACACTCTACAATCTCTCACTCACTCACTTTCTCACACACTCTACAATCTCTCACTCACTCACTTTCACACACACTCTACAATCTCTCTCTCACTCACTTTCACACACACTCTGCAATCTCTCTCACTCACTTTCACACACACTCTACAATCTCTCACTCACTCACTTTCTCACACATTCTACAATCTCTCACTCACTCACTTTCTCACACACTCTACAATCTCTCACTCACTTTCACACACACTCTACAATCTCACACTCACTTTCTCACACACTCTACAATCTCTCCCTCACTCACTTTCTCACACACTCTACAATCTCTCACACACTCACTTTCTCACACACTCTACAATCTCTCACTCACTCACTTTCACACACACTCTACAATCTCTATCTCACTCACTTTCTCACACACTCTACAATCTCTCCCTCACTCACTTTCACACACACTCTACAATCTCTCACTAAATTTCACACACACTCTACAGTCTCTCACTCACTTTCACACACGCTCTACAATCTCTCACTCACTTTTACACACACTCTACAATCTCTCCCTCACTCACTTTCTCACACACTCTACAATCTCTCACTCACTCACTTTCACACACACTCTACAATCTCTCCCTCACTCACTTTCTCACACACTCTACAATCTCTCCCTCACTCACTTTCTCTCACACTCTACAATCTCTCCCGCACTCACTTTCTCACACACTCTACAATCTCTCCCTCACTCACTTTCACACACACTCTACAATCTCTCACTCACTCACTTTCTCACACACTCTACAATCTCACACTCACTTTCTCACACACTCATCAATCTCTATCTCACTCACTTTCACACACACTCTACAATCTCTATCTCACTCACTTTCTCACACACTCTACAATCTCTCCCTCACTCACTTTCACACACGCTCTACAATCTCTCTCACTCACTTTCACACACACTCTACAATCTCTCACTAAATTTCACACACACTCTACAGTCTCTCACTCACTTTCACACACGCTCTACAATCTCTCACTCACTTTCCCACACACTCTACAATCTCTCTCACTCACTTTCACACACTCTCTACAATCTCTCCCTCACTCACTTTCTCACACACTCTACAATCTCTCCCTCACTCACTTTCTCTCACACACTACAATCTCTCCCTCACTCACTTTCTCACACACTCTACAATCTCTCCCTCACTCACTTTCACACACACTCTACAATCTCTCACTCACTCACTTTCTCACACACTCTTCAATCTCTATCTCACTCACTTTCACACAGACTCTGCAATCTCTCCCTCACTCACTTTCTCACACACTCTGCAATCTCTCCCTCACTCACTTTCTCACACACTCTACAATCTCTCTCACACTCACTTTCTCACACACTCTACAATCTCTCTCTCACTCACTTTCACACACGCTCTACAATCTCTCACTCACTTTCTCACACATTCTACAATCTCTCTCTCACTCACTTTCTCACACACTCTACAATCTCTCACACTCACTTTCACACACACTCTACAATCTCTCACTCGCTCACTTTCTCACATACTCTACAATCTCTCACTCACTCACTTTCTCACACACTCTACAATCTCTCCCTCACTCACTTTCTCACATACTCTACAATCTCTCACTCACTCACTTTCTCACACACTCTACAATCTCTCCCTCACTCACTTTCTCACACACTCTACAATCTCTCACACTCACTTTCACACACAGTCTCCATTCTCTCTCACTCACTTTCACACACAGTCTACAATCTGTCACTCACTCACTTTCTCACACACTCTACAATCTCTCACTCACTTTCTCACACACTCTACAATCTCTCACTCACTTTCTCACACACTCTACAATCTCTCTCTCACTCACTTTCTCACACACTCTACAATCTCTCCCTCACTCACTTTCACACACACTCTACAATCTCACACTCACTTTCTCACACACTCTACAATCTCTCACTCACTTTCTCACACACTCTACAATCCCTCTCTCACTCACTTTCTCACACACTCTACAATCTCTCCCTCACTCACTTTCACACACACTCTACAATCTCTCACTCACTTTCACACACACTCTACAATCTCTCCCTCACTCGCTTTCTCACTCACTCTACAATCTCTCACTCACTCACTTTCTCACACACTCTACAATCTCACACTCACTTTCTCACACACTCTACAATCTCTCTCTCACTCACTTTCTCACACACTCTACAATCTCCCTCACTCACTTTCTCACACACTCTACAATCTCTCTCTCACTCACTTTCACACACACTCTACAATCTGTCCCTCACTCACTTTCTCACACACTCTACAATCTCTCTCACGCACTTTCTCACACACTCTATAATCTCTCTCACACTCACTTTCACACACTCTCTACAATCTCTCCTTCACTCACTTTCTCACACACTCTACAATCTCTCCCTCACTCACTTTCTCACACACTCTACAATCTCTCACACTCACTTTCACACACACTCTACAATCTCTCTCTCACTCACTTTCACACACACTCTACAATCTCTCTCACACTCACTTTCACACACACTCTACAATCTCTCACACTCACTTTCACACACACTCTACAATCTCTCTCTCACTCACTTTCACACACACTGTACAATCTCTCTCACTCACTTTCACACACACTCTGCAATCTCTCCCTCACTCACTTTCTCACACAGTCTACAATCTCTCTCTCACTCACTTTCTGACACACTCTACAATCTCACACTCACTTTCTCACACACTCTACAATCTCTATCTCACTCACTTTCACACACACTCTACAATCTCTCTCTTACTCACTTTCACACACACTCTACAATCTCTCCCTCACTCACTTTCTCACACACTCTACAATCTCTCACTCACTCACTTTCTCACACACTCTACAATCTCTCACTCACTTTCACACACACTCTACATTCTCACACTCACTTTCTCACACACTCTACAATCTCTCACTCACTCACTTTCTCACACACTCTACAATCTCTCACTCACTCACTTTCTCACACACTCTACAATCTCTCCCTCACTCACTTTCTCACACACTCTACAATCTCTCTCTCTCACTTTCTCACACAGTCTACTATTTCTCTCTCACTCACTTTCACACACACTCTACAATCTCTATCTCACTCACTTTCTCACACACTCTACAATCTCTCACTCACTTTCACACACACTCTACAATCTCTATCTCACTCACTTTCTCACACACTCTGCAATCTCACACTCACTTTCTCACACACTCTTCAATCTCTATCTCACTCACTTTCACACAGACTCTGCAATCTCTCCCTCACTCACTTTCTCACACACTCTACAATCTCTCCCTCACTCACTTTCTCACACACTGTACAATCTCTATCTCACTCACTTTCTCACACACTCTACAATCTCTCCCTCACTCACTTTCACACACACTCTACAATCTCTCACTAAATTTCACACACACTCTACAGTCTCTCACTCACTTTCACACACGCTCTACAATCTCTCACTCACTTTTACACACACTCTACAATCTCTCTCTCACTCACTTTCTCACCCACTCTACAATCTCTCTCACTCACTTTCTCACACACTCTACAATCTCTCCCTCACTCACTTTCTCACACACTCTACAATCTCTCACTCACTCACTTTCACACACACTCTACAATCTCTCACTCACTCACTTTCTCACACACTCTACAATCTCACACTCACTTTCTCACACACTCTACAATCTCTCTCTCACTCACTTTCTCACACACTCTACAATCTCTCTCACTCAC
This sequence comes from Chiloscyllium punctatum, assembly GCF_047496795.1. Lineage (NCBI taxonomy): Eukaryota > Metazoa > Chordata > Chondrichthyes > Orectolobiformes > Hemiscylliidae > Chiloscyllium > Chiloscyllium punctatum. The sequence goes on from NC_092786.1 coordinate 43,161,253, forward strand.
TTTCTCACACTCTTCAATCTCTATCTCACTCACTTTCACACACACTCTGCAATCTCTCCCTCACTCACTTTCTCACACATTCTACAATCTCTCTCTCACTCACTTTCTCACACACTCTACAATCTCTCTCTCTCTCACTTTCACACACACTCGACAATCCCTCTCTCACTCACTTTCTCACACACTCTACAATCTCTCTCTCACTTTCACACACTCTACAATCTCTCACTCACTTTCTCACACACTCTACAATCTCACCCTCACTCACTTTCTCACACACTCTACAATCTCTCACTCACTCACTTTCTCACACACTCTACAATCTCACACTCATTTTCTCACACACTCTACAAAATCTCCCTCACTCACTTTCTCACACACTCTACAATCTCTCACTCACTTTCTCACACACTCTACAATCTCTCACTCACTTTCACACACACTCTACAATCTCACACACTCTACAATCTCTCCCTCACTCACTTTCTCACACACTCTACAATCTCTCCCTCACTCACTTTCTCACACACTCTACAATCTCTCCCTCACTCACTTTCTCACACACTCTACAATCTCACACACTCATTTTCTCACACACTCTACAATCTCTCCCTCACTCACTTTCTCACACACTCTACAATCTCTCCCTCACTCACTTTCTCACACACTCTACAATCTCACTCACTCACTTTCTCACACACTCTACAATCTCACACACTCACTTTCTCACACACTCTACAATCTCTCCCTCACTCACTTTCTCACACAATCTACAATCTCTCACTCACTTTCACACACACTCTACAATCTCTCCCTCACTCACTTTCTCACACACTCTACAATCTCACACACTCACTTTCTCACACACTCTACAATCTCTCCCTCACTCACTTTCTCACACAATCTACAATCTCTCACTCACTTTCACACACACTCTACAATCTCTCCCTCACTCACTTTCACACACACTCTACAATCTCTCCCTCACTCACTTTCACACACACTCTACAATCTCTCCCTCACTCACTTTCTCACACACTCTACAATCTCTCACTCAGACAGCCTTTCTTTACACCCACACTCACTCTTTTTCACTACACTCTCTCACTCTTCCTCTCTCAACACTTCCCTGGCACGATCTCGCACATGCAGTGAAGTGCTGGCCTCCCCTTAAATTATTGAAGTTGGCATTACCACAGGATTTCAATCGGGGCTGAGAGATGTTACTGTGTGGGAGAGTCTGGGACCCTGTGTACATACGGCAAAAAAGTCACTGAGGCTTTGAGGCAAAATGAATTTGTGATTTGGTCCAGAGAACAAGCGGCACCAGCATCTTTTGTTGCATTCCCATTGTCTGAACAGCAGCAATACCAAGGACCTACATTTACATTGCACCTTTGACATAATGAAAGATTCCAAGATGCCTTCACAGAAACATTATAGAGCAAACAATGACAATGAAAACTACATCAAGCTTGAGGAGTTTTTTCCAATAGGTAAGAGAGAGAAAGAGAGGTGCAAGGACGGGGCAATTCCACAACTTGGGGCTAAGGCAAATATAGGCAGCAGCAGTGAAAACGTTATAATTGGGAATGCACATACAGCATTTAGAGGAGTGCGGATATTGCGGAAGGTTCTGGAGGAGATTTCGGAAATTGGGAAGTGCACGGCCACAAAGAGATTGGGGAACAAGGATGAGAATTTTAAATCCAACCCTGCAATCTGTCAGACATTACAAGGCTGTAACATAAGCCATTTGATTTTTGTAAAAGAAGTTCCAATTACTGATTTATAAAGGAGGGCAGCTCGATGCTAATGGATCATGTGAAACACAGTCAGCACCTTGGTGAATTATCTTCTATTGTTTTCACTTTTATATTTTTCTTCTTTATTTAGTATTGTTTGCTGCCTGCCTTAAGCTAGTCTAAAAGAGAAGGTTCCCTTTCTCATTTTCAGACTTGCCTTTCCTTCCTTTTGTTAGATTCCCAATCTGATTGTGTTCCTTTGTGGCTTCTCAATGCCCTGCATTGTCCATTCTCTTCTCTGGGCTCCCATTCTGTGACTTGAGGAGATGGGTGTGCCATCTTTCTCCCAGGTTTCTGGAGGAACTGCTGAAGACCTGATTGCTGGGAAGCAGATAACTGGGATCAACATATAATGTCCCTCAATTTTTCTGACACCTCTCCTCCAACGCCCCCCCACCCCCCCCCCAAAAAAAATGAGGAGAGTCTCTGGGCTCAAGCAGATGTCTGACCAAGACTTTTGAAGGTAATTTTGAAGTCAGTGGGTCAAGAGAGTGGAAGGCACATGGTAACCATGGAGACCGCAATAAGGAGTTAAGGCAGGAAAAATTTGAGGGGGAGAAATAAAAGCAGACAAATCACAGGTGAGAGGAAAATGTAAAACTGATAGATCAATTTTGCAAATTGTAATTACTTTTGTTTCAATTTCTTGCAGTTTCGTAACTCCCTTCATCTGCTGATGGAAACCCTTAATGCGACAACACCTCACTACGTACGATGCATTAAACCCAATGATGACAAACTTGCTTTCACGTAAGCCAAACGAAATGTGCTTTCATTCTCACCCTATTAACTTGCGGCATTGTGTCTCTGTCACTATGGCCTCTGTCTCTGAGGCTACAGAAGAAGAATTCTAACTTTGTAAGCCTTGCTGTAGATTACCATTTGAGATGGGCTAAAATAGAAAGTTATGTAAACTGATTCAGAATGCATTGTAATTTCTTTTAGCAAACAAAAGAAAATCCTGTGCATATTGTCACTGAGAGATGTACTTTTACACTGTCTTATTTTCTATAGACTCGACAATCTTTAAAGTCTCTAGAGTGCAATCATGAAGAAAGGGAAGGTTATATTAAGAACAGTTTTATGACCTTCTGTATTCAGTGATTTTTTTTGTTTTGTTGTAATTGTGTGGCCCTTTCCCTAAAGTCATCAATGAAATGTGGATTTTGTTTGAAAATTGAAATTTTCACACCAAGGAGTACTCTTTATAGCTTCAGTTATACAGGGCATTGGAGAGACTTGAATACTTTGTGCAGCGTTAGTGTCCTTTTTAAGGAAGAATATAAATGCTTTGAAGGTTAGTTGGAGGTGGTTGACCAGATTAGTACCTGGAGTTGGTACCTTATGAGGAAAAAGTGATCGGACTGGGCTCGTTTTCACTAGAAGAGTGAGGTGTGAGTAGGTTAAAGTATGTCAGTTCCTGTATGGTCTCGGTCATGTGAATATGGAGAGGATGTCTCCTCTTGTGGGTGAGATAATGAGAACTAGGGGTCCCTGTTTAAAAATGAGGGTTCAGCCTTTTTCAGAGAAAGGTGAGAGTTTTTCTTTCCCTGAGGGTTCGGCAGCTTTGAAATTCTCTGCCTTAGAAAGCTGTGGAGAAGAGGCTCAGTCAATACTCTCAAAGTGGAGGTCAATGAATTCTTGTTGAACAGTGGAGTCGAAGGTTAGATTGTACTTAGGCATAAGGAATTCAAAACACAAAGAGAATAGCCATGATCTCATTGAATGATGGAACAGACTTGAAGGACCAAATGGCCAGTTTCAGCTTCTATTTCATGTGTTCGAGTTATTGTTTATTTGTGTCACTGAAATGGTCAACACAGAAAATACTGCCCTATTCTCAAAGGTGGCTCCATTACTTGAACAGTGATGAAAGTGCTTCCATAATGGCGTGAGGAAATTCATTGTTCAGCAGCGTGTTAAAAGCGATACTATATTGCAGAAATGATTCTGGGTTGTCGATTGCTAGAATTGTTCCAGTTGCGGAAGGAAAAGTTTTAATGACAGACCCTTCATCTTGAGTAATGGTGTGAGCTGTATAATGGACCAGTGCTCCTACGCTGTAACTGCCCAGCACCCCTGCGCTGTAACTGCCCAGTGCCCCAACTCTAACTGCCCAGTGCCTCCTACGTTGTACGTGCCTCATACGCTGTAACTGCACTACACGGTAACTGCCCAATGCCTCCAACGCTGTAACCGCCCAGTGCTTCCTACGCTGTAACTGCCCAGTGCCTCCTACGCTGTAACTGCCCAGCGCTTCCTACGCTGTAACTGCCCAGAGTCTCCTACACTGTAACTGCCCAGTGGCCCAAGCTGTAACTGCCCAGTGCTTCCTACGCTGTAACTGCCCAGCGTTCCTACGCTGTAACTGCCCAGTGCCTCCTACACTGTAACTGCCCAGTGGCCCAAGCTGTAACTGCCCAGTGCTTCCTACGCTGTAACTGCCCAGTGCCTCCAACACTGTAACTGCCCAGCGATCCTACGCTGTAACTGCCCAGTGCCTCCAACGCTGTAACTGCCCAGTGCCTCCTACGCTGTAACTGCCCAGTGCTTCCTACGCTGTAACTGCCCAACGTTCCTACGCTGTAACTGCCCAGTGCCTCCTACGCTGTAACTGCCCAGTGCTTCCTACGCTGTAACTGCCCAGTGCCTCCTACGCTGTAACTGCCCAACGTTCCTACGCTGTAACTGCCCAGTGTTTCCTACGCTGTAACTGCCCAGTGCTTCCTACGCTGTAACTGCCCAGTGCCTCCTACGCTGTAACTGCCCAGTGCTTCCTACGCTGTAACTGCCCAACGTTCCTACGCTGTAACTGCCCAGTGCTTCCTACGCTGTAACTGCCCAGTGCTTCCTACGCTGTAACTGCCCAGTGCCTCCTACGCTGTAACTGCCCAGCACCCCTGCGCTGTAACTGCCCAGTGCCCCAACTCTAACTGCCCAGTGCCTCCTACGTTGTACGTGCCTCATACGCTGTAACTGCACTACACGGTAACTGCCCAATGCCTCCAACGCTGTAACTGCCCAGCGCCTCCAACGCTGTAACCGCCCAGTGCTTCCTACGCTGTAACTGCCCAGCGTTCCTATGCTGTAACTGCCCAGTGGCCCAAGCTGTAGCTGCCCAGTGCCCCAACTCTAACTGCCCAGTGCCTCCTACGTTGTACGTGCCTCATACGCTGTAACTGCACTACACGGTAACTGCCCAATGCCTCCAACGCTGTAACTGCCCAGTGCCCCCTACGCTGTAACCGCCCAGTGCCCCCTACGCTGTAACTGCCCAGCGTTCCTATGCTGTAACTGCCCAGTGCCTCCTACGCTGTAACTGCCCAGTGCCTCCTACGCTGTAACTGCCCAGCGTTCCTACGCTGTAACTGCCCAGTGCCTCCTACACTGTAACTGCCCAGTGGCCCAAGCTGTAACTGCCCAGTGCCTCCAACGCTGTAACTGCCCAGTGGTCCAACACTGTAACTGCCCAGTGCCCCCAACGCTGTAACTGCCCAACGTTCCTACGCTGTAACTGCCCAGCGCTCCAACTCTGTAACTGCCCAGTCCCCCCTACGCTGTAACTGCCCAGTGCCTCCAACGCTGTAACTGCCCAACGTTCCTACGCTGTAACTGCCCAGTGTAGGTACGCTGTAACTGCCCAGTGCCTCCAACGCTGTAACTGCCCAGTGTAGGTACGCTGTAACTGCCCAGTGCCTCCAACGCTGTAACTGCCCAGCGTTCCTACGCTGTAACTGCCGAGTGCTTCCTACGCTGTAACTGCCGAGTGCTTCCTACGCTGTAACTGCCCTGTGCCCCCTACGCTGTAACTGCCCAGTGCTTCCTACGCTGTAACTGCCCAGTGGCCCAAGCTGTAACTGCCCAGTGGTCCAACACTGTAACTGCCCAGTGCCCCCTACGCTGTAACTGTCCAGCGTTCCTACGCTGTAACTGCCCAGTGCCCCCTACGCTGTAACTGCCCAGCGCTCCAACTCTAACTGCCCAGCGCCTCCTACGCTGTAACTGCCCAGTGCCTTCGACGCTGTAACTGCCCAGTGCCCCCTACGCTGTAACTGCCCAGTGCCTCCCACGCTGTAACTGCTCAGCGCTCCAACTCTAACTGCCCAGTGCCTCCTACGTTATAACTGCCCAGTGCCTCCTAGGCTGTAACTGCCCAGCGCCTCCTACGCTGTAACTGCCCAGCGCCTCCTACGTTGTAACTGCCCAGCGCCTCCTACGTTGTAACTGCCCAGTGCTTCCTACGCTGTAACTGCCCAGTGCCCCCTACGCTGTAACTGCCCAGTGCCTCCTACGTTGTAACTGCCCAGTGCCTCCTACGTTGTAACTGCCCAGTGCCTTCGACCCTGTAACTGCCCAGTGCCTTCGACCCTGTAACTGCCCAGTGCCTTCGACGCTGTAACTGCCCAGTGCCTTCGACGCTGTAACTGCCCAGTGCCTCCTACGCTGTAACTGCCCAGTGCCTCCAACGCTGTAACTGCCCAGTGCCCCCTACGCTGTAACTGCCCAGTGCCCCCTACGCTGTAACTGCCCAGTGCTTCCTACGCTGTAACTGCCCAGTGCTTCCTACGCTGTAACTGCCCAGTGCCCCCTACGCTGTAACTGCCCAGTGCCCCCTACGCTGTAACTGTCCAGCGTTTCTACGCTGTAACTGTCCAGCGTTTCTACGCTGTAACTGCCCAGTCCCCCCTACGCTGTAACTGCCCAGTGCCTCCAACGCTGTAACTGCCCAACGTTCCTACGCTGTAACTGCCCAGTGTAGGTACGCTGTAACTGCCCAGTGCCCCCTACGCTGTAACTGCCCAGTGCCCCCTACGCTGTAACTGCCGAGTGCCCCCTACGCTGTAACTGCCCAGTGCCTCCAACGCTGTAACTGCCCAGTGTAGGTACGCTGTAACTGCCCAGTGCCCCCTACGCTGTAACTGCCCAGTGCCCCCTACGCTGTAACTGCCGAGTGCCCCCTACGCTGTAACTGCCCAGTGCTTCCTACGCTGTAACTGCCCAGTGGCCCAAGCTGTAGCTGCCCAGTGGTCCAACACTGTAACTGCCCAGTGCCCCCTACGCTGTAACTGCCCAGTGCCCCCTACGCTGTAACTGCCCAGCGCTCCAACTCTAACTGCCCAGTGCCTCCTAGGCTGTAACTGCCCAGCGCCCCCTACGCTGTAACTGCCCAGTGCCCCCTACGCTGTAACTGCCCAGTGCCTCCCACGCTGTAACTGCCCAGTGCCTCCTAGGCTGTAACTGCCCAGTGCCTCCAACGCTGTAACTGCCCAGTGCCCCCTACGCTGTAACTGCCCAGTGCCCCCTACGCTGTAACTGCCCAGTGCTTCCTACGCTGTAACTGCCCAGTGCTTCCTCCGCTGTAACTGCCCAGTGCCTCCTACGTTGTAACTGCCAGTGCCTCCTAGGCTGTAACTGCCCAGTGCCTTCTAGGCTGTAACTGCCCAGTGCCTCCTAGGCTGTAACTGCCCAGTGCCTCCTAAGCTGTAACTGCCCAGTGCCTTCGACGCTATAACTGCCCAGCGCCTCCTACGCTGTAACTGCCCAGTGCCCCCTACGCTGTAACTGCCCAGTGGTCCTACACTGTAACTGCCCAGTGCCTCCTACACTTTAACTGCCCAGTGCCTCCTAGGCTGTAACTGCCCAGCGTTCCTACGCTGTAACTGCCCTGTGCCCCCTACGCTGTAACTGCCCAGTGCCCCCTACGCTGTAACTGCCCGGTGCCCCCTACGCTGTAACTGCCCAGTGCCTCCTACGCTGTAACTGCCCAGCGTCTCCTACGCTGTAACTACCCAGTGCCTCCTACGCTGTAACTACCCAGTGCTTCCTACGCTGTAACTACCCAGTGCCCCCTACGCTGTAACTGCCCTGTGCCCCCTACGCTGTAACTGCCCAGTGCTTCCTACGCTGTAACTGCCCAGTGCCCCCTACGCTGTAACTGCCCAGTGCCTCCTACACTGTAACTGCCCAGTGCTCTGATGCTGTAACTGCCCAGCGCCACCTATGCTGTAACTGCCCAGTGCTCCAAAGCTGTAACTGCCCAGTACCTCCTACGTTGTAAGTACCTCCTACATTGTACGTACCTCATACGCTGTAACTGCCCAGCGCTCCAACGCTGTAACTGCCCGGTGCCCCCTACGCTGTAACTGCCCAGCGTCTCCTACACTGTAACTGCCCAGCGTCTCCTGCGCTGTAACTACCCAGCGTCTCCTACGCTGTAACTGCCCAGCGTCTCCTACGCTGTAACTGCCCAGCGTCTCCTACGCTGTAACTGCCCAGCGTTCCTACGCTGTAACTGCCCAGCGTTCCTACGCTGTAACTGCCCAGCGTTCCTCCGCTGTAACTGCCCAGTGCCTCCTACGCTGTAACTGCCCAGTGCCACCTACGCTGTAACTGCCCAGTGCCTCCTACGCTGTAACTGCCTAGCGTTCCTACGCTGTAACTGCCTAGCGTTCCTACGCTGTAACTGCCCAGTGCCTCCAACGCTGTAACTGCCCAGCGTTCCTACGCTGTAACTGCCCAGTGCCTCCTACGCTGTAACTGCCCAGCGCCTTCTTTGCTGTAATTGCCCAGTGCTCTGACACTGTAACTGCCCGGCGCTCCAACGTGTAACTGCCTGGTGTTCCAAAGCTGTAACTGCCCAGTGCATCCAAAGCTGTAACTGCCCAGTGCCTCCAACGCTGTAAGTGCCCAATGTCTCTTACGCTGTAACTGCCCAGTGCCTCCTACATTGTAACTGCCCAGGTACTTCCAATGCTGTAACTGCCCAGTGCCTCCTACGCTGTAACTGCCCAGTGCCTCCTACGCTGTAACTGCCCAGTGCCTCCTACACTGTAACTGCCCAGTGCTCCAACACTGTAACTGCCCAGTGCCTCCAACACTGTCATTGCCCAGCGCTTCAACGCTGTAACTGTCCAGTCGTTCCTACGCTGTAACTGCCCAGTCGTAGGTATGCCGTAACTGCCCAGTGCATCCAACACTGTAACTGCCCAGCGTTCCTACGCTGTACCTGCCCAGCGTTCCTACGCTGTACCTGCCCAGCATTCCTACGCTGTAACTGCCCAGTGCCCCCTACGCTGTAACTGCCCAATGCCCCCTACGCTGTAACTGCCCGGTGCCTCCTACGTTGTAACTGCCCGGCGCCCCTATACGGTAACTGCCTGGCGTTCCAACACTGTAACTGCCCAGCAACTCCTACGCTGTAACTGCTCAGCTCTCCTACGCTGTAACTGCTCAGTGCCTCCTACGCTGTAACTGCCCAGTCGTTCCTACGCTGTAACTGCCCGGTGCCCCCTACGCTGTAACTGCCCGGTGCCTCCTACGTTGTAACTGCCCAGTGCCTCCTACGTTGTAACTGCCCGGCGCCCCTATACGGTAACTGCCTGGCGTTCCAACACTGTAACTGCCCAGCAACTCCTACGCTGTAACTGCTCAGTCGTTCCTACGCTGTAACTGCCCAGTGCCTCCTACGCTGTAACTGCTCAGTCGTTCCAACGCTTTAACTGCTCAGTGCCTCCTACGCTGTAACGGCTCAGTCCTTCCTACGCTGTAACTGCCCAGTTGTTCCTACGCTGTAACTGCCCGGTGCCTCCTACGTTGTAACTGCCCGGCGCCCCTATACGGTAACTGCCTGGCGTTCCAACGCTGTAACTGCCCAGCAACTCCTACGCTGTAACTGCTCAGCTCTCCTACGCTGTAACTGCCCAGTCGTTCCTACGCTGTAACTGCCCAGTCGTTCCTACGCTGTAACTGCCCAGTGCCTCCTACGCTGTAACTGCTCAGTCGTTCCTACGCTGTAACGGCTCAGTCCTTCCTACGCTGTAACTGCCCAGTCGTTCCTACGCTGTAACTGCTCAGTGCCTCCTACGCTGTAACGGCTCAGTCCTTCCTACGCTGTAACTGCTCAGCACCTCCTACGCTGTAACTGCCCGGTGCCCCCTACGCTGTAACTGCCCGGTGCCCCCTACGCTGTAACTGCCCGGTGCTTCCTACGTTGTAACTGCCCGGTGCCCCCTACGCTGTAACTGCCCGGTGCCTCCTACGTTGTAACTGCCCGGTGCCTCCTACGTTGTAACTGCCCGGCGCCCCTATACGGTAACTGCCTGGCGTTCCAACACTGTAACTGCCCAGCAACTCCTACGCTGTAACTGCTCAGTGCCTCCTACGCTGTAACTGCTCAGTCGTTCCAACGCTTTAACTGCTCAGTGCCTCCTACGCTGTAACGGCTCAGTCCTTCCTACGCTGTAACTGCCCAGTCGTTCCTACGCTGTAACTGCTCAGCTCCCCTACGCTGTAACTGCCCAGTGCCCCCTACGCTGTAACTGCCCAGTGCCTCCTACGCTGTAATTGTCCAATCGTTCCTACGCTGTAACTACCCAGTGCTTCCTACGCTGTAACTGCCCAGTGCCTCCTACGCTGTAACTACCCAGTGCTTCCTACGCTGTAACTACCCAGTGCTTCCTACGCTGTAACTACCCAGTGCTTCCTACGCTGTAACTACACAGTGCTTCCTACGCTGTAACTGCCCAGTGCCTCCTACGCTGTAACTACCCAGTGCTTCCTACGCTGTAACTACCCAGTGCTTCCTACGCTGTAACTGCCCAGTGCCTCCTACGCTGTAACTACCCAGTGCTTCCTACGCTGTAACTGCCCAGTGCCTCCTACGCTGTAACTGCCCAGTGCTCTGGCGCTGTAACTGCCCAGTGCCCCCTACGCTGTAACTGCCCAGGTACTCCTAATGCTGTAACTGCCCAGCACTCCAACGCTGTAACTGCCCAGCACTCCAACGCTGTAACTGCCCAGCACTCCAACGCTGTAACTGCCCAGCACTCCAACGCTGTAACTGCCCAGCACTCCAACGCTGTAACTGCCCAGCACTCCAACGCTGTAACTGCCCAGCACTCCAACGCTGTAACTGCCCAGCACTCCAACGCTGTAACTGCCCAGCACTCCAACGCTGTAACTGCCCAGTACTCCAACGCTGTAACTGCCCAGTGCTTCCTACGCTGTAACTGCCCAGTGCCTCCTACACTAACTGCCCAGCGCTTCCTACGCTGTAATTGCCCAGCGCTCTGACACTGTAACTGCCCAGTGCCTCCTAGGCTATAACTGCCCAGTGCCTCGGACGCTGTAACTGCCCAGCACCTCCTACGCTGTAACTGCCCGGCGCTTCCTACGCTGTAACTGCCCGGTGCCTCCTACGCTGTAACTGCCCGGTGCCTCCTACGCTGTAACTGCCCAGTGCATCCTTCGCTGAAACTGCCTAGCGCTCCTAGGCTGTAACTGCCCAGAGTTCCGACGCTGTAACTGCCCAGAGTTCCGACGCTGTAACTGCCCAGTGCCTCCAACACTGTCACTGCCCAGTGCCTCCTACACTGTAACTGCCCAGTGCCTCCTACGCTGTAACTGCCCAGTGCCTCCAACGCTGTAACTGCCCAGCGTTCCTACGCTGTAACTGCCCAGTGCATCCTACACTGTAACTGCCCGGCGTTCCAATGCTGTAAATGCCCAGTGCCTCCTAGGCTGTAACTGCTCAGCAACTCCTACGCTGTAACTGGCCAGTGCCTCCTATGCTGTAACTGCCCAGTGCCTCCTATGCTGTAACTGCCCAGTGCCTCCTATGCTGTAACTGCATTGCGCTCCTACGCTGTAATTGCCCAGTGCCTCTAACACTGTAATTGCCCAGTGCCTCCTTGGCTGTAACTGCCCAGCGTTCCTACGCTGTAACTGCCTAGCCGTTCCTACGCTGTAATTGCCCAGCGATCCTACGCTGTAATTTCCTAGCGCTCCAACACTGTAACTGCCTAGCGCTCCTACGCTGTAAATGCCCTGCCCTCCTACGCTGTAACCGCCCAGCGTCTCCGACTCTGTAAATGCCCAGCGCCTCCGACTCTGTAAATGCCTAATGTACCCATTCTATCACACATGAAATGTGAGTTTTCTGCCGTATGACCCTGATCAGTTAATGTGATAATGCATTGCTTTTAAGATGTTTCCCTTTTAATCTTATAAATTTTGCGAGTTAACATTGAGCAGCATTAAAAGAAGTTGATTAATTGAAAGCTTTCGCTCACAAAATCCTCACATTGAAGTGTCAGTTTCTACTATAAAAAGACTGAAAAAAGAAGAGGTGTAACTATCAGATGGTGAGACTCTGAGCTTGTTGCTGTGGTTGGCTGTTGACAAATGAGAACCAGGTTTGTGTTTTGGGCCTGAATCACACTAACCTGGATTGGGCAAGTTAGCTTTAGAGAGATTTTGTCCATCCACTTAGAATTTAATCATGTTCAGACACACGTGACATTAAAGTGTTTTATCTTCAAAAATGTGCTGCTGGTGAAGTTTGGCCTTGAATTGACTGCTGTTGATCTGAACCCTGACAGAGGGAATCTATGTGCATTTGAAGCTTGCATTTGAGAATAGTGCTGAGTATGACCAGGAGCAGGTTAATTTTGCCTCTAAATGCTATCACTTCAGAGTCTCATGGTTCACTGTCTTGTCATATAGTGTATTCTTTTGATTATTCTACTCTTTCATTGCGGTAATCGGGGTTGCACACTGATTATTAGGCGGACTCTTGGGTTGTGAGCCTGCATTGCCTCTTTTCTGCAAACGTTGGCCGCATCTTGTTCCACTTGTCAGGCCCATTACGGGATCACAGTATCCCACTCACTGAGAGCAGTAAGTCGGGCTGTTGAACAGCAGCGCCACTGGGGAGATGGTGGCTGTTGCTGGTATGACAACAGCTCCAGGCCTGGTGGTGGTCTGTGCATCCCAGGGCAGAGGTGAGCAGGGCTAGGGTAGGATTACTGGGGCTGCCAGGTTTGCTTCAGTTTAGAATCTGGTTCGCCTGATCATTTTGCATCCAACATCTGAGAAGAGCTTGACATATGCCTGTCTCCGTAGGTTTGATCCAAAACGAGCTGTACAACAGCTTCGAGCTTGTGGTGTACTCGAAACCATTCGGATAAGTGCTGCTGGTTTCCCATCAAGGTAATGTGCACCACCTGAGAGGAGATGTGGAAGTCCCATTGTATCATCATGTGAAGTGACCTGACAACGACTTTGCTTTGAGTCATCTTTTAATCTCTTTATGTTCATGTTTTACGCGCTCTTCAGTTTTCCTGCGGGCTTGAAGTTGACAATTTGTTTTGATTCATTTGAGTCTGTGGATTTTTCAGATGGACATATCAAGAATTCTTTAACCGTTATCGTGTCCTGATGAAGCAGAAAGATGTCCTCAGTGACAAAAAGCTGACATGCAAAAATGTCCTGGAGAAATTAATCAAGGTGATCTTTTGAATTGCACCAATTTATAAAACAATTGCAGTTTCATAAGAAAATAATATTCAGTAAAGGCTTTGTATTTTAATTGGTGGACAATAATATTTTGGGTAGATGATTAGGGTAAAATATGAACCATTCTCGAATCTTTATCCTCATATCTATTATTGTATGCCCATTAGTGTGATGATGTCAACCTGCATTGAAATCATGCTTCTCACAGCGAAACTTATTTGGAAGTGTTTCACTGAAGCATTGTAGGAACAGAAATTGAGCAAAGAAGGGAATTTTGGGAATGGTGGTCAACAGCTGGTAGCTGTTCTCCAAGTGTCAGATTATGGTTGAGGGATGAAGTTCCACACCTGGCTCCCGGGTGAGCTGAAGACATGGTCATTTCTGGTGGCAAATACATAGGACTGGAATCAAACTGACCATTTAGGTCATGTAGGCTGGTCATAGTGAGTGGCAGAAGGTAAGTCAAGGAGACTTTGAGAAGTTGAGGTGTTGGGGACCAGGATCGGTGAGTAAAGGTCAGAGTGATGATGGAATAGAAATAGCAGATGCTGGAGGAATGTGGCAATTTTAGCAACATGTTATTGGGTTAATAACAGAATTAATGTTCGAGTTTTAAAAAGTAAGGCTTTTCTTCAGAACTGGAACTTCAGAACTTTAGTTCTGGGCAGCACGGTGACTCAGTGTTTAGCACTGCAGCCTCACAGTGCTAGGGACCCGGGTTCAATTTCAGTTTCAGTGACTGTGTGGAGTTTTTGCACATTCTCCCAGTGTCTGTGTGAATTTCCTCTGGGTGCTCCGGTTTCCTCCCACAATCCAAAGATGTGCAGCTTAGGTGAACTGGTCATGCTAAATTGTCCATCGTGTTAGATGCATTAGTCAGAGGGAGTTGTGTCTGGGTGGTTGCTCTTTGGAGAGTCAGTGTGGGCTTGTTGGGCCTAAGGGCCTGTTTCTACACTGTATGGTACCTAATCTAATCTAGTTCTGAAAGAGAATCATTTTGGACTTGAAACATTTAAAGATCAGATTAAGGTTCTGAAGTTCTGGCTCTGAAGAAAAGTCTTATTTTCTCTCCATACATACAGTCAGACCCGCTGAGCTTCCCCAGCTCTTTCTGTTTTCGTTTCAGATTTCCAGCATCTGCTTTTTGTGTTTATGATGATGATGGTGGAGTCAAGGCTGGGATCTAGGCAGCAGTATTTGGGACATACTGTAGTTTCCAGAGGATGGGAGACTTGGAGAGTATTACAATTTTCTTACAATTCAGTCATGGGATGGGAGTGTTGCTGACTGGGCCAGTATTTATTGCCCATCCCGGGTTGCTTTGAGAAGGTGGTGATGAACTGCTGCCTTGAGCTGCTGATTTGGTTTAGCTAGCCCCTTGATGCCTTTTGGGAAGGTGTTCCAGGATTTTGACCCAGCGAAGGAACGGTGTTATATTTCCAAGTCAAGGTAGTGTACTGCTCAGAGCAAACTGTCCAGGTGGTGATGATCCGATCAGCAGTTTTCAGTTGTGAGTTTTAAAAAAATTTCAAAGTACTGTAGAGGCTGGAAATCAGAAACAAAATCAGGAATTGCTGGAAAAACTCAGCAGGTCTGGCAGCAGCTGTGGAGAGAAACCAGAGTTAATGTTCCAGGTCAGTATTGAGTAATGCTCATTAACTGCATGATGTGTATGAGGGCATACAAGAAGGTGGAAGGGACATTAAGACTGTTTCACTGGATCTCCCGTAAAAGGCAATTTTGGAAAAACAGAAACAGTGGGCGGCACAGTGGTTAGCACTGTTGCCTCACAGCGCCAGAGACCCGGGTTCAATTCCCGCCTCAGGCGACTGACTGTGTGGAGTTTGCACGTTCTCCCTGGGTCTGCATGGGTTTCCTCCGGGTGCTCCAGTTTCCTCCCACAGTCCAAAGATGTGCAGGTCAGGTGGATTGGCCATGCTAAATTGCCCGTAGTGTAGGTAAGGGGTAGATGTAGGGGTATGGGTGGGTTGCGCTTTGGTGGGGCGGTGTGGACTTGTTGGGCCGAAGGGCCTGTTTCCACACTGTAAGTAATCTAATCTCTAAGTAATCTAATCTAATCTAATCTTGTTTCACCATCTGCTCAAAGGGGTGACTCTGGTTTTTTTTTATTCACTCGTGTGATGTGGGCAAGTCTGGCTAGTCCAGCATTTATTACCCAGAGGACAGTTTTGAGTCAACCACATTGCTGTGGGTCTGGAGTAAGCCAGACCAGGTAAAGATGACAGGTTTCCTTCCCTAAAATACCTTGGTGAACCAGCTGGGATTTTTCAACAGTGATCAGCATTAAACTCTTTAATTCCAGATTCTTTTTTTATTGAATTCGGATTCCACCATTTGACATAGGTGGGATTCGAACTCAGGACCCCAAGGCAAGAGCTAAAGTTTCAGGGTTAATAGTCTCTCAATATTACCATGAGGCCATTGCCTCCCCTTTGTTACCTGTACTATCCTTTTAAGTGCTGTTTAATTTGACCATAGGACATGTGCATTGCAGGAAGGGTCAGGATTTATTGCCAACAGCTAACTCCCCTTGTGAAGGTAGGAGGAAGCTGCAGACCATATGTTGAAGGTACATTCTCTGAGGTTAGGAAATGTGTTCTTGGTTTTTGACCCAGTGACAGCCAGCAATGGAAGGACAATAATGGTTCCCGGTCATGGTGGTGTATGGATTCACAAAAATCACAGAAATGTTATTATGCAAATGGAGGCCATTTGGTCCATCATGCCTGCACCACCTCATTAAATGAGCAGCTAGTGCCAATCTCCTGCATTTCCCACATACCCTTGCACATCATTTTCATCAAATAGTTGATTTGATTGAAGGAAAGCCTGGTTGTGTTCCCATACATGTGCTGCCCTTCACCTTCTGGCTAGTAGAGATTTGGAAGGTCCTTTTAAGAATCATGATCTTAAAATTGCTGTAACAATCACAGGAGACCATAATACATTCGCCTATACAGAGGAACCTCAACTATTCGGTATTCGATTATCTGGCAAGATCACAAGGTCCCGATGCGCGGCCAAGCTATGTTATCCAGCGTTCGATTATCCGAATGAAATACTGCCCACCCATGTCCTTCAGGTAATCGAGGTTCCTCTGTATACTAGCAGGTTCTGTCATAAGCAGCTTTTCGTATTGCATGCATTTCCTCAAAGTGTCACCATTACTTCCTACAACACTTTCAGTAATGCTGTAACTATATTGAGTGTCCTCTAATATTAATTTATTCAGTAAGTAGTCAAATTCTGCCTTTCTAATTTAAGTGAATGTCAGTGACCATGGTTTGAAGATACTCAGTAAAATGACACTGAAGTCAGGCACTAGAACGAATTATGAATCATTGGTTTGCCTCAAGTTGTTTTCTGTATCCTCGGGATTACAGAGGTAAATATTGACCTTGATGAGTAACAGTGATAGCAGCAGTGGCAGTGAAACTTCCTCCATAAATAGACAGTATTATTTGATTTGTTGTTTAGTCTAGATGTTTGAACTGACGTTTTCCATAAATAGATGGTCACAGTGACGTTTCTATATCCATAATAGGCCAATGCTTTCTCATGGTGTATCATATGTTTTCAATCATTAACTCATAAATATTTTCAAACTTCAGTCATATACTTGTGTTTTTGAATCCTTCTTGAATAAAGATTTCGTTGGGATCTGTGTTAGGAATTTAAAAGACAGGTATCACACTTCTGTTAGGTATGTGTCTAGCATTTGGACTGGAGATCGAGTTAGCAATTGCTATATTTGACCAGGATCTAACTGGGACGTGGACTTAAAGCATTTATTCCCAAAGCAGAAAATTCCTGATGAGGGGTTTATGCCCGAAATGTCGATTCTACTGCTCCTCGGATGCTGCCTGACCTGCTGTGCTTTTCCAGCACCACACTCATGACTCTGATCTCCAGCATCTGCAGTCCTCACAGGATAGCCATTGTTGTTAACCCCAGAGTAGATACAGTGTGACACTGGTAAAGCACAGCAGGTCAGGCAGCATCTGAGGAGCAAGAGGGATGACGTTTTAAGCATAACTCTTCTTCAGCACTGATGAAGGGTTAAGCCTGAAACATTGACTCTTTTGCTCCTCAGATGCTGCCTGACCTGCTATGCTTTCTCCAGCACCACACTTTATCAACTCTGAGTTCTCGAGCATGTGCGGTTCTCACTGTCTCCTAGTTGTTAATCCCAATCCACTCAGACTGTTGGAATATTGTTGCTGACTCATTTAGATCTGAATTTCTCATCCATTAAGTAAGAGATTTACACGAGTGGTGGATTCAGAATAATTGATTTATTTTGTTCGCATAGGTACATTCCCATCTCCGTTGTTATACTATAATGACTCTGTCCTTGTTGTATAGGATGAGGACAAGTACCAGTTTGGTAAAACAAAGATTTTCTTCCGCGCTGGGCAAGTGGCCTACCTGGAGAAGCTGCGAGCAGACAAACTCCGAGCTGCTTGCATCAGAATCCAGAAGACAATTCGGAGCTGGCTGCAGCGGAAGAAGTATCTCCGCATGCGAAACGCTGCGATTACGATTCAGCGATATGTGCGGGGCTACCAAGCCAGATGGTACGATGCTTTCCAAACCAATCGGTTATCTCTCGGTGCAAACCTATACTTGTGCAGCAGTACATTGGCACTGCCTCTTCAACAGGGTTGACAGGGGATTGTGAGTTCTCCCTCATGAGAATGAAGTTTTCACCTGGGCTGCCACTAAGTAATGGAGCAACATGCATCAATCCAGGTGAACTTTGAGCACCCTGATAGAGACAAGGTACAGGGACACTCCTTGATTGGAGAAGGCATCTAAAGGAAAATTGTTTGATACAAGTCTAAATTTGTGATTTTTGAGAAGATATATAGCCCAGGTCAAGGTTCAGGTTGTAAGTTGAGCTGGTAGGTTTGTTCTCAGACGTTTCGTCACCATGCCAGGTAACATCAGTGAGCCTCCAGTGAAGCACTGGTGTTCTACCCCACTTTCTATTTGTGTGTTTTGGTCTGTTAAGTGGGTGATATCATTTCCGGTTGTTCTTCTCAGAGGTTGGTAAATGGGGTCCAAATCAATGTGTTTATCGATGGAGTTCTGGTTTGAATGCCAGGCCTCTAGGAATTCCTGTGCATGTCTCTGTTTAGCCTGTCCTAGAATGGATGTGTTGTCCCAGTCAAAGTGATGTCCTCCTTCATCTGTATGTAAGGATACTAGTGATAGCTGGACATGTCTTTTGGTGGCTAGTTGGTGTTCGTGTATCCTGGTGGCGAGTTTCCTGCTTGTCTGTCCGATGTAGTGTTAGTTACAGTCCTTGCAGGGTAGTTTGTAAATGATATTCAATTTGCTGGTTGTTGGTGTAGGGTCCTTTAGGTTCATCAATAGCTGTTTGTGTGTTGGTAGGTTTGTGGGCTACAATGATGCCAAGAGGTCAGATTAGTCTGGAAGTCTTCTCCGAGATGTCTTTAATGTATGGTAGTGTGGCTGGAGTCTCTGGGCGTGTTGTCTCCTTGTTTGGGTTTGTTGTTTAAGAATTGGCGGACTGTGTTTATCGGGTATCTGTTGTTCTTGAATACGCTGTACAGGCGTTTTTCTTCTGCTGCTCATAGTTCCTGGGTGCTGCAGTGTGTTGTGGCCCATTTTAAAAAGAATGTCCTGGTGCAGCTCTATTTGTGGGTGTTGGTTTGAATGCTCCTGTAGTTGAATATCTGGTCTGTGTGTGTTGCTTTCCTATAGACGCTGGTCTGCAGTTCTCCATTGACTGTTCATTCAACTGTGATGTCTAGGAAGGTGAGTCTGTTGTTGTTCTCTTCCTGTTTGATGAAATTTATGCCAGTAAGGATATTGTTAATGATATTGTAGGTTTCCTCTAACTTGTTCCGTTTTGTGATGACAAAGGTGTCATCTATGTGGTGGACCCAAAGCTTGGGTTGGATCGTGGGGAGGCCTGTTTGTTCTCGTTTCTGCACTACTGCTTCTGCTAAGAACCTTGATATTGGTGATCCCATGGGTGTCCTGTTGATTTGTTTGTACATCTTGTTGTTGAAGGTGAAGTGGGTAGTAAGGCACAGGTCTACTAGCCTGAGGATACTGTCCTTGCTGATGGAGTTGGTGCTGTCTGGTGTTTGTGTCTTTGGTTCGCTTTGAGGATGATACTTTTGTCATCACAAAATGGAACAAATTAGAGGAAGCCTACAAGATCATTACAACATCCTTACTGGCATAAATTTCACCAAACAGGAAGAGAACAAAAACAGACTCCCCTTTGTACATGTCACAGTGGAACGAACAGTCAATGGAGAACTGCCGACAGCATCCACAGGAAAGCAACGCACACTGATCACATAATCAACACAAACAGAGCTGCATCAGGACATTATTTAATGGGCCACAACACACTGCAGCACCCAGGAACTATGAGCAGCAGAAGAAAAATGCCTGTACAGCATATTCAAGAACAACGGATATCCAATAAACACAGACTGCAGATTCTTAAACAACAAACCCAAACAAGAGGAGGCAACATGCCCAGAGACTCTAGCCACATTACCATACATCAAAGACATTTCGGAGGTGACTACCAGACTACTCCGACCCCTTGGTATCATGGTAGTCCACAAATCTGCCAACACACTGAAACAGCTACTGATCAATTTAAAGGACCCTGTATGAACAACCATTAAATCAAATGTCATTTACAAAATACCCTGCAAGGACTGCAGCAAGTGCTACTTTGGACAAATAGGCAAGAAACTAGCCACCAGGATATACGAACACCAACTAGCCCCAAAAAGACATGACCAGCTCTCACTAGTATCCTTACACACAGATGAAGAAGGATACAACTAAGACTGGGACAACACATCCATCCTAGGGCAGGCCAAAGAGAGAGACACATGGGAATTCCTAGAGGCCTTGCATTCAAACCGGAACTCCATCGATGAACACATTGATTTGGACCCCATTTACCAACTTCTGAGAAAAAGAACTGGAAATGATATCACCCACCTTAACAGACCAAGAGACACAAATAGAAAGCGGGATAGAACACCAGTGCTTCACCAGAGGCTCACTGATGTCACCTAGTATGGTGACGAAACGTCTGAGAACACGGCTACCGGCTTAGCGAGCAAACTTCCAACTTGAGTATGTCTAAATTATTTATTGGAAAGGTATGAATGAAACTTAACACTACTGTCTC
The DNA here is from genome assembly GCF_047496795.1 of Chiloscyllium punctatum. NCBI lineage: Eukaryota > Metazoa > Chordata > Chondrichthyes > Orectolobiformes > Hemiscylliidae > Chiloscyllium > Chiloscyllium punctatum. The sequence goes on from NC_092786.1 coordinate 43,181,569, forward strand.
AGGGTTCTCATTCATTGATTCATACAGCATGTTAGTATCATTACTCATTTAGCATTTAGAATAAACCTGTTCTTAACATGGTCTAATGATCTGGGTATCTTATTTACATTTTTTGGGTATTTTACAGCATTGGTTGTTCTCAACATGTGAACATTGCAATTTGAATCTATGTAAGGCACAAGCGATTGTCCCTGATTTTCACACGGTTCTTTCTTTCCAAATTGACCCAGTGAATACAGGGGACTACACTGAAAAATATTCCTCTCCTCCTCAGCTACTCAATACTTCAATTGTTTGCAGGAGCAAAGAATGTCTATTGGTTTAAATCCACAACGTTGTGATGTGAGTGTTATTTATTGTACTGGGAAGAACTGAGGTAAGTCTGAGTTAGGACATTGTGAATTCCAGTGCATCTCAGGGAAGTACTGAAGGAGTGTTGCACTGTTGGGGAAGCCATCATTTCATTGAGATGTGGTGCCACCTGCCTCTTGAGTGAATGTCAAGAGACCTCTGGCCACTTTTCAAAGAAGAGCAGCCATTACTCGTTCCCCCCCACCCCCCACTGCAAAGATTTAACCTCAGTTGTCAGGGTGATAGCTGCAGGATGTCTTCCTCCTCGAAGATTTTGGATAACAGTGGGCCCTTTGTTGTGTTCCAGCTATGCTCAGTTCCTCCGCAGGACTAGAGCAGCAATCATCATCCAGAAATACCAGCGAATGTATGCAGCTCGGCAAAAGTTCCTGCGGATCCGGTCAGCGACCATTGTTATCCAGTCATTTGTGCGAGGCTTTCATGGAAGGCGGCAATACAAGGCGGTAAGTGACTGCTTTAGTAATTCCATTCATCCATATTTTTTCTTTAGATTAGATTCCCTACAGTGTGGAAACAGGCCCTTTGGCCCAACCAGTCCTTACTGACCCTCCGAAGAACAACTCACCCAGACCCATTTCCCTCTGACTAATGCACCTAACGCTATGGATAATTTAGCGTGGCCAATTCACCTGACCTGCACATCTCTGGACTGTGGGAGGAAACCGGAGCACCCGGAGGAAACCCAAGCAGACACTGGGAGAATGTGCAAACTCCACACAGACAGTCACCCCAGGCTGGAATCGAATCTGGGTCCCTGGTGCTGTGAGGCAGCAGTGCTATGCTTTGGAGGTTTACAGCATGTCCAGAAAGAACAGCCAAGAGTTGAGTGTATACAACTTCACTAATGATGTGCCGATATAATTACTCCCTCGCTATAGCATGCATAAATATTACACAGGAACCACATCAATATTGTATTCGTTGTTATACATTCAAGTGTTAAAATGAAGGTTGATAGTATTGATACATTTTCCAGACATGGCATTGTCATTTGGTAACAAGTGGAGTAAATCTCTCTCCCGTGTGCCCCAGTGTTCCACTTCAGCCTGAACCTCAAATACAGACACAAAGTACAATGTTGCCAGTTTATCATTTCTCCCATCAGCCATCCCCCATGATTATTCGTGGCCTGTGAGTAAGAATGCCAGTTTGTACGGTGTGGCCATGTTGATGCTATAGAGCATCTTTACTGAAGAGCCCAGCAATCAGACACGGGTGCTAACGGCCACTGTGTAAACCCTGCGAAGTCTTTTACTGACCTGGCTATTGTTTTGTGTATTGGATCAAGTAGTGAGCATGGTGAAGACTGAGATCTATAAAGAGAAATGAACCCTTGTGAATGCTTGGGGTGCAAAACTAAGAGGGCATGTGTGATAAGCGACAGTAGAGTTGCCCCATAGTTGGCCAGTAATGACTTCATTTAGACTCTAAAAAATAAATTTTAAAATACGTTTGGATTCTCCCCTCCACTACAGATGGACAGACAGGCAGACAGACCCACACAGACAGACATATGCAGACACACACATGAATAATCCTAAATTAACGATGAACTGTATATGCCTTCCAGTTAATGTGGGACACAATTATATCTCAATTGCTTCCAATTATGATCAGATGAGCAGTGTTGTAGAAGCAACAATTGTAGTGATGAATTCTTTCTGAAATTGTGCATTTATCATTCAGATATTTGTGATCTCAGCCTGGCTCAATTGGTAGCATGCTCACCTCTCAGGTTAGAGGTTGTAGGTTCAATCTACAATTCAGCATCTGAGCAACAGCCTAATACATCAAAGCAATGATAAGGTTGAGCTGCCCTGTTAGAGACAATGTCTTTTTTTTAAATGATCCAAAGCGAAATAACATGGCACTGTTCACAAATACAATGTCCCCTCTGTATTGCAACTGGTATCATCTTCACATGGCCATGACTGACGGGAGGTGAACTGCTCGTTTGTCGTACAGTGCGCTGTGAATAAATTGGCTGCTGCAATTGCTGTTGCAACTGCATCTCGAAAGTAATTCCTTGGACTCAAAGACCAATCTGTGGAGGGAATCCAGAAACGCAACTTTCAAGATGGTTTATTCATTCAAGGATCAGATCCAATGCCAGTACCTTGTCAGAATCATTTAAGCGGCATTTGGATAGGTACATGGATGGGTGCTTAATCTAGGATAGAAGTTCGGCACAACATTGTGGGCCGAAGAGCCTGTTCTGTGCTGTATTGTTCTATGTTCTATGTTCTACCTTGTCCTAAAGGCAGGCAATATAAAGCTTTTTCTAATACCGTTTAAATCTTTAAACGTTTATTTGTTGTTTGAAAATGCAAATAGATCCTCCGGGAACAGAAAGCTACCATCCTTCAGAAGCACGTACGTGGCTGGATGGCGAAACTCAAATACAGGAGGATCCAGCATGCCATCGTCTACCTACAGTGTTGCTACCGCCGCATGATGGCAAAGCGGGAGCTGAAGAAACTGAAGATTGAAGCAAGGTCTGTAGAGCACTACAAGACCCTCAACATTGGCATGGAGAACAAGATTGTGCAGCTCCAGTGCAAAGTCAACAACCAGGTAACCCTCATACCTCTCCACTCCTTTAGAGGTTTCCTCTGGTGGACCAATGGACATTACTGTCATCAGTTGTATACTTCCTCATTCTGATTCTTCAACTCCATGCACTGTAGTGTCAGTCTGTAGCTGAACATTGAGCATTTCCCACTGTATTGTACAATCTGTACTGTAGGTTGCTAGATCCCTTCTGCACCAGAAAACCGTTCTGTGCACATGCACACATTTCCCTGTTTCGTTTCCTCTGCTGGAATCTTATTCCATGCCGTTGTTCCTTATACAGTCCTACCTAAGTACAAGTTATTGTTGCTGAGTTAACCCAACCTTATCGAACACTGGCTGCTGGAGAGTTACTACAAACATTGCTAGCACTGACCTCTGCTGGAAGTATCTGGATTCCGGATGAGGATGGACTCAGTCTTGATTGTGACGTTGTTCACTTTTTGAGTGTCAATGTTAAAGCTCGTTGATTTTTTAAAAAAAAAGGCCATGAGAGCAGAGATACAGAAAGAGTGCTTGCAGTTGGTGGGAGCTTAATCTATTAATGGAATTGATATTTCTAGAAGATGAGAGAAGAAAATTGGAGAGTTGAGGGAGTGTAAGATAGTGGATATATATTTTAGCAGGCAGTATATTGCCTTTTATTGCTATAACCCACCAACAAATCACCCACTCCTCCAATGATGCAATTACCAAATTAACAAATCACCTACCCTATCAATGATTCAATTAACAAATTACAAGAACTGCCCACTAGAGGCAGTGTGACAGTGATTAAAAAGAGAACAAAAAAGTTGGGAAGCAAGAGGAGGAGCTAAATCCAAGTAATGTTCGAGGAGGTAATGCATCACACATCCTGTGGTGCCCACCTCTTTCTCTAAGTGCCTTGAGGATATTGGTGGACACCATCTGCTCCCCCTCCAAAGATATCCAGGCATAAAGGTAGCCACAAGAAAGGGGCACGTGATCAGGGCACCACCATCCCCTCCCTGCTGCCTGCCCTGTTGATGGCAACTTTAGCCATGTCTGAGTCCAGGCCTACAGAGCACCCACTTTGCACCAATTGCCCACAGATCAGGGGCATGGGGTTGAAGTGCAACCAAAAGCACAACCGAAGAGTCCTGGAAAAATGAAACAGAGGCTACAGTCACCCACAACAAACACACACACAGTCCATGGACAGCACAGCCAACTAAACAGTAAGGCTGGGAATACATGAAGCTTTAACATTCTATTGGGCAGGACTGAAGAGTGCAACACCACCAGTCCCCCAACACGCACGCACGCGCGCACACACACCTGCACTACAGACTCCTGATGCCAGCTCGTCTTCATTCTACTGGATTGTTGGTGCTTGTTTGGGCGATGAATACAAGGGTATTTCTTATATTGCTTCAGTGGATGTGAGCATTGATGACGGGGCAGCATTAATTGCTCATTGCTAATTGCACTCAACTGAGTGGCTTGTTGGGCCATTTCAGAGGGCAGCTGAGGGTCAGCCACATCGCTATGGGTCTGGAGGCACAGATTGACAAGACTATTTGAGGATGATAGATTTCATTCCCTGAAGTACATTAGAGCTAGAGGGGTTTTTGTACCATTATGTAATTTATTCATTGTTAATAATGAGATGGGCATTTTTAATAATTACCTTTTAGGCTCTCTCACTTCCTATGGGATTTGAACTCATGTCTTACAGCTTTGGGCCTCTGAATCAGTGTACCACCCCCACCCCCACCTTCGTACCGCCACCCCGAACCCAATGATTTGTGAAGATGGAAGTGTGGAACCCTACAGTGCAGACAGAGGCCATTTAGACCATCAAGTCTGCACTGATCCTCCAAGGAGTATCCCACCCATACCCAGACCCCCAGCTTATCCCTGCATTTATATTGTCAATTATTCTAACCTGCATTGCTTTGGACTGTGGGAGAAACACCCAGAGGAAACTCTCACAGACATGGGGAGAATGTGCAAAACTCCACACAGTCACCTGAGGTTGATATTGAACTGGGGTCCCTGGTATTGTGAGGCAGCAGTGCTAACCACTGTGCACTGTGCTTCTGTCTAACATAAACAGACTTCCATGGTAAATTATCTACATAACGTACATATGTTCAATTTTAAACAGTGTCCCATTGTTTTTTTTTCTGGCACATACAAATAGTCCAATTTGTTGAAAGCATCAATAAGCCAATTCCACAGTTTAGCTCGATTCAGAACTATGCTTCTACTCTCCAATTAATCAGATAGTGACCTTTTGGATTCTCATTGCTGTCTCACTGGGCTACTGACTCCACTAACCCTCCCTCCCTCTGTCTCAATGTAGACAAAAGAGATTAAATCGCTACTGGAGAAGTTGAGCAATTTGGAGGTCGTTTATACCAACGATACGGAGAAGCTGCGGACAGAGGTCGATCGGCTGCGTGTAAACGAAGAAAATGCCAAAGTGTCCTCCAACAAGATAACCAGCCTGTTGGAGGAGATCGCAATTCTACGGAAGGAACTCAAGGAAACGCAGGCTCAGAAAAAACACCTTGAGGAAGGAGCAGTGAAATATAAAGAGGAAACAGAACTGGTGAGAATGTCCTCCATCTCCAGTTCTTCAAGTTGTGTAGGAGCTTTAAACTATCCTTTTAGAAAAAACATCAATTTCAAATTAAATCTTGGAAGGTAATTTTTAAATTCATTATCTAAACGCTAGCATCTGTAGATGACCTAATTTGTCCAGACATTAGTTTTGAATGCCACTGCTGAATCGGTCCTGGTTTTTCCTAGTGTGAGATTAAACTATCTACGTGGCAGTCCAGGACAATGACGAAAGTTGGGATTGCGGGATTGACTGGGGAATATGAAGGTAGTCATGTGGCACTGTATTGATGGTGAAGAAAGGTAAAACAATTAAGATTGTCCTTTCATAACCTTCCTCACAGATGGTGTCTCAGCTTAAGGAGCAGAACACTTTACTGAAGAATGAGAAAGAGGATCTGAATCTTCAAATTCAGGAACAGGCCAAAGAGATAACAGGTGACACTTGCATCTCTCTGTGAGGGTGACATGCAGCCTGACCAGGCAGAGGAGCTTAAAGCTCCCAGGATCTTCATAGATTTATTGAAACTCTGTACCTTGTGGGGAGCGTCAGTGAAAAATTGTAAACGAATCATATGAGAGCATTGTGCTTTAGGAATTATTGTAATTTAAAATAAATATTGAGGACAGCATCATAAGCTTTATTTTATGACCTATGCAGCAAGATTTTCATCTTGGGAATGTCACTGCCACCTCTGACCTTGCGATTGACTGCCCCCATCATTGCTGAAGGTAGTTTGGCCCAGGATTGTGCCGGAAGTCCCAGGGTTTTTGACAACTGGCCTCCCAACAATAGCAACAAACTTTGTGTCAGAGATTCGCCAGCTACTGAGAGTATTCCCCGGCTGCTGACTTTATCCCGCAGTTTTTCACCATATCCTACAGATGTTGGGATGGGGATAGTTAGTCTCACTCTATTCATTTGAAAAAGAAAATTCACTAACTGCCAAAAAAAAGTGCATAAATCCTTTTCAATAATGGAGCAATTTTTAAACATTACTTTCTAGTGCCTGGTACATAATGTTGTTGGTCACAACACCTTGATGAGTCTGTATTTAAAAATGCATCAATTCATTAAGTAAAAGCAAAATACTGGGGATGCCGGAAATCTTGGTTTGTTTCATTAGTTTAAAAGCGATTTCAGCATAGCTAAGAAGTGATGTATTCCTGGGCTATTGCCAGTTGTTTTCTTGAACTGGCTGCTTTATGGGGTGTGAAGGTCCTTCAGCAATCAGCCTTTCACCTCTCTCAGGGCAGTGACATTTTGTGAAGGTAGAACCAAAATGTGGAGCTTACTATGTGTTGTTTGCAGCCCATTATTTGGTATCTTCAGCACCCTGCAGTAAAGCACTGTCCCACGCAATAACTCCCTGGGTGTCATGCTTTCTATCCCTCTTAGCAGTATAACATGGGGGCTCTGACAATATCAAACATGAAGTGTTGGATCCTTGAGTGGGCGGCACGGTGGCACAGTTAGCACTGCTGCCTCGCAGCGCCGGAGATCCGGGTTCAATTCCCGCCTCAGGCGACTGACTGTGTGGAGTTTGCACGTTCTCCCCGTGTCTGCGTGGGTTTCCTCCGGGTGCTCCGGTTTCCTCCCACAGTCCAAAGATGTGCAGGTCAGGTGAATTGGCCATGCTAAATTGCCCGTAGTGTTAGGTCAGGGGTAGATGTAGATGTAGGGGTATGGGTGGGTTACGCTTCGGCGGGCGCGGTGTGGACTTGTTGGGCCGAAGGGCCTGTTTCCACACTGTAAGTAATCTAATCTAATCTAATCTAATCTAATATCAATGTCACTGTATTGGAAGTAAGGTCTCTTCATCTTCTGGTTTAGTAATACTGACCTTGGATCCAATTGCAGAGTCAATGGAGAAGAGAATGGAGGAAGAGACCAAACAGCTTGAGATTGACCTCAATGATGAGAGGTCCAGGTACCAGTCTCTTCTTAATGAGTTCTGCCGATTAGAAGAACGTTACGATAACTTGAAAGAAGAAATATCTTTGGTTGTAAGTATCTTGAATATATCTTCACTCCACAAAGCCAAATTTACGTATGAGTATGACAATCAGAGCTTCACTCCCGACACGCTGTTCCTCAGCCTTGCAGTGTGACCCCTCCTTGAACAACCAGCCTCTTTGACAATGTCCCACGTTACAAACTGCTCTGGTTCCTATCTTTTGTATTCACATTTGTTCCTATAACCTTCTGAAGTAAGTAACCACATCACCATCAGTGCTTATCTCAGACATCAAGCTCTTGTCCACAGCTTCACCTACTCCCTTGATGCTTTTAACCCTGTTTTGTTTCTCTCTTCTTCCCAAACTATTTCCTGCTCCCCTTCTGTGAGATCTTCACCTGTCTGTCAATGCACCACAGAGCCCCTTCTATATAGCCAAGTCGGTATTTTTAATCAACTTGTTCAGAGAGATTATTACACAACTCCTGAGCAGGTGGGACTTGAACCCAGGCCTCCTAGCTCAGAGGTATGGACATTACCACTGCAGCAAAAGATCCTTTCTGTGTGACCAAGTATCCACTCAGTTAATGGCCTGCATCTCCATATTGTTAACCACAATTGATATACAATTAATACTCCATCTACAATCCACAAAATAATTGGTTTATTATTCACCTGTCGACACATTACATGCGTAAGTAACCAACACTTAATTTTAATCTTCATTCCCTCTTCACCGATTAGCAATCATTCTTCCTTAGTATTAGATAAGGCCACTTCTAAAAAAAAACATTATGAAATGAATTGCATTGTACACAATGTTAGCATATGTAATTGTAACTTGCATAAAAATGACGTGTATGGGTTGCACAAATAGCTTCCATTTTATTGTAATTCTACTTTTATTTCATTGGATCTACAATATTGTTTTGCATGGTTTGTAACAAAGCTCTAAAAGAATGGAATGGGTTTGATCGGATCTGCCTCTGGTTAGATTGAAGTAAGTTAACGGCGGATGTGCCCATCCATTTACAGAATGTGTTGAAGCCTGGTCACAGAAGGACAGATTCCACGCACAGTAGTAATGAATCAGAGTACACCTACAACTCCCTGCTTTCCTCTGAGCCGGGGGAAGCTGAGGATGGGACACGAAGACCAGAGGTTAGTGCCAAACCTTCCTCAACTGTTTATCCAGCGACACATAGCCCTATGTCCACCACAAATTTATACAAAGTAAATTTAAGACTGGGCAGTTCAAAGAAGTAGAATTCTATAACACTGTGTAACAGGTCTGCTGGCATCTGTGGGCAGAGAAAGGAGTTAATATTCCAGGCTCTTAATCTTTTATGAGAATTGGGAAAAGTTAGAAAGGTGATAGAGAGAGACAGGACAGTGGGAGGCAAAGTACAAAAGGGAAGTAGGTGAAAAACTGGAGAGATTAAATGACAGAGAAGGTGGAATGGTGCAAGACCAGAGGAAGTGTTAATGCAAGTATGTAAGAGACAAAGAATCTGTCTAAAGGAGGTGTGAATGGCAGCATTGTGAACAACTTCTGTAAAAAGTAAAAGAGTAAGTTGACATACTTTTTTGAAGTTTCCATCGCATATAGACAGAGTAGTCAAAAAGGTGCTTGGCATGCTTGCCTTCATTGCTCAATCCTTTGAGGATAGGTGTTGGGACGTCATGTTGAGGTTGTACAGGACATTGGTGAGGCTTCCGCTGGAATACTGTTTCCAGTTCTGGTTGCCCAGTTATAGGAAGGATATTATTAAACTAGAGAAGGCGCAGAAGAGATTCATCAGGATGTTGCCACATATGGAAGGTTTGAGTTATAAAGAAAGGCTGGGACTTTTTCCCCTGGAGTGAAGGAGATTGAGAGGTTTATTTTATAAGAGTTTATAAAATATAGAGGGTATACTTCGAGTTAATGGTAGTTGTCTTTTCCTGCGGATGGGGGATTTCAAAACTAGGCGACACATTTTTTAAGGTGAGGGGAGAGATTTAAACAAGACTTGGGGGCAAATGTTTTGCGCCAAGGGTGGTTCATGTGTTGAGTGAACTTCCTGAGGAAGTGGCGGCTGGAGGTACAATTACGGTGTTTCGAAGATATTTGAATAAGTTCATGAACAGGGAAGGTTTGGAGGGATATGGGCCAGGAGCAGGCAGGTGGGACTAGTTTAGTTTGGGATTATGGTCAGCATGGACTGTCTGGATTGAAGGGTCTGTTTTTCTGTTGTATGACTCGATGTGCAAAGAGAAAGTAAACCAATTGGAGCGGGGTGAGGCAAGGTTAAATTCTAAAATATTTGAACTCAGTCCATTATTTATCATCATTGACATTCTTCCATCTCAGTCACAACATAGAAATCAGGAAGTCCACTGGGACACAATAGCTTCCTATTGGGCACTTTGCCAAATAAATGTGGAAAATGGGAGCAGGGATAGACCACTTAGCCCTTTGAGCCTGCTCTGCCATTCAGTAGGATCACAGCTGATCTGGTATCGGAGTAGAGAATATGGTGCTGGAAAAGCACAGCAGGTCCGGCAGCATCCGAGGAACAGGAGAGTCGACGTTTTGGGCACATGCCGAAACGTCAATTCTCCTGCTCCTCAGATGCTGCCTGACAGGCTGTGCTTTTCCAGCACCACACTCTTGATTCTGATCTTCAGCATCTGCAGTCCTCACTTTCTCCTAGCTGGTCTGATATCCCTCACCTCCACTTTCTTTCCCTTTCCTCATAACACCTGATTCCCCAATTTGATTAAGAATCTATCTCTCTCAGCCTTAAATATACACAGGTCTCGCTGTTAACAAGTTCCAACCCTCTGACAGAAGATTTTTCTCTTCATCTCTGTCTTAAATGGAGCCCTTTATTCTGAGACTATTGCCTGTGGTACTAGACTATCCCATGAAGGGAGACATCCTCTCTGTATTTACCCTGTCAAGCCCCTTAAGAATCCTATCTCTTTCAGTGAGATCATCCAACTCAGTCCCCTGTTCCCACTTTCTCCCCATATTCTTTGAACCTCTTAGCCTTAGGAACTATATCTATCTCAGGAGTAACTTATTAACGGCTGAAGGCACCACTCCATAATAAGCAACTTCTGCCACCACCGGCATTCGGGGCAATTGTGAGTTGTTGGTTTTGGTGTTGGTACCTGCTATTCAATGTAAAATGCTGGAAAGCCTTCTGTAAAGAGTGTGCAATTTCCTTAGTGGAATTGGAGAAAATCATTAATGAAACGCTTACTCACGAATATAGTGTAATTCAGAATCATTACTGCACAATAAATGACCATCCAGCCCATCAAGTTATCTGCAGAGCAATTCAGTCTGTTCCATTTCACTGGAGTCTCCTCAAGGGCCCATGCAATTTCTTTTTGAAGTCAACTCTATGGTTTGAATTTCGTCAGCTGTTGAGCAACAGGTCAACAGCAAAATGTGTCTGCACAAAGTTACATGAACTTATAATTCCAAATTAACCAGTAGAAACGCTAGTGTTATCTTTAACTTAAAGCCTTAGAATATTTGCATTAATTTGATCAGTTCTAGATGACAGATTGTACAGTGGCTCCAGATAATCCACTGATCGGATTGATTTTAATTCTCTCTGACTGTTTAAACAGGAAGTAAATCTGAAGATTTGAAGTTTCAAATCCTCTCTCTATTCCTGTTCATTGACTGTTGGTAACCCTAAGTAAATTTAAGATAACTTTCATCAGTGTTGTTCCAGAGAGGGTTAAGCGGGCCGTTTGATTCCTGTGTTAATAACTGTTCTGTTTGAAATAGGACTTTCCAGAACAGAGAGGTGCTCTGGATATGTCCCTGTTCCTGAAACTTCAGAAGCGTGTGACTGAGCTGGAACAGGAGAAGCAAGCCTTACAGGAAGAACTCGATCGGAAAGAGGAACAAGCATTACGAAGCAAAGCAAAGGTAATGCCCAGCGCTAAGCCGACCATTCGGGAAATTCCGGCTGGGATCTTTCTCAGTGACTGGTCTGTAAAATTTGAACAATGACGAATCCAAATCAACGCAAGGAGGCCATTCACTCCATTATTCAAGTGCTGGCTCTTTGAAAGGGCATTGAAGGGTTATTCTAAATCCCACTCTTTTGGATGAATTTAGTGCTTTTCACATAGGATATCCAACATAGAAGTAGGTCATTTGTCCCAGTCATAGACATATTTATTTGGAATAATATCGAACTGCACATGGTCAATTTGCTTCAAGTTCAGTTAATGTCCCTCACTGTAGTTCTAGCCCTTGGTTCGGTGTAGTATTCTCTACTTTGGTTGTTCTGCGACTTTTTTTATTTGATAGGTGCAAATGCATCCCCTTTTCACAGGAAAACCGATTTGATTTTCATGCCCCTTATTATTATGTGGAACATCTCCTATATAGGAACAAAAACTGGCCATTTTTTGCCTTGAATCCCTTTGTTCCCATCGGTCAGCTAAATGATGGGCCCACCTTGGTTTCACGTGCCCGCCCTCCTCTGTATCCCTCAATATCCCGACCCAATTAAAATCCATCAGCCACAATCTTGAAAAAGGTCAATTGTCAGAGGGTCATGGGCCACCAAGGGGGGGAGAATTCTAGCTTTTCCTTTAGCCGATGTGTGGCAGAGTGCTTCCTGATTCGGGGTGCCCATAACTGAGCACTCTCCAAGTGGGTTCTGAATGAGGTGTTGGCACAGTTGAGCTGACATCTCCTCTCACTGTCGCCCTTTGGTTGGAGCTCCCATAAGCCTCATTCGTTGAGGTGAGAGTTCAGATTGTAGTCGCAGCCTTATGATATTAGGTGTCATTGCCATCCAGTCAAATGGCAGAGAGTGGGATCCAAGCAAGGTATGTTCTGGAGACTTTGACCATTGTAGAATTAATAGATGTCCCTTTAGGTCCAATTGAACGTGGATTTGAGGGAGGGGTTTAGTTTCTGGAACACTGCAAATGGACTTCCATAGACTATCTTTGACCTGTGCCCTTGCAATATTTCAGCATTGAATCTTGGAAGGGTAATGAGATTGAAGAAATCTAGATCTCATTTGTGAAGTTGTGGCATGATGCTTCCTTCTACCTCAGACAGCTAATGCGTCTTGTTTGTTCTGTGTCCAGGAAGTGGAAGATCAACGAGTTAAAGCCAGGGGAGCTGAGCTGGAGTATGAATCCCTCAAGGTAAAGGTGCCATATGCTGCTCGATCTGTTCTTGCAGGTTCCTGTTCTTCCCTGGGCAGGGGTCTGCTGTATGATGGTGAGGGAGGGGGACACTGCCTGAAGAATTTGTCAGAAAAACTGCAACAGTACCAGTGACTCATCAATAAATGGTTCCCGTTGAAGCTACTGGTATGAGCACCAATGGACAGAAACCCTTGAGATATTTTTAACAAACCTGATAGGAAGAAATAGAACAGGAGTTGCCCATTGAGCCCCTCTAGTCTGTCCCACCATTCAACAAAGTGATGTCCCATCCACATTCTCAATTCCTGAACTCCCTTGAGGTGTTTGGGTGTTCAAAGTATCAATCAACAGAGATATTCAGCTAAAATCCAGGTATTTAGGCAGAGATTTCACATGAAGCCTCAGTACCTTACTCCCCTTGCCTATCTCTGCAATATAGAATTTAGTCAGGTCATGTTTACAACCTTCAGAAGAACAGAGTTCTTATACAGCATCGCAGTTGGCATGATATCACTCCAGAACCAAAGCCCTCACCATATGAGTGATCCCAGTGGGAATTGTAAAAGTTATATTAAATCAGTGATTTCCATCTGCAGGGATGCATTTGGAATCACTTGTCAGCAATGTTTGTGTTTTACAGCACCTAAGGGGATGCCAGAAGTTACTGTCACTTTCACCATTGTAATGACAGTAAGTGTTGGAAGCTTCAATGTTGTTACAACCCTGAGGTTGGAGCCTATATTCAGTTTGTCTGCAACGTGACCCAGCAGAGCGGAAACTCAGTGGTGTGAAAAAGATACCCAATTACTTACTGCCTGTGCCTGTGATTGGTTACTCAATCTGCTTGATGTCACTGAATGCCAGTGATCCCCTGTAATTGGCACCAAAATAAAATTAACACTGCCTTGGAGATTGCTGATCTTTGTCAGTAAATTTCTTTGAGGTCAGTGGCAGATGACAAAATCCAGGCCTTGGAATTTCTGCTTAAGTAACAGTGAGTGCAGCTTAGTGTAAATCATGGTATTTTTTCTGATCTCTTAACCATTGTGAAATAGAGACATAAATTAGAAGCCTTTCATTTTGCACTCATCAGGACTGAAACACAAGAAGACTAACTTTAGAAAGGGAACGACAATTTATATTGTTTTTCTTAATAATGAAATTATATCAAGTACAGTCGTGTGATTTAGATGTTTCGCAAGATTCATTCCAATTAGAGCAATGTTCTTCCACATAAAGTGAAAGTGTCTTTGTGGACTTCCAAGCATTCTCTACATACAGACTTGTTCACTTGTCAACACACCCACCACACTACCACAATTGGTGCTGATATAAACCCACACAATGGAGGCAAATAAGCTTGGAAGAACTGTTTCCCCGTCTGCATTAAGAGTATTAAGTCTCTGTATTCAGGAAATGGTATTACTCAACTTATATGAGTTCAGTTTTACGATGAATTTTGCATTTTTACTAGATAATCCATGTTTTATTCCACAGAGGCAAGAACTAGAGTCTGAGAATAAGAAGCTAAAGAATGAACTCAATGAACTGCACAGAGCCCTGAACGAGAAGGCTTCCCCACATGTTACTGCCCCTGGTTCTCCTGCTTACAAAGTTCTACTTGACCAGTTGACTGCATCAAGTGAAGAACTGGAGGTTCGTAAAGAGGAAGTTCTCATTCTGCGGTCCCAGTTGGTCAGTCAAAAGGAAGCAATGGCACATAAGGTAAGACTTATGTACCCCACCAAAATCAAAAAGGCCCACCAATACTTAATGATATGCATATATACTTCAATTGTTTATTTTAAGAAATTATGGGAAAAAAAATGTGCTATAGAAATGCAGTTACATTCCTTTGTCAATGCTTGGTTCATATTGCTGTTCTAGTAATGCCTTAAAGTTACTAACAAACTGTTTTGTATTCTTCCTCTCAATTCCACATGCAAACCTAGGAAAGTAAGGTAAATGCCTTTCTGTTATCTGACCAATTTGGAAAAGTATTAAGGTTTTTGAAAATGTTCAGTGTTGGGACCTGTCTGTGTAAGTGCTCTACACAGAAACACATTTTGATGGCTAAATGTTTTTACTTACTCACATTTTAGACACAGGTGCCTGGTCTTTACATCATAAAGGTACATTACAACCGGTGCTGAAAAATGTGTTGCTGGAAAAGCGCAGCAGGTCAGGCAGCATCCAAGGAACAGGAGAATCGACGTTTTGGGCATAAGCCCTTCAGGAATGAGGAATGTGTGCCAAGCAGGCTAAGATAAAAGGTAGGGAGGAGGGACTTGGGGGAGGGTTGGCCCTTGGACTCAGCACCACCTTCTTGACCTGCAATCTTCTTTCCAACCTCTCCACCCCCACCCCCACTCCGGCCTATCACCCTCACCTTAACCTCCTTCCACCTATCGCATTCCCAATGCCCCTCCCCCAAGTCCCTCCTCCCTACCTTTTATTTTAGTCTGCTTGGCACATCTTCCTCATTCCTGAAGAAGGGCTTATGCCCGAAACGTCGATTCTCCTGCTCCTTGGATGCTGCCTGACCTGCTGCGCTTTTCCAGCAACACATTTTTCAGCTCTGGTCTCCAGCATCTGCAGTCCTCACTTTCTCCACATTACAACCAGTGTCCACTATCAGTTTTCCAGACCCATTCCCCTTTTTGATGCATCACCGATCCTCTAGAAAAATGGACATAGAATATGAGAATATTTTCAATTTAAAAGCTGGAGTGAGCAAGAATTGTTGAAGAATGAGTCAAAGTACTTACTATTTTTGCTTGTTTTTAATGACCTAAAGGGAATCTGTTTGGACGCTTGGTTCACTTGGCTGGATAGCTAGTTTGTGATGCAGAGTGATGGGCTCACTTCCCATCCTGGCTAAGGTTACCATGAAGCTCCTGCCTGAGGCCTGGTGACCCTCAGGTTAAACTCACCACAGTCATCTCTCTCTCTCTAACCAGAGAGCACTGCTATGATCCTCTGGGATTATGGTGCCTTTACCTTCCTTTTGCATCATGGTACTCATTTGGAGGCTGGAAAAGAACATTTAGACCACAGAAACAGCAAATGGTCCTCAACAACTGCACGCATATGAAAGTCAACACCTTTTAAAACAGACCTAACTGTTGCCATTTAAATTTTGCATGAGCACTTTGTTGGTTCCCATCAGAAGAAATCAAGTATTAACAGTTCTAGTTCCTCTTCCCTCAGTTTGCCCTAGTCAATGCTATGATTATTTGCTGCCCATAACAAGTGTTATGTTCAACTGTGAAATCCCACAGTGAATATTGCTGGAAATCTCAATGGGTTCTTGTTTCAGGAGACGATGACAGACCCGATGGTCCTCTTGGAGGATGTACGTAAGATGAAGGATCAAGGTGAAATAACCCAAGCATACTTGGGACTTAAAGAAACCAACAGGTAATGTTGCTGGAGGGACTGGTGTAAACGTGAGTGTTAGTGTGTGTTCATTTAACATGCTCATCATTTCTGTTCTTTCATTAATCAGCACACCCTCTTCAATACTTTGTTCTGATACTTTGTCATTATACTTAGGAGCAAGGACTGCTAATATATAAAGGGGTGACTTATATTGGAACGAGATAAATGACTATGAATTATTGCAAGGATTCCATATTGTAAAGGGATCCTTATAGTGCTGTGAGATGGTGTTGAGATTTTTTTAAATTGTGTCAGAGATCTACATCATACAGGAACCGTGATCTGGCACGCAAGTTAATTTCTAATAGAGAATTTCCTGTGTAATTGTTTTTGAGCACCGGACAGATTTAATTTTTGTCATTATATTAATTTGTTCAGTTGTGTGGGGACACATTGTTTATACATTATGCTCTGATTTGATGACATAGGAGCAGGAGTAGGGCATCTGGCCCTTCCAGCCTGCTCCACCATTCAGTCAGATCATGGCTGATCTTTTCATGGACTCAGATCCACTTACCCGCCCTTTCACCATAACCCTTAATTTTTTGAACATTAAAGGAATTATCTATCTGAGCTTTAAAACCTTCAATGAGGATGCCTCAACCACTTCACTGTGAATGGAATTCCACAGATTCACAACCCTCTGGGTGAAGAATTTCCTTCTCAATTCAGTCCTAAATCTGCTCCCCCTAATTTTGGGGCTACGCCCTCTTGCCCTGCTAGTGGAAACATCCTCTTTACGTCTATCTTATTTATTCCCTTCATAATTTGATATGTTTCTATAAGATCCCCTCTCATTCTTCTCAATTCCAATGAGTATAATCCAAGTCAACCCCCTCAACTCCAGAATCAATGTACTGAACCTCCTCTATACCCCTCTCCAGTGCCAAAACATAGAACATTAAAGCGCAGAGCAGGCCCTTCAGCCCTCAATGTTGTGCTGACCTATGAACTAATATAAGCCCATCTCCCTCTTTATCCCATCATCATCCACGTGCTTATCCAAGGAAGCTGCATTTGCTACATTCTTTCTCAAGTAAGGAGATCAAAACTGCACACAGTACTCCAGGTGTGACCTCATACAGCTCCCAAAAAAGCTGCAACATATCCTCCCTGCTTTTAAACCCACTCTGTTTGGCAATGAAGGACAAACTTCCATTAGCCTTCCTAATTACCTGTTGTACCTGCAGACCAACCTTCTGCAATTCATGCACAGGGACACAGGTCCTTTTGCACAGCAGCATACTGCAATTTTTTACCATTCAAGTAATAATCCTTTTTACTGTTATTCCTACCGAAATGGATGACTTCATATTTATTAATATTGTACTCCATCGGCCAGACCTTTGCCCACTCACTTAAGCTATCTATGTCCCTTTGCAAAGTTTCACATCCTCTGCACACTCTGCTCTACCACTCGTCATAGTGACAACTGCAAAATTTGACACACTACACATGGTCCCCATCTCCAAATCATCTGTAGTTCCCAATCATTAAGATTATGCTTTAAATCTACACAGCCTACTGTCTATGTTGAATAACTATGGTCTATCCTGAGGTATATCTGTGTGTTATTTAATGCAGAAGCCTAAAAGAACTGTAAAAATTACTTTATGGATTCTAGTAACAATGTGATAAGACAGCAGCAGAATAGTACAGCACAGAAGAAGGCCATTTGGTCCATCAGGTTTATGCTAGCTGTTTTGAAAGGCAATCCATTTAAACTCGATCTATTCGCTTTGCCTGGCATTTTATTTCTTTGTCGAGTATTTATCCAGTTTTATTTGGAAAGCTATTGTTAAATCTGTTTCTAATGACTTAACAGACAGTGCATTCCAAATTCTAATCTCACAATTGACTTAAAAAATCTTTTCCTCGTACTGCCTCCAATACTGTGCAAATTCTCAATCTTGTCAGCTGTGTACTTTTACACATTGTAGAAGTGCATGTTTCTGAAACCCGAAACTACAGGACATTGGAATTCCAATACCCTCGTGGAGTTTTTTTTTTAGGCCTTTTTTTCCAAGCAACATTGAAAAAGATTGAGTTAGTGTTTCATCAATTAAGAACTGTTTTTCAGTTTTCCTCAAATGTGCAGTCAGCGGGTAGTTGCAATAGAGTGCAGTTGTGAAGCTGAAGACAACGCATTAAAATTTAAATTTGCCAAGTTTTTAAAAAACATTTATTTAAAATTTCCGTTTTTTTTTGGTCAAAATTCTTCAACTCCTTCCTGCACAGTATTGTGGGTGTACCTTTTCTTTTATTCACTCATGGGATGTGGATGTCGCTGGCTTGGCCAACATTTATTGACCATCCCTAGTTTCCCCTTGAGAAGGTGGTGGTAAGCTGTCGCCTTGAACAGCCACATCCACATGCTGTAGGTTGACCCACAATGCCCTCCAGGGTTTTGACCCAGCAACAGTGAAGGAACAGCGATATATTTTCCAGTTAGGATGGTGAGTGGCTGGAGGAGAACTTTTAGCAGGTGGCGCTCCCATGTGTCTTCTGACATCCTTCGAGATGGAAGTGGTCGTGGGTTTGGAACTTGATGTCTAAGGATCTTGGTGAACTTCCACAGTGCCTTTTGTAGATAGTGCACACTGCTGCTACTGACACCAAATGGACTGCAGTGGTTCCCTCTTGGCAATTTACTCGCACCACCTTGAAGGCAAATGCGCAATGAACAATAAATGTTGGTCCAGTCAGCAAAACCTTTGTCCCTGAATGATGATTATTTTTAAATGTGCCTGCTAAAAAGCATAACTAAAATAGAATGCAAGTAATGTTAGCCATTTTTGTGAATCCTAAGAGCAATGCATTGCAACGATAAAATGAAGTCAACAAAATATCCAGTCCCCTCAAAGAACAGCAAGGCGGCCTTTGTGTGGAACCGCAAGAGGTGGGGGAGATACTAAACAAGTATTTTGCATCAGTACTTACTGTGGAAAAGGACATGGAAGATATAGACTTTAGAGAAATAGATGGTGACATCTTGAAAAATGTCCATATTACAGAGGAGGAAGTGCTGGATGTCTTGAAGCCCATCAAAGTGGATAATACCCCAGGACCTGATCAAGTGTACCGTATGACTCTGTGGGAAGCTAGGGAAGTGATTGCTGGGCCCCTTGCTGAGATATTTGTATCATCGATAGTCACAGGTGAGGTGCCGGAAGACTGGACGTTGGCTAACATGGTGCCACTGTTTAAGAAGGGTGGTAAGGGAATGATAGACCAGTGAGCCTGACCTCAGTGGTGGGCAAGTTGTGGAGGGAATCCTGAGGGACAGGATTTACATGTATTTGGAAAGGCAAGGAATGATTAGGGATAGTCAACATGGCTTTGTGCATGGGAAATCATGTCTCACAAACTTGATTGAGTTTTTTGAAGAAGTAACAAAAAGGATTGATTTAGGGCAGACCAGTGGGCATGATCTATATGGACTTCAGTAAGGCATTCAGCAAGGTTCCCCATGGGAGACTGGTTAGCGAGGTTAGATCTCATGGAATACAGGGAGAACCAACCATTTGGATACAGAACTGGTTCAAAGGTAGAAGACAGAGGATAGTGGTGGATGGTTGTTTTTCCTGACTGGAGGCCTTTGACAAGGATTGGTATTGGGACCACTACTTTTTGTCATTTATATAAATGATTTGGATGTGAGCATAAGAGGTATAGTTAGTAAGTTTGCAGATGACACCAAAGTTGGAGGTGTAGTGGACAATAAAGAAGGTTACCTCAGATTACAATGGGATCTTGATCAGATGGGCCAATGGGCTGAGAAGTGGCAGGTGGAGTTTAATTCAGATAAATGCGAGGTGCTGCATTTTGGGAAAGCAAGTCAGAGCAAGACTTATATACTTAATGGTAAGGTCCTAGGGAGTGTTGCTGAACAAAGAGACCTTACAGCGCAGGCTCAAAACTCCTTTTAAGTGGAGTCGCAGATAGATAGGACAGTGAAGAAGGCATTTGGTATGCTTTCCTTTATTGGTCAGAGCATTGAGTATAGGAGTTGGGGGGTTAAGTTGCAGCTGTACAGGACATTGGTTAGGCCACTGTTGGAATATTGTGTGTAATTCTGGCCTCCTTCCTATTGGAAGGATTTTGTAAAACTTGAAAGCGTTCAGAAACTATTTACAAGGATGTTGCCAGGGTTGGAGAATTTGAGATATAGGGATGGGGTGACCTTATAGAGGTTTATAAAATCGTGAGGGGCATGGATAGGATAAAGAGACAAAGTGTCTTCCCTGGGGTAAGGGAGTCCAGAACTAGAGGGCATAGATTTTAAGATGAGAGGAGAAAGATGTAAAAGAGACCTAAGGGACAACTTTTTCATGCAGAGGGTGGTAGGTGTTTGGAATGAGCTGCCAGAGAAAGTGGTGGAGGCTGGTAGAATTGCAACATTTAAGAGGCATCTGGATTGGTATATGAACAGGAAAGGTTTGGAGGGATATGTGCTGGCAGGTGGGACTAGATTGGATCGGGATATCTGGTCAGCATGGATGAGTTGGACCAAAGGGTCTGTTTCCGTGCTGTATGTCATTGACTCTCTGACTTTCAGTAGATGCAAAGGGATTAGAATGATTTTAGAAATAAATTGCAATGCCAATGAAAATGGTGGTAGCAAGACATATTTGTACGTTAGGTGAAGGAAGCATCCTGTGATAACCAGTTAAATTGGTCCTCCTGATGAAAAAATGGAACCATGAATGTGAGCGTACCTGCAGATCCTGCCAAACTGGAATGAATTATTGTCATCATGATTCATGGAAGACTTTGAGTAAAGTCTTTTATTAGCTTCTGACATGGAATGTTAATTGCTCGAGAATCAGAACAGTACGTTTTTTTTTCATTCACCACCCATTACTTTGATACTAATTTGCTAACTCGTATTTGACCACACGTATTTGGTCAATCAATATCAATGGTTTCTGACAGTATTTCTAAGGTTGTGATTCTGGACATTACTGAGAAGGTGACTGATTTGATGTTGGTTGTGGAGAACATCAGGATGTGGGTATTATGGGAGTTTGCAGACAGCACTGTGATGGGTTCCCTGGAGAATTTGGAACATAGGAATAACAGTCGGCCATTCAGCCCCTCGAGCCTGTTCCACCGGTCAATGAGATCGTGACTGATCTGTGGCCTAACCACATGTATCATCCTTGGTCATATTCTTTGATACCTTTTCTTAACAAATGATGTTAAACCTGAGGTAAATAAATAAATACTGACCAAGTTCTAGTTAGCTCAAGGACTGTCAGAGCATGCCTTGTAAATATAGCTTTCTAAAACAACCCATTAAGAGACACAAATCAGTGAAACTATTTTCTCAGATGTTTTTAACCAGGGAAGTAATAGTGTATTAAGGGAGGATGCCTCGTAACAATGACACCGTGACGTAGGAAAGATTAGATCTAAATCAATGAACTGTATTTGTATCAAGGAGGACCCTGGTTCTTAGAATGCTGTTAAGAGAGTCATAGAATCATACAGCACGGAAACAGACGCTTCAGTCCAATTAGTCCATGCCAACCTACTTCCTAAACTAATTTAGTCCAATGTACCTGCATTTGGCCCATATCCCTTCAAACGGTTCCTATTCATGTAATTACCCAAATGTCTTGTAAATATTGTAACTGTACCACTATTCATCCACTATTTCCTCTGGCAATTTATTCCACACATTAACCACTCTGTGTTTAAAAAAATCTTCTCCCCTCATGTCCTTTTTAAATCTTGCTCCTCTCACCTCAAACATAAATGTGGCCCTTACTTTTGAACTCCTCCATCTTAGGGGAAAAACCTTTACTATCCACTTTGTCAATGCCCCTCACGATTTTATAAACTTCTATAAGGTCACCCCTTAACCTTCTACGCTCCAGTGAAAGAAGTCCCAGCCTGTCCAGCCTCTCTTTATAACTTAAACCCTCCATTCCCGACAACATCCTGCTAAATCTTTTCTGACCACTCTCCAGTTTGGTACTATCCTTCCTATAACAGGTGACAAGAACTACTCTCAGTACTCCAGAAGAGGCCTCACCAATGTCCTGTACAACCTCAGCATGTCAACCCAACTCCTTTACTTATCGATCTGAGCAATGACAGAAGTGTGCTAACCACCTTCTTAACCACCCTATGTACCCGTGATGCAAATTTCAAAGAATTATGTACCTGAACTTGCTGTTGGACAACAGATCCAGAGTCCCACCTTTAAATTGTATAGGTCCTACTCTTGTTTGTTTTCCCAAAATGCAATACCTTGCATTTATTCAAATTAAATTCTATCTGCCACTCCTCAGCCCATTGACCCCAATTGATCAAGATTCTGTTGTACTCTTAGATAATCTTCTTCACTGTCCACTATACCACCAATTTTTGTGTCATCCGCAAACTTTCTAACCGTGCATCCTATATTCTCATCCAAATCACTTATGTAAATGACCAACAGAAGAGGGCCCAGCACCAATCCTTGCGGCACACTGCTAGTCACAGGCCTCCGGTCTGAGAAACAACCCTCCAACACTACCTTCTGTCTCCTACCATCAAGCCAATTTTGTATCCAATTGGCAAGCTCACCACGTAATCTAGCTTTACTAATTGGCTTATCATTTGGCACCTTGTCAAAAGCTCTATCAAAGTCCAAGTAAACAATGTCTACCGCTTTTCTCTTATCAATCTTTTTGGTTACTTCCTCAAAAAGCTCCAAGTTTGTGAGACACTATTTCCCTTGCACAAAGCCTTGCTGACTATCCCTAATCAATCCTTGCCTCTCCAAATGCATGTATATCCTAAATTTCAGAATCACCTCTAACAACCTATCCACCACCAAAGTCAGACTCTCTGGTCTGTAAGTTCCCAAGCTTCTCCTTACAGCCTTTCTTAACTAAAGGCACATTAGCCACCCTCCAGTCCTCCAGCACCTTACCTGTGATTATAGATGATGCAAATATTTCTGCTAAGGGCCCCACAAACCTCCCTAATTTCCCACAACGTCCTGGGATCAGGTGCTGGAGATTTATCCATGTTTAGCTCAGTAATGGGATTGGAAGCACTGGGAACTGTTATGAGGGGGGCAGAAAATATGCCACTTCCACAATGTAGCAAAATTGGATCATTGGAATAAGTCTCACCAATTTGTCTGTAGTTCTGTGCAGGTCTTTTGCCCATAAGTCATTGTACGAGATTGTGAACATAGGTAGGAGTTTGTTTGATCAGTATGTGAATAAAAACCTGATAACTTAAGTTGTGACTTATACAAATGGTATGTGACTTAGCCAAAGGCGTGCCTCAAAACTATAATTATCTTTTAGTTAAAATTTTTCAAAATGTTTCCTTGGGTGAGAAAGATGAAGTCAAGCTGGTGTTACTGCTTCTGAACACTTCCTGGCAGTGCAGGGGTCTGGATTTTGGGTGAAGCCAGCATTGTGTTTATCCATGATATAGCCTCCAAAGTCAAGTATCTTGTTGACACTTGGTGTCAAGGCGCATGTGTGTGAATTGTCACTTGGATCCAGCATCAGAAGCTGCTTTATATAGGAAGGGGATATAATCCTTTAGAAGAGAAAATGAGAAGGGAAAAGAAAGTATTAAACAAGTATGTTCCTATTTCACTGGAGATTTACAAAAGATCAATCTCCCTTTTCAGATGAGCCATAATTAACTCCTTTTTGAGATCTGAAAAATAACCTTCCTTTCACCACAGCATTTGGTGTAAATTATTGATTAATTGACTGATTTCCATTCATTGTTAACTAAAAGAGCTGATGAGTCATCTAGACTTGAAATGTTAGCTTGCTCGCTCTCCACAGATGCTGACCCACTGTGATCTCCAGAATTTTTGAGTTTCAAAACAGATTCCAGCAGCTGCAGTAATTTCCTCCTACATTGCGGATGTTATTAAGTTGGATGAGACCTTGAGCCTGAAATTCCAGGGTTCCCTGGTGAAAGTGCAGCATTCAATGAATTCTGACCACCTGCAGTCTACATTGACCGCATCCTGGACCATAGGATGGGACAGGATCATTCCCAGGGTTTGGGCATGTGCCCAGCAGAGGTGCCAGTTCCATTGTGACAGCAAATATCAAAGTTGCTATTTGGAAACTGATCTGAAGGAAAAAGGGACCTTTTAGCTCCCTGCTGTTAAGAGAGCAAACTTCTGACTTTTGAAAACTCATTATTTTTTGTTTGCGGGGATCTAACCTTGCCCTTGAATAACACCAATGTTTCTGATGAACCATTTTGGGGTACACTGTGGAAAATCCCAGGAATGCAACCCCTGCACATCCCAAACTGGATTCACCATGACCCCTTTCTCCCTCACTCTCCACCCCCCCCCCCCCCCCCCCCCCACTAGTGCATGAACTGGGAATAGCAGTGTTGCTTTCTGTAAAAGGTAGATGACCATTGAATTTTGCTTCAACTTGTCACAATGCAAGGATCTTCAGCATTGTATTAAACAAAACACTGTTCGAATGATTGAACGCATGTCTTCAGTAGCCACCATAGCAATTATTTATTTTGTTATTTCTAGACAATAACATGTTTCTGTTTTGCTCATTCTCCTTGTCTGTTTTTGTCTGATTGTCTTGGAAGCACTTTTTTGCAAAAATGTTAACAACTGCAGAAATGTAACTTGCTGGTTGTACGTTATTAATATGCAAAATTTTGATTTCAAAAGCAGAATGAAATGTGAAATTAATGTGAGATGGTTATAAGTCAATGTTTTATGACTGTAGTCTCATCCAGTCTGAATGTATCTCCCTCTTGTATGTTGCCATCATTTGTGAGCCTTGTCATTAACATTTCATACTCATTCCCATCACTTGTCCCTTCTTTTTCCCTGTTTGCGAATTTGTGCTCATGGAAGACCAACACAGGATTGCCATTTGCTGAATGAGGATGGAGAGCTCTGGATGGCCTACCAAGGGTTAAAACAAACCAACAGGTTACCACATTTATGCCGAGGGCCTTTCTACATTTGCACTTTGTCACTAACCAACCATTGTTGCTGTGCACTTACCTTATAGAAATATGCTTTGGCATGTTTTACTGTCATGTCTTAATGTTATGGTGAAAACTACTCAAACTTGTAGATGTAGACTTACTGTGTTAACAAAACCTAAGGTAGAATTTGCTGTTTAAGAGAAAATCTCGCAAGTGGATGGTGAATTCTAATGGAACTTTTTAATAGCTGCTGTACAATATCTTCAAAGTAGTTTTTATGCACATCTTCTGCTTGACGGCCAAATAATCCTTTTTAACAGCTATGTACTGCTAATCCGAGAATAACAATGGTAAAGAAGTTACTGTGAAATGTAACATGGTGGTGGCAGCTCTTAAAACCTTAGAGCATGTGACAGACAGTCCCTTTCTTAAATCAAGAGTGATGAAACAAAAATCAGTTGGTACAGAGTTAATTATGATCTAACGGATTGAATGCTGAGGAGCATGCAATGCAGTTTATGAACAGCATCAAAATCTCACCCAGACTGCTGGCCCTCTGTGAAAAGAGGCAATCTGAACTCTGTTTCTAATGACCCCAGCACAAAATTATAGTTAATTACCAGTCCAACTCAGACTCACCACAAGATTAAATAGAGTAAAGGGAGCTTTGCTCTATAGCTGGTGGCAATATAACTCAATATTTTGTTTGTTGCACTGAAGAAGTTCCTCAGTGCTGGCATCCTATATTCTGATGTGTGTAAAATGTAATTGAGAAAAAATAAATCCAGGTATGAATTTTCTCATTAAAGGAGGACAGCATTCATGTAGTTTTCAAACTCATTCTTTCCAGTAGAAGAAGCATCTACACAAAGGCAATTAACCCGGGAACTTCTAATACTGAACTCTTTGGGAAATGCATTAGTAACCTGTCACTATTGCCATGTTCATGACTCTTTAAAGCCAGATCCACAAGGCGTGGTCTTCAATATGCATCCAGCAGCTAGTTTTTGTAGCTGTTAGTGTGAATGTCATATTTTTGCTTTATTTGTTTAAACCTTCACAAAGCGTTACTTAAGAAGCTATAGAAATTGAGAGGTCATGCTGCGGTTAGGCAACTTTTGAAGTACTGCATTCAGTTCTGGTCTCCCTGCTGTAGGAAGGATGCTGTGAAACGTGAAAGGGTTCAGAAGAGACTGACAAGGATCGTGCCAGGGTTGGTGGGTTTGCGCTAAGGAAAAGGCTGAATAGGTTGGGGCTGTTTTCCCTGAAGCAGTGAAAACTGAGGGATGACGTCATAGAAGTTTATAAAATCATGAGGAGCATAGATAGGGTAAATAGACAAGGTCTTCTCCCTGGGGTGGGGGAGTCCAAAACTAGAGGTCATAGGTTTAAGGGGAGAGGGGAAAGAGTTAAAAGGGGCTTAAGAGGAAGTCTTTTCACAGAGGGTGGTGCGTGGAATGAGCTACCAGAAAGAGTGGTGGAGGCTGGTACAGTGACAGCAGTTAAAAGACATATGGATGGATATATGAATAGAAAGGGTTTTGAGCGAATTGGGCCAAATGCTGGCAAATGGGATTAGATTAATTGAGGATATCTCGTCAACATGGACGAGTTGGACCGAAGGGTCTGTTTCTATGCTATATATAGTTCTATGACTCTGACTTGACGATGAAGATTTAATATTAAAGTTCACTAGTTGGTAGGTTAAACGATGAGGATGCCTTCTACTTTCTTTCTTATTTTAAAAGAGTTTCTTGAATGTTTTCACTCCCTCACTTTCCTGTAACACACTGAAAGGTTTAAAGAATGTCATGATGTGAGTACTGCGCACAAGCACCGCTGTAACCTTGAGGGTTGACCATGTTGCATATGATTTTAGAAAGCTACAGTTGCAGTCTGATAATGCCCTCTGTTTTTTGTCTGCAGATTGCTGGAATCTCAGCTTCAGGGTCAGAAAAAGAACTATGAGAATGAGCTGGAGATCTTACGCGGGGAGGTGCAGAATTTGAAAGAGGAGATCAATCGTCAGCAGCAGTTATTGGCCCAGAACTTGCAACTGCCCCCAGAGGCCCGCATTGAGGCCAGTCTGCAACATGAGATAACTAGGTTAACCAACGAAAATCTTGTAAGTACTACTTTGCTTTATCAGACCAACATGATCACCAAATACATCCGTGTTAGTCAGGCACGGTGGTTCAGTGGTCAGCACTGCTGCCTCTCAGCACCAGGGAATCGGGTTCATTTCCAGCCTCGGACGACGGTCTGTGTGGAGTTTGCACGTTCTCCCCGTGTCAGCATGGGTTTCCTCTGGGTGCTCCAATTTCCTCCCACAAGCCAAAGATGTACAGGCTAGGTGAATTGGCCATGCTAAATTGCCCATACTGTTCAGGGATGTGCAGACTAGGTGGATTAACCATGGGAAATGTTGGGTTACAGGGATAGGGCAGTGGGACGGGTCTGGGTCTGGGTCTTTGGAGGGTCAGTGTGGATTCAATGGGCCGAATGGCCTGCTTCCACACTGTAGGGATTCTATGATAAAGGAAGCCCATTTCCTTTCTGATCCTATTATACATGTATAAGCTACCAGCTGTAGTGATTAGGTCCTTGTTGTTTACAATTATACTTACATGCATAGTGCTAGTGGGATCATCTACTGAAACCTTCAGCCATGTTTAGTGAAGTTGCTGTTCCCTCGTTGCATCTACGATATATTGGAGGTCAGTTGTCTGGATGACAGGGGTTCAATTCCCAGATGGTTGAGGTTACAATGAAGGGCATGCCTTAATCTCACCCCTTGCCTGAGAGGTGTTGGCCCATGAGTTAAACTCTCCACCAGTCATCTTTCTCTCTGTAATAAGCGACCAGCCCTATGGTCATCTGGGACTTTGGTGACTTGGCCTGATATATTATGGAACTGAAGAAGAAAACTATATTCTTAAATATAATCGTAGAGATTATAGTCATTCGGCATTACATTCAGGATGTGAAGTACTTTTTAGTAGTTCTGTCATTTTATGATCAGTTGCTTGCATGGTTACCAGTTATGACAAGTCATACACAATTCCTAATGTTGTTTTAGAGTCCTGGCAGGGTATGCATGCAGTCATTCAGAGTGCAGTATCTTTGCAATGTGCTGTTTTATTGCTGGATTCCTGGTGGTGGGAACTTTATTTCATCTGCACTCTTCTTTTCTTGGCATTTCGGCGAAGATTCATTAAGCAAGAGTAATTTTCGGTTTCAACTGAATCGTTGAGTTTTCCAGCAGAAATGATCAGTAGATGCTTTTTCTAAATAAGATGATATGCTTTACGACACAGTGTACAGTTAAAGGGGAGCCATCAGTTTTACATTTTTCCTCATCTAGTTAAATAATCACGCCAGCACGACAGTGGAATGTCATGCTGCCATCTTTGGCATTTTAAATTTTGTTCACAAATTCCAGAATTTAGTGCTGGTGGCATGGAGGTCTACAGCACAGGAAAAGGCCACTCGGCCCATCAAATTGGGTGGCACAGTGGCACAGTGGTTAGCACTGCAGCCTCACAGCGCCAGAGACCCGGGTTCAATTCCCGCCTCAGGCGACTCTCTCTGTGTGGAGTTTGCACATTCTCCCCGTGTCTGCGTGGGTTTACCTCCGGGTGCTCCGGTTTCCTCCCACAATCCAAAAATGTGCAGGTTAGGTGAATTGGCCGTGCTAAATTGCCCGTAGTGTTAGGTGAAGGGGTAAATGTGGGGGGAATGTGTCTGGGTGGGTCGCGCTTCAGCGGGTCGGTGTGGACTTGTTGGGCCGAAGGGCCTGTTTCCACACTGTAATCTAATCTAAATCTGAATCTAAATCTAAATTGTACCACTCAAAAGCAAGCAGGTAGCTATTCTAATACCATTTTCCAACATTTGATCCCTAGCCTGTATGCCTTGTAGCATGTGTAGGTACTACTTAAATGTAATAAAGTTTTCTCCCTCTACCATCCTTACAGGACCTGAGTTCCATCTTTTTGCCGCCCTCTGGGTGAAAATGTTTTTCCTCACATTCCCTCTAGATCCTCTGCCCCATCCCTTAAATCTATTTCCCTTGGAGATTAATGAAGGGGATATATTGGTGTTTAATGAAGTGTTCAATGCTGTCTGGAACAGAACAAAGATGTGGACAAGTCAGTGACCTGGTTCCACAGACACACATCCACTACTCACTGCCCTCCCCACCCCCTTCAACCCCATTAAGAACTAAGACCAAGGCTGATGAGATGAGAGCAAAAGGTTTGGTCTCTTGACCATCTCTTTGTATCTGAGGAAAATGGAATACAGATAGAGGGATTCTAATGGCCAACAACAGTTTCTATAAGTGAAGGAGTTAATTTTACACTTTCATAACGTGGAGTCTATCTGCAAAACAGCTGCTTTGATTTAATACATAAATGCATAATAACCAAACTGACTCAATTATTTATCACTAACTAGTTCCTACACCAAGTGTTTTAATAAATTTCACATGGTTTCACAATGTTGTCATTTCAGTATGTTATGGCAGAGATATGCAGATGTTACAAATTTTGTCTCTTGGTTAAAATTTGAACCCCTCTTGAAAGGAAAACTAAAAAGCATGTTGTATTGAGAGCAGCACTGATTGAAGCAGGAAGGAAAATTGCAATATTAAACCTATAGCTGAGATTAATATGTGGCAAGGGAAGAGAAATAGACAAAGGATTAGATCGAGGGAAGTATAGAAGAATCAGAGGTGATCCTATAGAAACATGCGTGATCCTGAGGGGAAATGATGGGGTTGATGACGAGAGAATGTTTTTCCTTGTCAGAGAGATGAGAGCTCCTCCTCTGAATGTGGTTACAGAGCCACTGGTGGCGGCTGCCATTCTTTGTCTGATTGTATTGTGGCCTTTTGCCAGTCGCGCAGACTGTCCAGTCTTCACATGGTACCCACTGTTGGCAGAGACACAGACCAGCAGTAAGCTGCAGGAGCCCTGATTGAATAAGGAGTAGGAAGGGATCCCCCACTCGGTCGGGGCTGAGGACAATTTGAATCTGTGGGATTCTCTTCGCCAGCAAGCAGTAGAGGTAGGGTCATCGAATATTTCTAATGCTGGGTCAGACAGATGCGTGATTAACAAAGGTGTCAGAGAAGGCGGAGTTGAGGTCATAGTCAAATCAGCCATGATCACAGCCACACCAATTCACATATTTACATTGAAGAAGTGCAACTTTGTAAATTAGGCAGTAGGTGCCAAAGGAAAATAGTTTTCAAAGCTAATGGTTTACGCTTGCCACTGTTCAGTCAGTAGGTGTACTCTGTTTGTTTGGGGTGTACTCAGTGAGTGTTCCTGCAGCCAGTCACTGGGTGTCAGGTGAAGTCTGGGCAAAGTTGGGCTGGGTTGGTCAAACAGACACAATGCAATGGCAGCTGACTCCCATAACATTGATCTGGTCACCCCTTCACTTTCAGGAGAGGGCTGTACTCCCTCAGTAGTCTCACAGAAGTGTGTGAAACTAATCCTGCCCAGACAAAATGCGATGAGCTAAAATGAAAAGCTAGTGCTACTAATCTGGAGTAAAAACAGAAAGTGGTATATGACACAACAAGTCAGTTAGCATCTGTTCAGTGAATAGATTGTTTATGACAGGAATTCTGATGAAGGGTACGTGCAATGCCAGAACAGTCTTTCCTCTTTACAATGCTGATTGGCTGCTGTGTACTTTCAACATCTTTTCTTCATAATTTGGTATTCTATTTAAAAATGACACTTAATCCCTTATTTTCCATGTTTACATTATTTCAAATGGAACATCTTCACTCCAGGAGGTGCAGACTTGATGGACCAAATAGCCTACATCTTAAGGCCTTATGGACATGGGGCTGTAGGAAATTTGCTCATGTCCATCTTTGTTTGAAGGAAAGACTTAGCTGGTTATAATTACTCAAGTTGCAGTTACCAAAATCACATTGCAGTTCACAATTGCACTGAATTCACCTGATGTAATTCAGTACTTTCCTATAGCGTAATATACTGTCAAGACTTGAAACTTAAATATAATTATTCACTGCTCTACAAGTTGTTTACCAGCCCTTGTTGCTGAGTAATAAATTTGGGCTTAATCCATGAATAGTTTGAAATGTGCTGTTCATAAGGTACAGTGCTAATCAATCACTATGCCTCAAACTCCAAAGTAAGCACTGATAGTCACATTCCTGATGAAGGCCTTATGTGACCTGCTGTGCTTTTCCAGTGCCACTGTTCTCAGTACTTTCTTCTAGTTCCATAGAATGTTAAACTCTATCTGTGGGGAGGCAAATTGTTCATTCTCGTAACAAAATACACCATAACTTTTTGCAAAGCTTGTGAGCAGTCTTCAAAGACTGGCACAATCCATCTCAAAATCCATTTCTGAACCTATCGAGGCACTGTGGCAGCTTCTAGCAGCCAACTCGTTGATCACCCGCTGTGCAAGTTATCTCTGTTTGAACTTGCATTTTACACGACCTGATAATTCCAGTTGTGTGTTTAAAATGCTGCAGGATAATCAGGTGAGGTGAGAGATCAAAACCCAGTTTTGTTCAATGGTGTCACTCAAAATTTAAGGCTAGTGTTTTGATTAGTGCAATATGAGTTACTTTAAGCATGTTTGAACGTGGAAAGAACTTTACTGGGATAAAGTGATGACCATAAGGTACATTCACTCCTGTTAGATAACTGCCGAATATTTCCTGGTTTATTGGCACAATTTCTGAACTGTTTGGGTAATAGCACAAATCTCACCACTATTTTTGCAGTATTATGAGGAGTTATATGCAGATGACCCCATGAAGTATCAGTTCTACAGGATTTCGCTTTACAAACGGATCATTGTATGTAGATCAAACCATTATTTGGCCTAAATTGTTATTCTCCCACTTTCTCTGTCCAGAGCACTAACAGCAGAATGATTTGCCTGTGCACCTGTGAAGACAAATCCGTTTTTACCTCTCTATGTTTTGTGGCTACACAGCAACTTACTGTTTTGCGATTGTCATGTTTTAACACAGCACAGCAACATATTTCCAGTGCAGTTCAATGCTAATCCTGTTGTCTCAATCTCAGCAGTTTTAAATCACTGGTTGAAAGTGCAAGAATACTTCAGTACTTCTCTCTTGCTAACTTTACAATGCTATTAAAATTCATTTATCAATTAATTAAGATTGTTTTCAGTACTTGTTCATGTGTTGTCCAACTTGCATAAATTGGAGAAAGCATTTTCTAAATGCGTAGTTGATTCGTCAACTGGACAGACTTCCCTACGTAGGACTCCAGAATTGCTGTTATTTCTAACCAGAAGCAATGTGTTACCAGTGAACGTACTTCAGCTGGAACAACTCGGGTTCATGTTTAACTTCATGGCAATATCCAGGCTATTGCTGTGGCTCTGGAATGTGAGTTTATCTGAATTGGAGAAATTCAACAGTTTCAGGGTGGAACCTAATCCAATTATTTGAAATAGGCTTTTAACTTTAGATTGAAGTCTCAGAATAGCACGTTTAGTTATGTCCAAGACAATTAATTCTTAATAACCTTAAAGATACATTTGGCTCAACCGTAATTAACCCAGTCAGTTTTCTCACCTTAAGTCGGAAGCATAGTTGCAAAGGGGCGAATTGATTTCACAAGGTGTAGCTCATTCACCCACTCTGCCAAAGTTTATTAGTCCAGTTAAAATCCACTGAGCTAGTCTTGATGAAATCTGCTTCTGGTATTCGTGCTAACCCAACAACTTAATCCTAAGGGTTTGATCTGTCAGCCATGTCTGCATCAACTAACCCCCTGCTGCCATATAATTCATATTTATCTATGCTAACCTGTAGTGCCAGCAATCAGCACTTGCTTTGCATTGTGCTATTTTACTAATCTTGACTGTTAGAAATTTTCATAATTTTGGCAGCATACTCCAGTATTTTTAGTTTAGTTTTCTTTGCCCTTTACTACAGGATCTTATGGAACAACTTGAAAAACAGGACAAGATTGTCCGGAAGTTGAAAAAGCAGCTGAAAGTATTTGCAAAGAAAATTGGAGAACTAGAAGGTATGGTTATATAGACTGAAAAACACGCTTCTTCCAAAATAGCTGCCAGTAAGTTAAATTGCAACAGTTGCTTATCAAAGCCCCTATTAAACGGAATACATTTAATGTTTCTGTAACTTTGCTGTGCAGTATTTTTGATAATATCCCTTCTTGGATGTGATGACCTTTTGTCGCAAATTAAAGTGAAAAATTAAGTCTTATTTTTGACCCAGTAACAATAATAAGATTAGTCATGATCATATTAAATGACATAACAGGCTTGACATGCTGCATTGCCTACTCCAACTCCCAGCTCTTGTGTTCTTGGATAACAATAGGAAGGGTTTACAAAGTGACAGTGACATTTAGCTTGTGGTCCCTTGCCTGGAAAAATCTGATTTTGTTTTTTCCTTCCTTTGTGAGATATGGCCATTGCTGGTGAGATCAGCATTCATTGCCCATCCAAAATGGCCTCTCAGAAGATGGGTGTGAGCTACTTTCCTGAAAATCATTGAATGACTTGTTCAGCCATTTCGGAGGGTAACCTCTTTGCTGTGGGTCTGGAGTCATGTGTAGGCTGAAGCAGTTAAAAACGATTGACTTCCTTCCCCAGAAGACATTAGTGAGTCAGATGAGCTTTCAGAACATTAATTTTGTGAACACTATCATTAACATTAGTTTTTTTCATTCCATATAATTCACGTGACTGCAGCTTCCTTTGAGGAGTTTGAATCGTTATTCCAGGTTATTAATCCAGGCCTCTGGATCCCCAAATCGGTAATATAACCACAATGCAGCCAGTCCCCAGGTTGCAAATGGGTTCTATTCTGGAGTTTGCAAATCAATTTGTACGCAGGTTGGAATACAATGCAGGATGATATAAGAGTTTTTTGTAAGGAAATGTTGATATTTTGTGCCTTTAAAATTACACTCGTGTATGGGATCACATTTATAAATAGCAGCATTCATAAATCAGGCAGTTGTAAATCGGTGACCCCCTGTACTGTCAAACTATCGATTTTAAGTGGTATCCTTTTGTATAACGTTGAAATGCCTCTTTCATATCTCAAGATACAATATTACAATTGTAGTTTATATTATAAAGACGGTTTTAAGTACAGTTTGCATTGTGGAAATTAATATTTTTGACAATGTAAAATAGCACTCTACAAAGTGGGAACATCATTTGAGTACTTGCACTTCAGTAACTTGGACGTGTAACTTAGATAGTTTTACTTATAATTGAAAACTTATTCATTCGTATGATTTTGTCAAAGTAGTAAACTGTAGTATTTACAGTCTCTTCCTGCCTAAACAAATTGCACGCAGTGCTCCATGTAAATAGAGCATTGGGGTGGGTTGCCTGCTCATTTTGTCTTTCTTTGTAATAGTGGGTCAGACAGAGAACGTATCTCCAGCTCAGCTAGCAGATGAACCCATCCGGCCTGTGAATATTCCAAGGAAAGAAAAGGATTTCCAGGGAATGTTGGAGTACAAGAAGGATGATGAGCTTAAGCTTATCAAGAATCTTATCTTAGGCAAGTTTATTTTTCTGTAATATCAGTTGTGTTTGCTCATTTATCATTTGAAGATAAAACGCCATTACTTCTGCAGTTGGAATCATTGACATGTTGGTTCTGCACTGTAATGCGTTGTTCTTGTGGAAATGCACACAGTCTTTAATTAAACCGAATTTGGAGTGGCAGATAATAGCAATGAGAGAAACACTTCCTGAAGCTTCCTCCACTTGGGCTGGAGTGAGGCGCCTTGTGTATACTGAATTTTCCATGAATTGCCCCTTTGTATACCTTCAACATGATTATCGCCAAGTTTCCCTCAGCATCTGTACACCACTGGTTTTCATCACTGGGTCAAAATCCTCATACTCCTCCTCAACCCCACATTGGTAGACCCATCACTATCAGCACGGCAGCAGTTCTTTGGCAAAATTTGAGCCACCTTTCAGGTCTTAATTGATTCCTACACCTGTGACATGTGTAAGTCCCTATGTTGTACTGTATCAATACCTTTGAAGGCTGAAAGACTATTTCTCTATTAGTCTGGTTAGTCTATTGGATGGAGTTGTAACTCTACCTGACCTACACATCTTACACTGAAATTGAACAAACAATTCAGAAATCAGAGTTCTTACTTTTCAATTACTCAACCCGTCTCTAATAGTTGTTAATTTTTATTCTGATTTAATTTTGCCTTTTAATATGATGTAAATGGATGCATTTTATCAATAATTGTCACACTCTCAGCACATAGGATTAATGATTAAATATTCATATCTTTCTAAAAAAAGCAAAATTGGATTTCTGTTTGCAGTTAGGAATCAGCTTCCATCATATCCCACTGGATTGGAATACAACTTCTATGTACTTTACACCAGTGACTGTAGATGTTGCCTGAACTGCATCACAAAATCAAAATGAACACTAACTGAGACCAATCTCTTCACTACTTAATTCAGTTAGTAAAACGCAATTCCTCTGATTTACCAAATAAATATGGCGACCACCAGCATCACTCTGTGAGACAGGGTGAGGAGATAGACAATAAAATAAGTCTTATCACATTCACTATTTAAAACTCGAGGGATAATTCTTGCAGGTATTTCAGTTGCAAGGTGAATAGGCCTGACATGGGGTAGCAAATGGCTTGACACAGTGGAAAATGCTGCTCTGATTACTTTATTCCCAGTTCAGTGTGTCAAACATTCCAGGTAGCGAGAGATAACAAAAGCAAATGAGTGGAGATCATGGAAAAGTTGGGGATTTTTTGGGAATCTGCACCTGAAAGCATTAAAATGCATTGATTAGTGAAAAGAGCTAGTCTGTTTTGTTTTCTGTTCATATTTAAGAAAGTGGTCGAGGAACCAAGTGAGTAACTGTGATGGATGATTTATCTGACTGTGTCATCACTGGGCACTTAGCTCAGGCACTGAAGTGAAGGCGCTGTGATGGCATCTGTTAGTTAACACTCAACCTGCAGTGTGAATGGTAACAATGACTGAGCTCCCAATACACCTCGGCTGCGTGTTGGTTTGGACTGGAACAGCATCATCTTCAAGTTGGTGGAGAATGCCATGTTGATTCTTGTCTTCAGTTGCATTGTGACCTATGCTACAGAATGTGCAATCTGTACATACACCAAGCAGTATTCTAAATAGTGGTCTGTGCTTGGCCTGTAGCTGTTTATTTAATGCCATCTTCTGAAACTAAACAGTACTCCTTTTAAATCGCAGAGCTAAAGCCTCGTGGTGTGGCTGTTAACCTGATCCCTGGATTGCCAGCATACATCCTGTTTATGTGTGTACGTCATGCTGATTATATTAATGATGACCAGAGAGTCCGGTCTCTACTGACATCAACTATTAATGGCATCAAGAAAATCTTGAAGGTATGAAGTTCTTTTCATGGATAGTATGAATCCAGGAAGTACAATCTATATCCATTTACAAGGCATTAGTACACTGCATGAAATGTGTAGGAAAACAGTGAATTATAGAGTTGTTACTTGCTGCGAGGGGATTTGTGCATTTTTTGTTTAGTTGGCCAATCGAATATCATGACCATTCAGCACTCTACTCAATTTAATTCTGGTGGGCAGAAGAAGTAGTGACTATAAAAACTGGGAGCTGGACTATAAAAGAAAAGTGCTGATTGGGAACTCGATGCTTTGTCTAAAGATAACACATCACACAACACCAGGTTATAGTCCAACAGGTTTAATTGGAAGCACTAGCTTTTGGAGCACCACTCCTTCATCAGGTGGTTGTGGAATACACCTGATGAAGGAGCAGCGCTTGGAAAGCTAGTACTACCAAGTAAACCTGTTGGACTATAACCTGGTGTTGTGTGAATTGTTACTTTGTACACCCCAGTCCAACACTGGCATCTCCAAATCTTGTCTAAATTGGTTAACCTATTTCTCCCTCTCTCCTGTATTTGCAGCGTTTATTTTGTTTTTTATTTATCTTAGGATAGCCATAATTTTGCTTTGTGTTGTGTTTACTGCACACTGTGTGTCCCAGCATTGAGATGTTTTACTCTGTTACTCCATTGCGACCATACTCCATGAAGCACAATACAAGGCCATTCCCTCACCAGCCCCTACTGTGGTCACGTAGTCCAGCTTCACAAACCAGAATGATTGCAATTAAATAAATCCTTTATATGCAATCAAACCATCAGCATGAAGTCTCCCTTATGATGATCAATTAGATCTATCTTGCAGGAGTTTAGAGAATGTTGTGTGCGAGAAATTTATTGTGATTGTTTGTAAAGCATTGTTAAAGCACTGTTGTGGTGGGGTTGTACAGTCTTTGCCTCTGAACCAGACAGCCTGCGTTCTCTGATTCCTGATGAAGAGCTTATGCCTGAAACGTCAATTCCCCTGCTCCTCGGATGCTGCCTGACCTGCTGTGCTTTTCCAGCACTTTCCTCTCAGCCTGAGTTCAAATCCCACCTGCTCCAGATAACACCTTTGAATAGATTGATTAGAAAATATCAATACATCAAGTTGGCTCTTGTGATACAGTAGTAGTGTTTCTACCTCTGAACCAGAAGGCCCAGCATCAAGTCCCACCAGCGGCACGGTGGCTCAGTGGTTAACATGGCTGCCTCACAGCGTCAGGGACCTGGGTTCGATTCCCAGGTGACCGTCTGTGTGAGTTTGCACATTCTCACCATGTCTGCGTGAGTTTCCTCTGGGTGCTCTGGTTTCCTCCCACAGTCCAAAGCTGTGCAGGTCAGGTGAATTGGCCATGCTAAATTGCCCATAGTGTTAGGTGCATTAGTCAGGGGTAAATATAGGGTAGGGAAATGGGTCTGGGGGGGTTATTCTTCGGAGGGTTGGTGTGGACTTGTTGGGCCAAAGGGCCTCTTTCCATACTGTACGGAATCTAATCTAATCGAAGATCATCTCAAACATGATCTGGCAGTATTCTATGTGAAAGCCAAGTAACTGGGAAATAAAGGATATATAACAGGAACCGAGCAAGATGATGTTTATGCAAAGGATAGGACATACTAACTAACAAGAGTGTTAGGTGTTGCGTTTCCAGGATATTGGTTTCAGTAGGTTTGTTGTATCCAGGAGGCAACAGACAGCAGCTTGTTTACTTTAATGTCATGAGGCTTAGTGACTTAGTCCTGAAGCCAATATAGGCATCAGTGAGTCAATGCAACATGCTTAAATCTGATGACCTCTGTACAAATTACTGAGTAGTTGGAAGTTGGAGTAACATTTTGATTTGGCAACCTGCCTTCCTGAAAAGTTGTCACGGTTTAGAGAGACTGCAGACAAGACTCTTTGCCAAGAAATAGAAGATTTTAATTAGGAATGAAGATTGAAGAAAGCACAGCTTACATTTAGTAAATGTTGAGTTATGTAAAAGGTGTTCAAAGCTCTGCAATGTTTTGATGAAGCAAATCAGAGAGAAACATTTCTCCCTTGCCCAAGGTAGTAACTAGAGGGCAATCATTTAAAATTAAAACAAAAGGAGAAACAAAGAGAATTAATACAAATATGTGAGAGTATGGAATGTTGTAGCAGAATCCTCAATAATAACTTTGAAAAGGAAAATGCTTAACATTTTAAGGAAGAAAAGTTAAAATGGTATGGGGAAATAAAATAGAATGAAATGATTAGTCTTGAGAGTTGTCATATTCATAAAACCATAGCCACTCCTACAATGCTGTGATCCAGTGGAATAACAAGGTGTGCATATTGTGTAGCGTGGCAATGTGTGCAGAAAGTAGTCATTTAGGAACAGCATTTCAAATGCCCCAGAGCAATTCCCCAGCTCTACATAAGCAAAAGCTAAAATATTTGTTGCATCTGAAGGCGCAGTCCACAGTATTAATTTTGCCGCCGTGTTAGTGACCTGGTTGGAAAATCTGTCAAGTTCCAAAATAATAAATGAATTTGTTATACATTTCGCTTTTGCATTACAAATACACCACAGCCAGATGTCTCATTTTGCTAATCAGTTTTTTTCTGGAGCCTTTTTAGTAAAAAGACAACTGTAGAAGCTGAAGTTTATTGTGGGAAATGTAAACGAAGTGGTTCAAAAACAGTGAAGTTTACGGACTGTTACTGAATATTTAATACAAGAGAAAAACTGAACTGTCAGACACTCGTGGGAAAATGGAAGTTCAGTCTGACTTTACTGTCACTTTGTGCATTTTTTAATTAATGTGTGACTATTAAACAATATCCACATTAGTTTCCAGGAAGCTCTGGTGCCATTTTGTTACTCAGCAACAGAGCTGCTGAATATAAAAGCCCACTCCAAATTCAGTTGAACTCCACTGTGAATCTCAATTTTGTAGTATTAGCAGAATATTGTCAGCAAACAGTGGTGAGACAATGATTTTGAAATTACCAACATTACTTTGTTGTGTGTAAATTACCTCAAGCTACGTTTAATTCAGCTAAAAATCGCACAACACCAGGTTATAGTCCAACAGGTTTATTCGGAAGCACTAGCTTTTGGAGCGCTGTGCTAAGAAATCTCAGAGACAATCAAAAACTGAAACAATTACTTAACCTTACTGCATGTAGCAACCAAAATAAGACCCCTCAAGTAAGCAAGTTAAGCCTCACAACCCACCTTAACTATTTGCTCATTAATGGTGAAATTTAGCTGCGATTCCAACCAATTGTGTCCGTCTGTGGATGCGTCCAGGTTCAATCCTTGTGCAGTGCTCTTCTCCAGAGTTCACTGCTGAAAAATCCCAAAGTTTAATTTCTATGGGATTTTCTGTCTTATGAAGCTTTTAATGTGACATTCTTGATTATCCTTTAGATCAATTCATCCACAACATTGATTACAGTTCTGGAGTCATGAAGTCTGTGGTTTGCCTTCTTATCAGGAGTAGCTTCCCTGTTCCTTGTTACGTTTGGTGTTAAACTGTCTCGTCTCCCAGGAAACAGCTTGTTTATGTTGCTTTGATTCCTTCGCAGGGATGGTTAATTGATGCTTTTAATTCCTTTCATCTCTGGAAACAATTTATTCTCAGAAAGAGTTATTGCTGATTCTTTCAATCTCTGAACAGGTATTAAAGTTCTCAAGTTTGCAGTATCATAACTTGCTGAGAGAAAAGACCCATAATAACTTCTCCTGTGAATCAACACTGAATTCAGATGTATTTGATGCCTGATACCAATCACTACAGGCTACTTGAGTGTTGTGGTTTGAGGGGGAGATTCAGTAATACCTGTGGACATCCTTGAAAACCAGAATCTGCTATTATAACATTAATTTTTTAAACTTTAAAATAGAAGAATATATTTGAATATCTGTCTACTTGTTTAAA
This sequence comes from Chiloscyllium punctatum, assembly GCF_047496795.1. NCBI lineage: Eukaryota > Metazoa > Chordata > Chondrichthyes > Orectolobiformes > Hemiscylliidae > Chiloscyllium > Chiloscyllium punctatum. The sequence goes on from NC_092786.1 coordinate 43,221,991, forward strand.
ATGGCAGATTTGCAATTTTGATTTTTGCAAAGTTTTTTCTAGCAGGACTTAAACATTGAATTTGAATACTTATTAAACACTTTAGATTTCAGAACAGGATCTTAATAGGTAATTGTGAAATTATGGGTGTATTAAGGACATTTCTTATGCAATAATTATCTTGAGTGAAATTACTTCTATGTGTCATGATATGAGTCACAAGACAAACTTAACTCTATTGTCAGAACACCTGTGTAAATTAACAGGCTATCCAAATTCTGTTTTTTTTGGCTGAAATTAAGTGACTTTCTCTGCACATATGAACTTTCTCTAGAATAAACATACCTTAATATTTTATAAAACTGCGGAATCACAGACATTACAGGATTGACGATGATTATTTGTAATATAGCAGCTCTCTTAAAAGCTCAAATTATTGTGAGCAGATACTAAATATCCAAACTGAGAACTCAACAATTTAGTGTTGTTTCACAAGGGAAATTTTTAAAGCTCATATAAGATTCCTGATCTTGTTTTCTCACAACCTACTTTTATTTCAGAAAAGAAGCGATGACTTTGAAATTGTGTCATTCTGGTTGTCCAACACTTGTCGTTTCTTGCATTGTCTTAAGCAGTACAGTGGGGAAGAGGTAAGGTGCAGGTTTATACACTGTCATGCAAATATTCTCTTAAATAGCTTACTGTATTATCCTTATGTAACTTACAGAATATGTACCTTTCCATATTACAATTGCATGTTATTGTGCTGGCTACATTCTGTTAAAATAGTAAAAGATAACTCAAAACAAAACATGCAGAGAAACAAGCCTGTGATTTCCAAAACTTGAGAGAATTTGATTGTGTATGAACCAACCGATTTGATATAGTAATAGAGAGCAGAAACAAGCATTAAGTAATGATTCTGCTGTTGAATAATTTCTCCTAACCATCATTTGCACTTATTTGTTTAAATGGTTATAATTTTGGAATTTATTCATATTTCCTGATAAATTATGTAGATTTAAAATCTGATGATCAGATTATGTTCCACCTTGCACCAGTGTGCTCACCATAAATACACAGTATGCTTTCGGCACTACTCAACTCCCTGGTTTACAAGAGGAAAAACCAGTTGCATTAAACCATGCTACAGCCTCCAAATAGAAAATGGGCAAGGAATTTAGGGGGTGCACATGGTCAATTCATTCAATACAGCATTAATCCATATAAATCATCACAAAGGAGTTGAACACACATTGTCACAAGCAATTGAAACCAGTTCCCATAGAGTTTTGAATTAAGATTGACAGCAAAAGTATCAAGTGGTTTGACTTCTCTTGGTGTAGGCTATGTTATATTTTCTCTCTATTTAATTTATTAATTGTGTAACATTCTGAAGAGGGCTCTCTCCATGGAAAGAACTTACAAGTCTCTGGTTTACCAATGCTCTGTGTGTATTATCATAGGCATTTATGAAGCACAACACTCCTCGACAGAATGATCATTGCTTGAGAAACTTTGACCTTGCTGAGTACAGGCAAGTCATAAGTGACCTGGCAATTCAGATATACCAACAGCTGACCAAGGTCATGGAAAATATCTTGCAGCCAATGATCGGTAAGCATTTGCAAATAATGAGAACTAAGAAAATAGATCTGTTACTGAGGACAGACTGTGACTGTGGCTTGTGAAATCAGAAGGCTCCTGAAGCTGTTTGTTGTGAAAAAAGTTGCTTTTGCTTGGACATAAGAGGAATTGATTTGTTAAAATCCACTTATGATTTGAGTTTTGAATTATATTGTTTTTTGAAGAAGGGAATATACTATTTTGAGATACAATGGGCACCGTACATTTTGTTGTGGAAACTCTTCACCGACATACTGAACATAAACTTTAGGAGGAAGAGTTCTAAAGGTACTGAAAGGTGCTTCCTTTGGTAACAAGAAATATTGTTACTTGAGATGAGAGAATAGACTGAAACAAGGGGCCAGCATTGATTAGATTAGATTTTTTTATTAGATTAGATTCCCTACAGCATGGAAACAGGCCCTTTGGCCCAACAAGTCCACACCGACCCTCCGAAGAGCAACCCACCCAGACCCATTCCCCTACACCTACCACTACGGACAATTTAGAATGGCCAATTCACCTAACCTGCACATCTTTGGACTGTGGGAGGAAACCGGAACACCCGGAGGAAACCCACGCAGACACAGGGAGAATGTGCAAACTCCACAAAGACAGTTGCCCGAGGCAGGAATTGAACCCAGGTCTCTGGTGCTGTGAGGCAGCAGTGCTAACCACTGTGCCACCGTACCACCCATTCTGTTGACAAAAAGCTGAAAAGGGACAGGAAATCTTCTGAACTCCAACAGCAGTACAAAATGGCTTTTGAAAATGAAGACAATTAAGTACATTAAAGATGGAAGGTAACCTTCTGTCAATCACAAATCTAATTAGCCAATAAGCATTGCAGCGTTAGATTGTTAAATTTATCAGCTTGATTCTGAAAGTCTGGTAACTGATCTGTGTGGATTGTGCTCGCTTGCTTAAGCCTGGGTGATGAATCAGAGCTGGAGGATCTAGTAGAAGGTGAACTGAAAGCAAAAATGCAAATATGTTGTGATTGGAGCAATGTTTTAAACACCACCTTTGTGCCATTGCACTGAAATACAGAAGTTGATGCTGTTGATGCCCATTGTCCCATTGCCACATTCTTGCTTAACCCACTTTGCTGTTCCTTTCCCTGCCCTCCCAAGCTGTCCCCCACTGCTCATTGCTATACACAAGATTTTGAACATTTCAGTAAACAGAACTTGTGCCATTGACATTTTACACAAACTGCACTTTTTGTGATAGTTAATTCCGTGGTGTCTGCTGGCTGTCATATTCACAGGCACAGCGGCTGCATGTGCAGTTTGTACTGGCAACAAATGTAGTCCTGCAGGAGGATAAATCAATGTCAGTCTGTGTAACATTAACAAATTTCAGCCTGCCTTTATTTTGGAATACTGTACTTCCAACTAACATTGACTATCATTAATTGCAGGCAATGGCTCACAATGTTTTTTGACCCCAGGGCATTGAGGCAAGCTAATGAATTTCTGCTCAATTGAATTTTGCAAATATTAACTTTTAAATATTTACTGCCTCTGGTGGAATACAACAATTGAATGTGAGTGACCATAACTATGATGGACCCACCACCCTCCCAAACCTTTTTGGGTGGAAAATACGACTCTATTCTTCATTTTATGGATGTTTTGTATAATGGTGTGGCCAACCTCGGTATGCTTTTGACACTGGGTGGAAAAATACGACGTTCTGTTTCCCATGGGTCCCACCAGCCTTTATAGGTACCCTGTAATGTTGAATGTGCAATGTGAGGGATGCTGAAGAAGCCCAAATATCTTTTATTCTGTGAGTAGAGTAGGGGACGAAAAGCAATTGAATAACAGAATTTAAAATGGCAGTATTAAATGGAGGTGGGTGTACAACGTTGTGCTTGGAAATTGGACTAACGTGAAAATATTCAGTGTATCATTTTAAGAAAACTAATGTGTTGGCCGTAAAGGACTGACACTAACCTTCATTGTTGCTTCAAAGAGAAAACTGGATTGTGTTGTGGATCAGACCAGAGCCCTGAAAATATTTTAAGGTAGCCTAGACACTAATTTTTTCTTATCTTGAAAGCAATTGTAAATTCCAGATGTAATTCAACTGGTCAAGCTACTCAGCATGAAGCAGAACACACTTTATTTATCCACTATAGTTAAAGTAAAACAAAATAAAGAGTAGTTTAGAATAACCTAACTCTATTGCAAAACTTAACAGAATAGTATGTACAGTAATTATCACTAATTCACTGTTCTAATATAGTAACATTCTATAAACACATCCCTCGGCAACACAGTAAGTTCAGAAATCATATTTTCTCAAATAGACAGCCTGCAATAGCTGTAACCACCTGAGAGGAAAGAACTATCTTCTACTTCCTCAAGACTCTAGCAGGTTCTGCTGAATCTAAAAGCTTAAAAAAACCTAGAAATCCTGGTCTGAGACTGGCCACACCCATCCATGCTGCTTCTATTGTTCCAGCTTTGAAAGAAAACCCAAGGCCTCACAAGCTGTTTGTTACCACAGACCGTTCAGCACCTCTTGTTTAATCTCTCTCTCTTAAAAGAAATGGCATAAAACACCTGTTAAAGCCACAGCATCGTCAAACTTGAAAGTTCTCATCCTAACTTTCTCGTATTGTGAAATAGTTTCAGGTATGTTGGAACATGAAACTATTCAGGGAGTATCTGGCCTAAAGCCCACGGGTCTACGGAAGAGGACTTCCAGTGTTGCAGATGAAGGTACCTACACTCTAGATTCCATTGTCCGACAACTGAATAATTTCCATTCCACAATGTGTCAGCACGGCATGGATCCAGAGCTCATCAAACAGATCGTCAGGCAGATGTTCTACATCATCGGTTCCGTCACCCTCAACAACTTGCTTCTTCGCAAGGACATGTGTTCATGGAGCAAAGGAATGCAGATCAGGTAAGTGATCCATCCAGAATTGTTAGAAAGGTCACATACACTACAGTACTGTTGTCAACATTTGCTAAAGAACCTGTTTGGTAATGACATCTCTGAATGTTACTCACCTGTAGAGCAGGTGGCACCTGAACCCAGGCCTCCAGGCTGGGAGTGCAGGGACACCAGTCACAGTGCTCGCAGTACTGTTTGATACTTATTGTCCACCAGAAAGCAAGACAATTCCAACCTGGCCAATGACCACCCTATCAGTGTACACTCTACCATCAGCAGATGATGGAAGGGCTTATTGACAGTGCCGTCAAATGGCACTTGTATAACAATAACTTGCTTACTGTTGCTTAGGGCCATTCAGCTCCTGACCACATTACAGCCATAGTCCAAACATGAACAGAAGAGCTGAACCACAGAGATGAGAGTGATTGGACTTGACCCAAGGCAGGATTTGACATTGTGTGCCATCAGGGGTGTCACTTTTCCTCAACAGGCACCACTCCAGCAATGCTGGCGGACAAAGCAACCTGTTTAATTGGTGCCACATCCATCACCCTCAACACTCACTCCTTTCTCCACTGAAGCACAGTGACAACAATATATCATCTACAAGATGTACTGCAGGCACTCACCAAGGCTCCTTTGACTGAGTCTTCTGAACCCATAACATCAACCACCTAGAAAGGCAAAGGCATTCTGTGCATGGGAAACCACCACCTGAAGTTCCCCTTCAAAGCACACACCATGCTGACTGGGACTATATCATTGTTCCTCCACTTTCACTGCATCAAAATCTGGGAATTCCCTTCTTAATAACACTGTGGATGTCCCTAAACCACGAAGACTGCAGTGGTTCAAGAAGGCAGCTCACCACCACCTACTCCAGGGAACGTAGAGATACGTAATAAATGCTCGCCCAGCCAGCTACACCCACATCTCGCAAACAAAAAAAAAGTTCTGATATTATGCAAGATTATCACTTGTAATGGTCTGATTTTTTAACAAAAGCATAATAACATTGCAAAACCAATTAATTTCAAAATTGATTCAATTCATTTATGTCTGTTTTCTTAAATTAGATAATACTTGAATAATCTTAAGCAAGGTGATAATGGGAGGAAAGATCTCTGTTGTGAGGAACAAAGAATTTAATAAACTATTGGGAATAAAAGGAGACAAGTCTCCAGGACCTGAGGGCCTACACTCTAGGGTTTTACAGGGAGTGGCTGCAGAGGTAATAGCGGTATTAATCGAAGTATTCCAAATTCACTAGATTTCAAAATGGCTCCAGCTGTTTGGAAAACTGCTAATGTGCCCACCCGCGTCCAAGAAGGGAGGGAGAGAGAAAGCAGGAAAAGTTAAGCCACTTAACATCTTTCATTGGGAAATGTTAGAGTCCATTATTAAGGCAGAAGAAGGACATTTCGAAAAAACTTCATGCAGTCAGAATCAGTATGGATTTGCCAGCTGTTATTTAGTATTTTTTACCCCTTTTCCTCTTTCCTAGTTTCTTTCTATCTTAAATGAAGTGAAACAATGCTGTTGCCTATCTTCCTTTTGTCGCCCACCCCCACAGAAATTCATCTACCTACTCTAGTTTAATGTTTCTGCCAACTTATGTTTCTTGAACTATTTTTACATAACCTATTTAGAAATTATTTCATAATTTCAAAAGATTTCTTTTAATAATCTGCTATCCTGGAAGGGATCTGTCTCTGAAAATGGTCAGATGTAATTTTGTTGGGTTTTTTTTTGTTCTGCAGGTACAATGTCAGCCAACTCGAAGAGTGGCTGCGGGACAAGAACCTGCAGAATAGTGGGGCAAAAGAAACTCTTGAGCCTTTAATTCAGGCTGCACAACTCCTGCAGGTGAAAAAGAAGACTGATGAGGATGCAGAAGCCATTTGCTCCATGTGTAGTAATCTTACCACTGCTCAGGTAACCTGGAAAAGCGATTGAATCTCTGTGCGCATGTGCTGTATCTCTGCATGTGTGCTGTCTCACTGTGTACATGGTTTCTCACCGTTTTGCTGCATGTGTCATGTCTCCCTGTTTATATTTGTCACAAATAATCATTCAAAATCATTTTTAGGGCAATTTTCTTGTCAAACTTTTGCTTTTCTTTGTTGAAGGTGTTGACTCCCTATTGGGGTATGGTTCAATATTAGTATAATTTATATCGATCAGACACTGGTCATCCTCTAGTGCCTAGATCAATTGGCCATTGTTCATGACTGAGTGTCGACAGTGAATGTTTAGCTGTCTGTTCGGCCAAGCCATAAGGACTGAATCCTATCCAGTCCTCGAAAGACATCTTCAACAGGGATAGCCATTAACAATAGTGACCTTGGCCAATTCTCCCCCATCTCAGAATCAGAACGCAAGTCCAACTGGACAGTGTCCATTGCTTCCCCAATCCATTTCAGAGTATTAAACTTGGTTCTCCTGCTGATTACTAAAGGATTTCCAAAATTCTAATAAATCAAATCCTCTAAAACTAAGAGCTTTTGTGTTCACCCATAGATTTGTGGTCATCTTCAGTATTTTCCAACTTAAAACAGGTCCGTGCTATCATGGTAAATTTCTTATGCACCAGCAATGGCTGCTAGGATACAGTCACCAGTTTGGAAACATTATTAACAGCACGGGGACTTTATTGTAATTTAAGACAAATATTCTATCTTCATGGGAACCTGTTCTACTGGAGCTCCCAATTGAAAATGTACACTCGTGGTGATTGACATGGAGCCATGAGCATCAGTACGATATTCTGCGCAAAATGTTTCTTGCTCCTTCCAGGAATTTTCTTTTGTGAAAAACATTGAAAGTTCAATGTAAGTACTTAGGTGTGGGGCAGAGAGTTAGGAAATAAATGTTTCCTTTTAAGGTCCTTACATTGGCAGTGGTTTATGTAAATCAAAAAAAAAACAAAGAAATATGGATGTTGTCAGTCAGAAATGAAAACAGAAATTGCTGGGAAAAAAAACTCAGTAGGTCTGGCAGCATCTGTGGAGAGAAAGTAGAGTTAATGTTTTGTGTCTCATTCTGAAGAAGAGTCACTGGACTCAAAACATTAACTCTGCTTTCTCTCTACAGATGCTGAAAGACATGCTGAGTTTTTCCAGCAATCTTTAAATGTAAATCATGTTATTTATCCAAGAAGTTAAAAAAATGCTGGTTTTGTATTGGGATTGAAATGATTTTATTAGGAAAAGACTTAATTGGTCAAGGAAAGCAGACAATAAATTCATATTACGACTGATATACCATTAGAATTTATTGAGAGAGAACGTCTGATAATGTTGGATAACATGGTAGCAGTTGGTACAGCAACAACGTAGTGACAGAATTCTAAGTTGCATAATTAAAGATTATAATGGGACTTATATTTTTTATATCTTTGCCAAACAGATTGTGAAAGTCCTAAATCTGTACACTCCTGTTAATGAGTTTGAAGAACGTGTCACTGCCTCATTCATACGCACTATTCAGGTAAAACTTTTCAAGATCTACCTTAGTTTTTCATTTCTTAAGATAAATGTTTCATGTATATTGTTCTCCCCATTCTTTTCATTTATATTTAAAAAATATTGGGAACTTGCAGTATGAATACTAGAATGTTCAATGTGACATTTCATTTTAAGGGTTTATATTATAGTAAATGATCAATTTTGTTTAGTAAAGCTTTTCAGTGACTTTTCTCATCATTTATTCAGCAAATGTGTTGATAGAAAAACTCTAATTATTGCTGCTGTTTGATGATAGTAAATGTTCAGGGCTTTCTAGTGATTAACTAGAATATTGGCAACAGAATTTAGTCAAATGTTGAAGTTGAGCAGCTTTGAACTAAATTTGTTCTTTTTTGCTGCTCTGTGTTCTTTCAAACTCGCGGAGTTGTGATCTTATGATAAGATTTGTTTCTAATGTGAGTTTTTAAGGAAAACCTTTGAAAATTGTGTAGGAGGTTTTTTTGTACGTGACATGGCACTTCTGTACAAGAAACAACAGCATATGTGGTAAGATTGTTGTTCTTTCTCTAATAAGCATCACTGTTGGTCCATGTGAATGACACGTAAGTGCACGGGAAGGTAACTGCTGAGGATTAACAAACCTGCAGAGAAATATGTTAAAGTTGTACCTTTTCTGTAGCCAAAACATATAACATAGCTATAACTATATTCTGCATTCTGTTCAACAACCCTCTGAAACTTATGTAAGGTATGATTTGCCTGGATAACATGTACTGTAAAAAGTTTTGTTTTACATGTGACAATAATAAATCAAATCCAATCTAAATATTGACACTTGCGTGAGTGGGTAAAGCTTGGCAGATAGAATATAATGTCAGAAAATGTGAAGATATGCACTTTGGCAGGAGGACTCGAAAGGTGAATATTAACTAAATGGAGAAAGACTGCAGAAAGCTGCAACACAGGGATTTGAGGTGGTCATGCATGAATCACATGTTCAGGTAATAAGGAAGGCAAATTGAAATAAAGGCCAACATTCAAAAGAAATGAGGGTATAAAATTAGCAAAGCCTTGTTAAACAAACCAGACTATAGCTGGAATATTGTGATTAGTTGTACTGGTATTGGAGGTGGGCAGAGTAGGGTCCTTAGGTCGATTTGAAGTAGAGAGGGGTTTTCTTTATGAGGTATCTTCTAATTGGAGTATGGAAAAATGAGAAGGAGCTTTTGAATCATGTAATATTCTTAGGGGTTTTGACAGGGTGGATGTTGATAGGGTGTGTTCCCTTTGGGAGAGTCTAGGACCAAAAAGCATAATTCAGAATAAGGATTGGACAATTTACAACAGAGATGAGGAAACATTTCTTCTCTGACCTTAGTGAATCTATGGAATACTTTGCTGCAGAGGTTGGGTCATTAGGAATATTCAAAGCTGAGAGATTTTTATTCAGTGAGGGAATCCAGGATTATGGGGAAAGTGAAGTTGAGGATTACAGACAGGCCATGATCCCATTGATTGGTGGAGCAACTTCGATAGACTAAATGGCCTATTCCAACTCTTATGACTTATGGTTGTTTCTGTAAAGTATTGGACACATTTAGTAAAGTGCTGGCAAGGTTAGAAAACCTGTTTCCAGTGCAAGTAACATTTGTAATCTATAGTTCGACCTACACTGTGTTAATTATCTTCCAATTTTTTGTTCCTGTTCTCTAGGTTCGTTTACAAAATCGAAAAGACTCTCCTCAGCTGCTAATGGATGCAAAATTCATATTTCCAGTTACATTCCCATTCAACCCATCTTCTTTAGCACTGGAGAGCATTCAGATTCCAAGCAGCATGAACCTTGGATTCCTGTTGCGTGTCTGAGGAACACTGAAGATATCAATTCTACATTGGTCCGAGAATTGTCATCCCCATTCACTACACACAGCTAGAGCGATGTTAAAATATTTGCATTATAAAGGAATGTGTGCTGGAAGTGCAGAATGTCAAACACTTTCATGCAGCACCTGGTGATGACTGCTATGCTGCAGTTTTGATGAATATACTTTGAGTTTAACAACTGTAAATTAAGGTTGTGTCATACTTTAATTATTAGGAGTTTGAAGTAAGGGGAAGTACAACTGCCATATATAGCACCATTTGTCTAATAGCTATTATTTAAGTCAATATATGACGTAGAATGATGTGGAATACAAAGGTCTGTTAGAATATAATCTAGAGATTACGTTGTTAGTTTTGGTGTTTTGCTTAGCACATTATTATAGTTACCGTGTTCAGTGTCCCCCGACAATGCTGAACTATAACATTTAGCACTGCACCGTATAGTGTTGAGTTGTAATTCACTAAACAATATTTCATGTCAACTTTACACCTTTTTCAAAGTCGTTTTAACCTTAATTTATGCAAGTAATAATCACTATTTTAAGTTCCAAATTTCACTTAAAGCACAAAAGCACACACAAGGGCAAAATATTAAATTCTCAGATCAATCATAAAGGCATTTGGCAACAGGAAAACAAATTATAGGTTGAACAATAGATTTTTTTTTCAGTACGTGAATTCATAGCTTCTTTCCCTTTTAAATGCGCCTTAATGGAATTTCTTCCGACTTTGCAATACAGGAATTGCTCAATTATTTCATTTGTTTGTAATTGTGAATGTTATGTTTAAAGGGGACAACCATAGAAGTTGAATTAGAAGTTTTTTTTTCCCCCAGTATTTGCAATACAGTGTTTAGTGACCTCCGGGGTCAGACATCATGCAGGCTGCTGTGACTATGATGCAGGCATCACCCTGAGAGGGCAGTCTCGATCTCAACCATGCCACACCCACCCACCACCACCACCACAAACACGTTCCCCCACCCAGCCTCCAAATTCCCAATGATGCAGGTCTATTGTGGATTCAGTTCTGAAAACTTTTAGCCTGGATATGCCCAATTTAAGGAAAATTGGTGCTGTGACTGGAAATTGAACCAATATAGAGTTAATAATCACTTATTGCACCCTCCATTGTTTACTCGTTTGAAGTTTTTAAATGTATTGATCGAGCATCCAAGTTCAGAAACCTGATTTCCGAGCAGTGGTTTACATATCTGTCTGATGTTATATGTGTCCCTATTTATAATGCTACTGGATACTTGATATTTAATTGAAAGCAGAAAGCAAAAGTCTTTCTAGATACAATGGACTAAAGGTCAATACGCTACTCTGTAGACTTATGGAGTAGTTTAGAAATTCCACAATTATCTCTCAAATCAATGTTGGTCAATATTTTGGTAGAAATATTTCTGAATCCGTGATGCATCATTGTCTGTTTTATGTTTTTTGCATTTTTGTACATTTCAATCTATTAATGTCTTAAAATATAAAATCCCCAGATTTCTCTTTCACAACTATTTGCTTAATTCAACCCATTACAGAATCACCACATGTATTGGTGATCCTAAAAATAGTAATAACCTTTGGGTTATACATAAACATGTGTTTGTGAAGGGGACAAGTTCTGGAGACAGAAAAAAAAATCCTTAAAGAAAGATTGCCTGGGAAATCAATTTGATCTAGAATAGTAGTTGTCACTCCACAAAACCCTACCTATTCTACAACAGTATTTTTTCTTTGTTTTCAAAATAATATTAAAGCCAGGATACAAAGTAAAAGTTGCGTTATGAACCTCAGCGCATGTAGAACAATGTAAAAATTGCATTGCTCCTTAATGATGTTGAGAAAATATGAAGGCAATCTTCCTTTGAAATATTGGTTGTGCACTTTAGTTAAATCCTATGCGTATATATAGTTTTCTGTTTCCTGCTTATATTGTATTTTACTTTTTTGTATCATAAACTGTTACGAAACGTAAGTACATTACTAGTGGTTAGTACTGAGGAACTGGAGATATTTAAAATATCAACAACAGCTAGGTGAAACCAATTGCTGTTGTATAACCTAGATCACTAATGTTGACCGTGGATGATTACTTCTGTACTTAACCAGCTAGCAAACAATGAGTATGATATTGATGTACAGAAAAGTTATGACAACCCTGTAGCATTTCCTGTTTGTTGCAATTAGTAAACGTGTGCATCATGGCAAATGTATATTGAACTAGGTACTAAGGTAATGTCCAACTTGTAAAAACAAATAAAAATTTCAACAGTATGAGCAGATTTTGTATTCTTTTGAGATGATGATGCAGCTCCTGTCCAATCTCAATGCAGTTAGACTTTATAGAAAGATTTTTAGCTTCTGAATTTTCACAATCAGTAGCTTGTTTTTTGCCTTTGGAAAGCAGCTTAAAACTTTGGTCTCATTATTCTGTTATAGACATGATGTATTCCAAGCTGAAAGATCAGTAGCACATGTGAATATTTCCAAAGAGAGATGTACTGTCACCTGACTGGGAATGGACAAATGGAACATCCTTTACCCATAAGTGAAGGATGTGGAGGTGCCATTATTGGACTGGGGCGGACAAAGTCAGAAGTCACACAAGTCAGGTTATAGTCCAACAGATTTATTTGAAACCACAAGCTTCCTTCAGGTGAAATGCAAATGAAGGAGCAGTGCTCTGATATCTTGTGATTTCAAATCTAAGCTGGTACCCCAGTGCATGGTGTTCCAATGTTAGGATGCTTCTTTCCAAAGTAATTCTGTCTTTCATTCTCCCTCTTTGTCAATCCATTCTCTGTTCATTTTACAATCCCACAGTTAATTTTTAAAATATATTCATTATTTGTCACATTTAACAAGATCTCAGTACCTTGTTGCCATCACTGCACCATTTCGAGCTGGCACATTGCATAATTACAGCAGAGAAAAGTAGAACGAGACTTACTCTGTACCTAACCCTATGCTTGTACCTGTCCTGGGAGTATTTTATTGGGATAGTGTAGAGGGAGCTTTAATTTCAGTTGATAAGAGTAAAGACAGCTTTATTCTATCTTACCCCATGTCCTGAAAGTGTGGGCAATGTCGGTGGACTTTTAATTTCAGTTTCAAAGAGTACAGAGAGCTTTGCTCTGTATTTAATCCTGTGCTGTACCTGTCCTGGATGTTTTTAATGAGGACTATTTTGAGGGAGATTTACTTTCAATTTACTTCCAGTTCCAAAGAGTAGAGGAAGCTATACTCTGTATTCCCTGACCTGGAAAGGTTTGATGATGACAGTGTCGTGAGAACTTTTACTTTCTGTTCAAAGGAGTAGAGCAAGCTTTACCGTCAGAAGGAAGCCATTCAGCCTATTGTATCAAAGTTGGCTCTCTGCAAAAACAACTCTTGATTCCATTCTGTTCTCCTTTCCCAAAGTCATGCAATTATTTTCCTTTTGAGGGATTTTTCCTTCTGAAACCCTGACGTTTTCTGCCTCCAAGACACTTTGTGTGTTTTACATTATAAGCCACTCATTGTGTAAAATGATTTGGAGACCCTAGTGTTGGACTGGGGTGTACAAAGTTAAAAATCACATAACACCAGGTTATAGTCCAACAGGTTTAATTGGAAGCACTAGCTTTCGGAGCGCTGCTCCTTCATCAGGTGGTTGTGGAGTACACAATTATAAGACAGAATTTATAGCAAAAGTTTATAGTGTGATGTAATTGAAATTATACATTTAAAAATACCTTGATTGTTTGTTAAGTGTCTCATGTGTTCAAATGGCCATGTTAGTTTCATTCCTTTCATATGTAAATCACAAAACTCTTTTTAAAAGTTACATTCTCAGGTTAACTTTAACAACTGGTGTCAGCCCAGATAATGTGTTGAAGGTGCTAGCCCCCTGTGTTCTGTTGTCTGTGCCATAATGTTTAGACTGATTCTAATCTTAAAAAATGAGTTAACAGAGTCTTACATGGGTCCATGTAGTTTTTGAGCAAAGTACAATGTAACTCTGCAAGTACAAATTCACCCCACAAACGTATGTGTGCATGTAGATTTGTGTGTGACTGGAATGGGGGGTTGTGAGTGTCTGAGTGTGTGTGTGTGTGTGTGTGTATGTGTGTGTGTGTGAGAGAGAGTATATATGTGTGTGTGTGTGTGAGAGAGAGTATAACGAGATCGAAGTCTGAGAGAGGGTGCATACGAGAGTGTGGGAGTGTGTGTGTCTGTAGGAGTATGTGAGAGTGTGTGCATGTCTGTGTATAGGAGTGTGTGCGTGCGCGCGCGTGTATAGTGCAGTAGTGGTCACCTATAGTGTGACATGAACCCAAGGTCCTAGTTGAGGCCCTCCCTATGGGTACCAAACTTAGCGATCAAAGTGGTTAAGCACAGGCTGATAGCTATGTTCAGTACCCATAGGGAAGGCTTCAACCGGGACCTTGGGTTCATGTCACAGTCCAGGTGTCCACCATTACACTATATATACATACACACACACACACACTCCTACAGACACACACACTCGCACATGCATCCTCTCACAGACTTAGACCCCTTTACACTCACACTCACACACATATACACACTCTCTCACAGACACTCTCAACCCCCCACCCCAGACACACACACACAAACCCATATGCACACATACACATATACATTTGTGGTGTGAATTTGTATTTGCAGAGTTACATTGTACTTTGCTCAAAAACTGTATGGATTTTTGTAAGACTCAACTTTTTTTAGATTAGAATCAGTCTAAACATTGTGGCACAGATAACAACACACAGGAGGTGAACATCTTCAACACATTATCTGGGCTGACACCAATTGTTAAAGTTAACCTGAGAATGTAAGAAGAACAACAACTTTTCCAATCCACCCATATGGATTGAAGCCCCTCATCCCAGGCACCATTCTTGTAAATATTTTCTGTGACCTTTCTCAAGCTTTCACATCCTTCCTAGGATGTGGTGCCCACAATGGGGCATTATACAGCAGTGTATGCCTGACCGAAGTTTTAACAATGTTTGTTGCTGTTTGTACAATATGCCTCCATTTATAATTTCTCAGTCATGTTCCTTTTCCATATATTAATTAAGTCACCTCTTAACTTTTCTAAACTCCAGTGGATTCAAACTGAACCTGCCCAATATTTCTTCATAAGATAAGTCACCCATTCACGCTATTAGTCTAGTATACCTTCTCTAAACTGCTTCCTGGCATTCTTCCTTTAATAAGGAGACCAGGACTGCACATAATACTCAAGGTGTTTTCTCACCTTTGTCACTGAAGCATAATCTCACTACTTTTGTATTCTATTCTCCTGTCAATAAGTGATAAAATTCTATTAGCTTTTCTGATTACTTGTACTTGCATACTAACTTCTACCAATTCAGTCAACTTTCTATTGTTATGGACCAGACCAAACCCCCTCAAAATACATAAAAAAGATAGTCTCGACCCTAGCATTTTCTTATTTTAAAAGAGAGTGCCAGGCATTGCAATCTGGGTGCAATTTGGTCAAACTAACCAGGCTTGAAGCAAAACGCACTTTATTCATACACGATGATTAAAATACAACGTAAGAAGGAAGATATTGGAAAAACAACTCTATTGGAAAAACTAGCAGATTTAAAGATGATTTAACTACGAAACAGTAACTGTTCCAATATATTAACATTCCATAAACACACCCTTGGCAAATGCAAATTCAGTAAAATAGATTGTCTGACATGTAATCCTCCAGTCTAGAAGATAAAACATTGTGAGAAAACTCTGTGTGTGTGTGTGTGTGTGTGTGTGTGTGTGTGTGTGTGTGTGTGTGTGAGAGAGAGAGAGAGAGAGAGAGAGAGTGTGTAGCAGGGAGAGGTGTACTGCAGCTTCCAACCGCAGCTTCAAGAACCTAGCAACTGCTACTGAAAAACTAAAACTAAAAATCTGTGAGGGCTTGACCTCACCCATTCAGGCTGCTTCTATTGTTTCAACTTCTTAAAAAAAGACCAAGGCCTCACGAGCTGTTTACCTAATTGAATTCAAATAGACAGCTCAGTGCCACTGTCTTTAAACTTCAGCAAGAAACCCAGGACAAAATATACCTCTTAAAGCTGTAGTATCATCGCTCTATTCATGCTGCTATTATCAGTTTTCTTCAATGAGTTTCCGTTTTGGAGGCAAGTCTAGTGTGTGGCACTTTTTCAAATGTCTTTTGGACGTTCATGTCTACCATATGACTCTGATCAACTGTTAATCCATCAAAAAGGTTGAATCAATCAGGTAAACCTGACTGGCTTGTATTTTCAGGGAATATCCCTATATCTTCTTCAGACAGAGGTGAAACATTTGCCATTCTTCAGTACTCACCACTCCTGAATCAAAGGGAAATACGGGAATTTGTGGCCAATGTTTCCTCAATTTCTATCCCGATTTCCCTCAGCATTCTTGGATGTGTCTCATTTGATCCTAGACACTTAACAACTTTAAGTATAACCAGAACATCCTCTTAACCTGCCCTTTCTCACATTTTAGCCAATCCATTATTGCAACTACCTCTTATTTCACCATGATTTTGACAGCATCTCCTTCCTTGGTAAAGACCAATGCAAAAATATCCATGTAGTACTTCACAATTAATACTAATCATGCTGATCACATTTGTTTGTATCCAGCAATTTGCAAGTTGAAATTGTTTTGAATGAAAGATGCACTGCCTGGGAGGGTCATTGATCATGATCTTCAAGAAGTACTTGGATGAGGGGACATAAAATGCCATAACATTCAAGGTTATGGACTAAGTGCAGAAAGTGGGACGAGTCAGTACAGACGTGATGGGCTGAAAAGCCTCTTCTCTATTGTATGATTCAAACAAATTCCATCCTATTGACAACAGAGAGTCAGTCGGTCTTGGACATTAGTTATTGTACCTGATCACAGGCGATCTGAAGTTGCTGTTTATACTATACTTTGGAATACCTGTTGGAATATTGTGTGCAATTCTGGTCTCCTTCCTATCGGAAAGATGTGAAACTTGAAAGGGTTCAGAAAAGATTTACAAGGATGTTGCCAGGGTTGGAGGATTTGAGCTACAGGGAGAGGCTGAACAGGCTGGGGCTGTTTTCCCTGGAGCGTCGGAGGCTGAGGGGTGGCCTTATAGAGGTTTACAAAATTATGAGGGGCATGGATAGGGTAAATAGGCAAAGTCTTTTCCTTGGGGTTGGGGAGTCTAGAACTAGAGGGCATAGGTTTAGGGTGAGAGGGGAAAGACATAAAAGAGACCTAAGGGGCAACTTTTTTCACACAGAGGGTGGTACGGGTATGTAATAAGCTGCCAGAGGAAGTGGTGGAGGCTGGTACAATTGCAACATTTAAGAGGCATTTGGATGGATAGGAAGGGTTTGGAGGGATATGGGTCGGGTGCTGACAGGTGGAACTAGATTGGGATCGGATATCTGGTTGGCATGGATGGGTTGGACCGAAGGGTCTGTTTCCATGCTGCATATCTCTATGACCCAATGACTCTATGTATAAACCAGGTGATTAAATTGCCTGTAGCTCTGCCACTCAGGTCATCATCACCTTTATAATTCCCACACAGGCTGGGGTTACCATGAAGGGTTCCCCTTCTCAACATCACCCTTCACCTGATGTATGGTGACCCTCGGGTTAAAACGCCCTCAGTCATCCCTCTAAGACTATGGTGACTTTACCTTTCTTTGACTTCATGCATTGTATTATGTCGTGCCGTACTGGAAGCAGCCATACTTTGATGCACAAGTTACTTCTGAGTGACTGGTCAAGCAACAGAACCCCAAGTTTGAGCAGGAGGGATTGGACTGATGAACTATTATTTCTGTCATTGCCCTTTGTTATGAAGGTTTGCAGTTTTGCTTGCAGTATTCAGCCTCATTGATACAATACCAGAGTTTTGATTACACCACAATATCTGAACAATCATATTTTATGAACCTGTATTTCTTTATTCTTTGCAAGTTTGACGAACTTCTGCAGGATTTAAACAATCCCTGGATCATTTATTTGTTTTGGGGCTGGGAGATTTCTCAGAAAACTTTGCTCACGTTGGACACTGTAATTGGTATTGAAAGAAGGGATGTACTAACATTTGGAAACGATGCTAGACGCTTACAAATATCATTGTGGTACATGGAATGCGGAGAAGTTAAAGATTGAGTGATTCTTCCAGCTGACTGCCTGGGTTTAGTTTCGGACACTCCCTTGTCACGAGGTGGGGGGTGAAGAGAGACAGAAGGTGCAAAGTCTACCTGGTGTGTGGGTATAACAGGCGGGTCGTGCTGAGAGAGCGGCAGGCAGTGAGTGAATGAGAGAGGCAGAGGGACGTAGTGAGTGAATAAGAGAGAAGGACAGAAAGCAATTGTAACAAGCTTATTGCTCCAGCCATGAGGAACTGCAGTGCACGCTAACTCTGGCAATTGCTGAGACGACACTTCCCTATGGCGGTGGCAGAACTGTACACCAAGGTAACTCAGTAACTTATTTCACTCTCCACAGTCAATCCTTCGCCCTGAAGCCAAGCATTGCTGGCAGCATCAAATGCACCAATCTATTCCGCGTACCCTCCGCTGTACCTGTAAAAGGACTATATTCTCTGCAGGTGTTCGGGACTTTAAGAAACTCTGGCGGATTTGTTGTTCGGTGAATTACAGCATTGTGTAAAGTTGTTGCTGTGAAACGCCTACAGCAAAACAAAACAAGAACTGCGGGTGCTGGGACAAAAACAGAGATTGCTGGAGAAACTCAGCAGGGTTCTGATGAAGTTGGACTCGAAACGTTAACTCCGTTTCTCTCTCCATTAGATACTGCCGGACCTGCTGAGTTTCGCCAGCAATTTGTGCCTTTGTTCCACAGCAGAGACCATATGGAACCGCTTTTATCACTGAGGCGGTGTGACAGCGTTGCCTAATGTCATTGGGTCCTCTCTGTTTGTGATGGGCTGATCTACCAGCTTTCTCACGTGGGTTTCTGAGCCGTTTGGAGTTTGAGATGATTTGGACAGCAGGAAGAAAGTTGTACATTGTTCAGAAAGGTGACCTCACCTGGAGGCAGTAACAGGATCTGGCTGTGTACACTTGCCCAGAATTCATTGAACGCTGATCCTCTGAAATTTCAAAGGCAGAGAGAAGAATGCCCCGAATGTTGAAAAGTCCTGTTTTTTGTGATTACTCTGAAACTGTCTGGCACCTGCCACAAGCGATGTACCAGGTGCACCCTTCTGTATGCCAACTTTCTGGGGTCCTGTATAGTTTGACTATGTAATGTATTTTGTAATTACATCGATAAATCTGACATAGTTTGGCACCACGTTAAAATACTCAGAGAGCCAGTACAGATATGATGGGGTGAATGGCCACAAAAATACATTGTGACAGACCAATAGGAGTAGGCCATTCAGACCCTCGGTCTGCTCCATCATTCAGAGAAATAATGGCTGTTCTGTACTTGAATCTCATTTACCTCAACACAACAAAAGTCTTAATCTATTTCTGTCTTCAAAGTTCCAATTGCCCTAACATTAGCGATTATTGAGGAAGAAATCTCCAGGATTGTATTGCTTTTTTTTGTGAAACAAATCTGCTTTATTTCCCTCCTCATGACCCATACTCTAATTCTCAGATGATATCCCCTTACCAGAGGAGAATTTTTCTTTGCATCTACCTGATTGAATCATTTAAAATTTTAATCACCCTCAAACTTTTAAATTCGAGGGAAATTCAGATCATTTTTTTTCTAACCTGGCCTCAATTTAACCCTTTCAGCCCTGCTATATTTCCAATCAATCTGCACCATTGCCCACTCCAAAGCAATTTTTCTTTTGTGGTTTCCTGATTAAAACTAGTGAGAGAACTCCAGGTGGGTTCTGACCAAGACTGTGTCAAAACTTTGCATGCTCTTTTTTGATTAATTTTTGAACCTATCCAGAAACTTGGATGGGCGGCACGGTGGCTCAGTGGTTAGCACTGCTGCCTCACAGCACCAGGGTCCAAGGTTCAATTCCAGCCTTGGGCAACTGTCTTTGTGGAGTTTGCACATTTTCCCTGTGTCTGTGGGTTTCCTCCAGGTGCTTCGGTTTCCTCCCACAGTCCAAAGATGTGCAGGTCAGGTGAATTGCCCATAGTGTTATGAAAATCTGGGTGGATTACTCTTCAGAGGGTCGGTGTTGACACTGTAGGGAATCTAATTTTAGCAACACAAATAGTGGAAAAAAACAAGATGGGGTATGAGACTCTATTCCCCAAAAGCAATCATGGAGCACAATGTAACAGTGCTTTGAGAGAGGGGGTTCCAGAACTTTGACCCAGTGACTATTCCTTTGATATGATAGAGCTCCAAGCCAGGATGATGAACATCTTCGAGGGGATCTCCACATGTAATGCATTGGTAGCTCTTGTCCCTTCTAAGTGACCGGGATCATAGGTTTGGAAGATAGTGTTGAAGATGACTCAGAGTTGCTGGAGTACATTATGTATTGGTTCACACTGCTGCCATTGTGCATCAATAATGGAAGAAGTGAATGTTTACGGCTGTGGATGGTATACTCATCAGTCAGGCTTCTTTAGTGTAGTTAGAGCTGCACTCATGCAGGCAAATTGAGGGCATTCCATCACCCTCCTGACTTCTATCTTTGTGGATTCAGAAGATGGCTGACTTGCCTCAGAAATCCCAGCCTCTGACCTGCTCTTGCATCCTCAGTATTGACATGGCTGGTTCATTCATGTTTCTGATCCATGGTAACAACTTGAATGTTGACAAATGGAGGTTCAGTGACAGTAATACCATTGGCCTTCAAGGGGAAATGGTTAGATTCTCTGGTCGTACCAGGCATTTATGTGGCACGAATGCAGCACAAGCCTGAGAGTTGTCCAGGTCTTGATGCATGTTGGCAAATACTGACTGAGTATCGAAGGAGATGCAAATGAACATTGGCTGTTTGTTGATGATTGTACACAAGTCTGACCTGATGATGATGGAGAGGTCATTGTTCAAGAAGATACCACAGAAGGTGAAGGTGGACAGCATCTTGAGGGACTCCTGCCGTACTGTTCTTAAACGAAGATGATTGACCTTCAATAAGGACAATCATCTTCCTTTGTGCTGGCAGCATTAGAAACTAAATTTTCCCAATTTTGAGTTTTGGTTTTCTTGTCCCCTTTTGAAAAATACAATTGAGCCTCATATTTGAACAGTTGGCCGCTATATTGAGATGTGCAACAGGGTTCAGTACTGTGGGACTGCCACAGTATAAGAAGTATAATATATTCATTATTCACCTTCTTCCCATAGATCAATGAATGGAATCACAACAGGAGAGATGAAAAAAAGTGATGTAGATATGCTCTATCATCTAAAGCACTAGTCAAGTCATTAATTTTCAGAAGTGCCCTCATCAATGGTATGAATACTGTCTGAGAGGCTCTTGTGTTCTGGTGGTAGTATCACTACCTCTGTCAACTTAGTCCCAAGTTCAAGTCCCACCTACTCCAGGGATGTGCAATAATAACATCTCTGAACATGTAGATCTGAAAATATCTTTAAACAAACAGTCTGCAAGTTATGGACAAAGCAGCCTTTAACATTCTACTTTGACAATAGCATCCTAAAGTTGACAGGCCAGCTGTGTGTAAGGGAGCTGTTTCTGAGTTTTGCCCATAATTTATGCATCAATAGAATAGCCTGGCAGGGAGGGGTACCTGCTTGGTGACTTCACATTTATTTGGAACAAGAAGTAATAATATTTGAGATACTTGATATGGCTTGGCCTGGATTTTGAAATTTAGGATAATGTTTTTAAGAAAAGATAAGTTTTCAGTCTTTCCTTTCCATTGTTTTTTTTTGAGTTTTCACTTGAATTGCTATTTCAGGGGAATAAAAGAATTCTCGGCCCACTTTTTTTTTCTATGCTATGTGAGTTTGACTCACTTCTTTATTGTCTGTGAAGCACACTCCCTATGGATCTCTATTGCAATTCAGTTGCTTCCAAGCTTCGTTGCCAAGTGCCCCTCCCTTGTCTGCTCTTCTCATTGAGAGTAATTATTTTGTGGCTGCATAATTAATCATTGCTGTTGTTTAGCCATTTATGGGTCTGTAACACTTCACAAGTCCAATAAACATTCTGGCTTCAATATTAATTAGAAGAGGTGGGTAGGAAGTAGCGGTGGTGTGGTGTGGGATGAGAAGGTTGACCAATTTGTGCTTGGGAAATCCTGAAGGGTTTAGAGGGATATGGACCAAGTGCTACAAATGGGACTAGATTAGATTAGGCTATCTGGTTGGCATTGACAAGTTGGACCGAAGGGTCTGTTTACATGCTACACATGTCTATGGCTAAGTGGGTGCAGAATTAATTTCAAATTCATTTATCTTCCTAACATTGGTTACTCAACAAGAAATTATTTTAAAGAATCCTTGGGGATCAATTGGACCACTATAGGGGCAGCACAATAGTTAGCACTGCTGCCTCACAGCACCAGGGACCCGGGTTCAATTCCAGCCTCAGACAACAGTGTGTGGAGTTTGCACATTCTTCCCCTGTCTGTGTGGGTTTCCTCTGGGTGCTCTGAATTCATCCCACAATCCAAAGATGTGCCGGTTAAGTGAATTAGCCATGTTAAATTGCCCATTGTGTTCAGAGATGTGTAGGTTAGGTGTATTAGTCAGGAGAAATGTGGAGTAGTAGGGGAATAGATCTGGGTGGGTTATTCTTTGGAGGGTTGGTGTGAACCTGTTGGACTAAATGGCCTGTTTCCACACTGTAGGGATTCTATGAAATTCTATGTTACATTCATTGTTTCATGATTCTGTCTCCCATGTCCTCTGGGTTCGAATAGCATAGTGGTAGTGTGCCTACATCTGATCTAGGAGGCTTGAGTTCAGTTCCTCCCTGCTCCAGAGCTATATAGTAACATCTCTGAACAGGATAATCTGAAAACTCGTCTCCCTCCCCTCAGGTGTCTGAAAAGTCCTTTGATCTCAAATTAAAAGGACAGCAAGCTAAAACAGGTTTGCACCATTTACTAATCTGAGTGAGTAAGGGCAGACTTAGGGCCCCCTTTTCTCATTTGGATAGTGCTGAGTGAAACGGATACTGATTGCTCTGTTTAGGAATCTTCAGCAGTTCCGATAGCCAACAAAATGAGAGCACCTTTGTCAGTTCAATCATTGTAGGGTTGGATGGAGGAGAGTGCCATTCATTGACCCCATTCTCTTCGTACTTCCCCCTCTCCCTTCAAATCATAAGACAGGATCGAATTTGACCCATTTGAAAAGCAAAGATTGAGGTGTAATGAATGGTGGAAGCTCATTTACATTATTGAAAGAAGATTTGATGCCCAATTTAGGTTTTGCGGGATTCTCCTAGTTGTCGTGCTTTTGGGTATACTGCCAAAAACACACCATTCACAGTTTTTGCCCCTTTCTTAAAGAAGGAATTTATTGTAGCATACTGGCTGTAGTTATGACAGTCATGTAACTCTCACAACATGAATAACCTGTCAGGGTTAAATCTCAGCAACGACGATAGGTTACCTCTGGACCATCTTTAATGTGTTCCCTTCATTGTGGATCAACGGTATTAATCGTCTCCAATACATCATCAATGAAATCCGCTGTGATTGTGCAAAGTTATTTGTCCTTGACTTCTTTTCAGCCTATGACACTGACCATCCTGTCCTCCATTATCTAGCTCAGTGCATCTGCCTGATTGTAGGCAGATCATTTTCATGATTCTCTTCCAATCCTTGAACTTTTATCTACAGAGTCATCCAAGGATGTATCTGCCCTTGGAATTCTGTTCTTCTTCATCTACATCATGTTCGTTCACAGCATCATTTGCTGCTATTGCTATTGCTGTTTCATATACAATGACAACACCTGGCAGTACTTCCCACCAATTGCATGGAGTCCTTCATCCCCTCTGCTTTGTCTGATTGCTTATTTGATGTTCAGTCTTTGAGCATCCATTTCCCGCAGTTAAACTGTGCCAACCCTGCCACCTGCCTTCTCCATTATAAAGTCCATGACCTTGCTCCTTATGCAACCCATTCCTTTTTCCCAACCACTCTCTGGCTGAACCTAACTGTTGCATGCAGTTCAATGTTGATCTGAGTTCATTAGTCGCTGTTTAAGTGTGTTGGTGGGTAGAAACAAACACAAACCAGCAGACACAACGCAACCAAAAAAACAATAGCCACATTACCTTGCAGCAAAGACATATCAGAAATGACTTTCAGATTACTCCGACCCCTTGGCATCATCATCGCCCACAAACCTACCAACACCTTTCAACAACAACTAATGAACCAAAAGGATCCATTAGACACTACCAACAAAACTAACGTCATTTACAATATAGCATGCAAGAGCTGTAAAAACGCTACATTGGACAAACTAGCAGGAAGCTTGCCACCAGGAAACATGAACACCAACTAGCCACCAAAACATGGCCCACTCTCACTCGTTTCAATACATACAGACAAAGCAAGACACCACTTTGACTGTGACAACAAACACGTTCTAGGACAGGCGAAACAAAGACACATATGAAAATTCTTAGAGACATGGCATTCTAACCATAACTCCATCAATAAACACATCGATTTAGGTCCTATCTACCTTACCTTGAAAAACAGGACCGGAAATGACATCACCCACCTTAAGAAACCAAGACCTATAAATAGAGAGGCGGGTCATACCACCAGCGCTGCACCCGGAGACTCTCGCTGTTGATGTTACCTAGTATGGTGATAAAACGTCTGAAAACAAACCTTCCAGTTCAGTGGGCTAACTTACATACTTCCCCATATCCATAATTTTGGTCGCTTGCTTGGGTGGCCTGCCATACTGCACTCTCTGTGAAGTTCAGCTCCTTAAACTCTACTCTCCGTGCCCTAACTCTGTCATGATTGCTGGCTGACTTTGTTTTACTCCCTACTCTCTGTATATCCCATTACAACTTCTCGATTCAAATCTCTTCATTGCTTCACCCTCCACTGTCCCTGCCACTTTTTCCAGTCCGATAGCACCACCACATAACTCCCTGCTTCTCTGTCATTGGCCTTTTATGCATTTCACTCTAGCTGCCTTTCCTCTTCACTCAACCCTTGGCTACGGTGTCTTTCGACACCTGGGCTTGCTCCAAAAGTTATGTCCCTCCACTCTTGGCTTGTTGCCCCTCTCTCCTTTTAGACTATCCTGAAAAGCCACCATTTGATACAATCTTTGGCCAATTGTCCTAATATCTCATTCTTGGGTCGATGTTAGTTTATTTCTGATTAGACCTCCGTAAAGTATCCTCAGAAGCTTTTCTATATTAAAGACACCAAGGTTGTACAGTGATCTTATTAGCTCCAAATCCCTCCTGAATTACAGCTTTCACTTAACCTCTTGTAGACTTTGAAATTAGACAATTGTGTTCAAAAACATAACCTGACAGGATTAAGGAATAGGAAAGAGACAGTTACTGGATGAGAGAGATTTTCAAGTATGACCTCCAGGTGACAAGCGACATTAAAAAAAATGTTAGATGATGTAATGCTGCAGTCATTATAAGACTACACACCCATCACCACGACAAATGCTGTGAGATAGTAACCAGTTTAAAGAAAATGGTTGAAAAAACATGCAACTGTAGTTTTAAAAAGTAGAATGCTTACACAACAACGTACTTTCTTTCATGGACTTGAAGGGACTTCTTATTGCTTAATTTTAAAATAACTGTAGCTGTTTTTGAAAAATAATTGAATTTTGAGATCATTTTGGTGCAAAACATGCCTTTTTAAAATCTAGTAACACTTTAGGACGTCTTGCTTTCAATCCCTCAATAGTGACTTAAACGTTTAAAGCTTACAAAAACTTTAGAAGTTTGTTTTACAATTTCCTGAGTGGTTTCAGTGAGTGTAATAAACAGTTAAAATGAAGTATAAGCTGCTGCCTCGTGTACATAATAATATCTGCTTTAATTCTTAAACTAAGTGTAAAGGCCAGTGAACAGCTGCCAGTTCTCTCATTATTGTTCCTATCTCCTTTTATTTGAATAAAAGGCAAATAGTTGCCATAGCAATAAGTGAACATTAAAGTTAAGTGACTTCCATGATGGTCCGGGTAGTAAAATCAGTCTACAATGTACAACTGGCTACGTCATATCTATCTTGCCTGTTACTGCAAGTTTAAGTTTTAGTTGCTACTTTATAGTTTGACTCTATGACAACAATCACTAACTACAAAAATAATTTATTGTCTGGGACACTTTAGATGTTTGAACGCTGTGCATTATTGTGTTGATTTCTAGAAAACATTCTTTGAAGATATAGGATCTGGAGTGGTACCATTTAGAATATTTATCCTATTGAAGTCAGTTGCATAATTTATTTAATTTTGTGTATTGAATTTGATATTAATTGTGCTCTTTAAACATGTGATCAGCTGCATGACATAAGTTTTCATCAACATGTGAAACAAAATTTAGACCAAATGCTTAATTTTATCACTCCTCCAAATACTTATTAACTCTTTAAATCAATTGAGAAAAATAAACTAAATACCCTGAATGAAGTAATTGCTGTCCTAAGAGTATTCTAATGGTCAAAAAGCTGAAAGATGTTTTGTACAATGGTAAGTTAGTTGTTGTTTATTACACAGTTAAAGATGTCAGACACATGTAACGATCGAAATGTGTGGCACTGGAAAAGCACAGCAGGTCAGATAGCATCCAAAGAACAGGAGAATCGATGTTTCAGGCATAAGCGCTTCCCACCACCCACCACACCCCCCCACCCCATTCCCCCCTACATTCCTGATTAAGGGCTTATGTCCGAAAGGTCGATTTCTCCTGCTTTGCGAATCTGATCTAGAGTCCTCACTTTCTCAGTGGCTCATGTCACACTAGAGAATCTCCAATGTCAAAAGGTGAGTGGATATGACCATAGTCTAACTGAAATATCTGGAAAGGTCATCAACTCACCAAGAGTGCAGCAAGTCAGAAACTACTCCTCGAACACGATTCAAGAAAACTGTCCGTCCTTCCTCTCTCCCAATCAGTGCCATTGAGGATTTAAGGCTGTGACAATGTAACACCTGACTAGGATAGTGTAATGGAAATCAAGCCCCACTATTCCAGGAATTGTCACAAGAATTAAAAATTTTAAAACAGTGCACAAAATTCCTCAATTTCCTTATCTTCAAGATCCTGGGTGACAGACAGCAAGGACCAATTTTCTATTCTCAACAAAAATTACTATTTAGTACAAATAGATTTAAGCTGTAGGTAAAGAGTTATGAACTGTCAACATATAACCCTATTACCTTTTAAAAAGTTCCCCTACATGCACATGTGTGCTCACACACACACACACATTGGTACTAGGGATGGAGAGAAACACACACATACACACACACATTGGTACTAGGGATGGAGAGAAAAACTGTGAAAGCAATTCAATGGTTTCTGTCCGTAGGATTCACTGAGGTGATCCTTTTGACTTGTCAGGACTTGCTGCTCCTCAGTCTTTTCTCAAGATCTTTCATTCGCTTGCAGACGCACAGAGTGACTGGTTCACAACTTTTAAAGTTATTGGTTAAAAGCCACAGCAATTGAAGTTAATAGCAATTAGCAATGACTAAATATTCTGGGCTGATTTTATTTATTATCATGTCGGCTTATATAACAGTACACAACACCATAATTGAAAGATTCGTTTTACGACATGCTAATCAATCAATACATTGAATCCGGTAATTATATTGAGACATATTGTTTCATCTCTGACATTGTAATGTTAAAGTAAAATAAAGTGAGATTTTTTTTACTGAAGAAGTGAGTGATTAAAAATGGAAATGTACTGTAACTGAGGTTACATTGCAAATTAAAATCTGAAATAACTGTGGATGCTGTTCTGAGGAAGGGTCACTGGACCTGAAACGTTAACCCTGATTTCTCTCCACAGATGCTGTCAGACCTGCTGAGTTTTTCCAGCTATTTCTGTTTTTGTTACATTTTTAGAATAGTCTGACTGTGGTGGGCTGTTGGTAGATGATGCCATGCCCCATTCTTAAAGAGGACCAGTAAGGATAAATAATATTAAAAGAGAAAATCAGGGAGGACTGAAAGATAACGGAACTCCTGGATTAATCGAGTGCATTTCAAATACCCAGTCAAGTGGCATAACCTTTGATTTCCTCAGGGTTTTAGGAATAACAGGAAAACTAGATCTCCATAAGAGCATTGTCTAAATCCATAAAACACGTCATCCTTACAGATGTGAGAAGAGGAAGTGATAATGCAGAAAGTATAAGTTAATTTTAAGGAGCACCCACATTCAGAATAGAACAGGCTGGCATTTGAAGGGAGTTAACCACTTTGTTTCAGTAAGAAAACAATATGCCTGTTTATAAAAGGTGTATACAGTAAACTTGGTTAAAAAAATGGAGGAGTAACCAGATCAATCAAAAGGTAAATTGCTCCGTTTGGATTAAATATCCAGATCTACTTCTTACTGGGAGTCCACAAAGAACACATTTTCAATATGGCTTGGTTGCGTTAGACTTCCTTTACACCTGAACTTTTGTACCAATACAAAATAGCTTTAGGTGTGCTTCAAATCAAAGCTACAAGTAAACAATAGACAATAGGTGCAGGAGTAGGCCATTCAGCCCTTCAAGCCAGCACCACCATTCATTATGATCATGGCTGATCATCCACAATCAGTACCCTGTTCCTGCCTTACCCCCATAACCCTTGATTCCACGATCTTTAAGAGCTTTATCCATCTCTTTCTTGAAATATCCTGAGACTTGGCCTCTATTGCCTTCTGGGGCAGAATGTTCCATACACCCACCGCTCTCTGGGTGAAGAAGTTTCTACTCAACTCTGTTCTAAGTGGCCTACCCCTTATTTTTAAACTGTGTCCTCTGGTTCGGGACTCACCCATCAGCAAAAACATGCTTCCTGCCTCCAGAGTGTCCAATCCTTTAATAATCTAATATGTCTTAATCAGATCCCCTCTCATCCTTCTAAACATTAGTGTATACAAGTCCAGTCACTCCAATCTTTTAACATATGATAGTCCAAACCATTCTGGGAATTGACCTTGTGAATCTACACTTCACTGCCTCAATAGCCAGAATGTCCTTCCTCAAATTTTGAGACCAAAACTGCACACGATAGTACAGGTGTGTTCTCACCAGGGCCCTGTACAGCTACAGAAGGACCTCTTTGCTCCTATACTCAATTCCTCTTGATATAAAGGCCAGCATGCCATTAGCTTTTTTCACTGCCTGCTGTACCTGCATGCTTGCTTTCATTGTCTGATGTACAAGAACACCTAGACCTCGTTGTACTGCCCCTTTACCTAACTTGACTCCATTTAAGTAGTAATCTGCCTTCCTGTTCTTGCCACCAAAGTGATAACCACACATTTAATGACAGTATGATACCCTCCATGGTGTTTTGGGCCATTACCATTGTGTTGAATAGGCTGGATGTCAAACAGACCTGACATCTGGCCATTGGTCAGGCCCTGTGGATCTTCGGCTGCAGCGGCAGAACTGTATTTCCCACCATCCATAACCTTGTGACCTGGTGGATGTGCCACTCTACCATTGCCAACAAGTAAGGAAGTTACCCATGGTTCATTGAAGAGCAACAGGCATTTCTAAAAACGAACTGCCCCCCTCCCATTGTAGTTACAACACTGGCATCTACCTGCAATGTGGAAATTTGCCCAGGTATGTCCTGTCCACAAAAATCAGGATAAATCCTAGCTGGCCAATTACTGCCCCCATAAGCCTACTCTCAATCATTAGCAAATTGATCAAAGACATTGTTGACAGTGCTATCAAACAGCACTTGCATCAGAATAGCTACTCACTGATGCTCAGCTTGTGTTCTGCCAGCCCAATCAATCATTACATCTTTTGTCCAAATATGGGCAAAAGAGCTGATTCAAGGGGAAGTGAGGACAGTTACTCTTGATGTCAAGATAACATTTGAAGCCCGAGTAAAACTGGAGTCAATGATTTAAAGATTTTTAAATGGTTTTCAAAAGAAACAAAAGGTGAGAAAAAGTTTTTTGTTTTCTGTCAGCCAGTGTTTTGGATAGGAAATGTACTGCTTGGAAATGTGATGGAGACAGGTTCAATAGAGACATTGTGTCTCTTTCAGCCATCATTCAATGTGCAGGTTACGGGGAAAAGACAGGAGAATGGCACTAATGGCATGGTGTTCATCTGCAGAGCTGATGGGCTGAATGGCCTCATTCTGCTCAATTACATTTCCGTGGTGTGAGGCTTGGAGGGGAGCTTCCCAATGATGGGGTTCCCAGTTTGGACTGTCTTTATTCTTCCTGGGAGGTGGTAGAGGCTACATGTTTGGAGAGTGTAATTGCACTACAGCAAAACCTTTTTGGGCCACATCCAGTCAGAAGTCTCAAAAGATGTAAACTGGTTTTGAGAAATTTTTAATAATATTATTTAAAGTTAGGCTTGTGCCGTCCTAACTATAAACATTTACGACTTGGGAGCGAAACCATGCCCACATATAGACAGATACGTATAAGGGTGTTTCCTAACGTGGTTGGAGACAATTTGGAATGAATATTATAAATTGTCTGTCAAGCGAGTAGCTTTACAGATGCACTATATAAAGTTCAGAGGTAATAGTATCATTTCAGATTACAGAGCTGGAGTATATAGCGCTGAATTTAGCCAGTGCTGTTGGGCAGTTTTGCAATAAAGCTAGCTGAATCCAGCAGATGCTTGAGAAGGAACTTTTTCATTTGTTTTAAGATGCACAGGGGAATAAAAGCTCACTTCACCCTTTGGGGATAAATTTATTGCAGACACTCACATTAATGATCTCTTGTAAAAATTCTCCAGTACCTATAGTACTGGTATATGTCCCATTCTCCACACCCTTTTTAGTTGATTGCTCAGCAGACTGAAAGAAGAAACACTAGCAGCAATTTATAATTGTAAAGGATCTTTAACATAGTAATTGAAAGGGCAGATGTAGAAGAATATGGAAGGCTGAGAGCCTCTCTTTGCATTAATAGAAAATGTGATGATTTCCTTTTTGTTTTACAGTATAATAGTGTTTGGATCCCTGACCCTGATGAAGTCTGGCAATCAGCTGAGATTACTAAGGACTATAAGAAAGGATCAGATGTACTATTTCTGCAGTTAGAAGATGGCACTGTAAGTAGACAAAAGACTTTAAGATAAATGTGATTGATTTTGTTCCATGCACACTTTTTTTTTCATTTGCAAAATCATTTAACTGAATTTTTGGTTTGCATTGTGTTGTACAGCAAAGGGTCAGCTGTGCCTCAGTTGCTAACAATCCTGCTGCTGAGTTACAGAGTTGTGGTGGGTTCAAACCTCATTCCAGGATGTCAACATACAAATAAAAGCTGACAGTCCAGTGCAGTACTAAGGAAGTTCTGCAATGTAGGATATGCAGTCTTTCGAATGAGATGCTAAACCCTAATCTTATCTGCCCTTTCAGGTAGCATGAAAGAACTTTGGGACCTTTCTTTAAAAAAAGGAGTAGGAGAGTCATTTCCAGCATTCTGCCCAAAATCTATATCTTAATCAATGTCACAATAAAACAAACTGCTTGGTCATCATTATATTGTTGTTTGGTATTTGCAAGTTCCTTCACTGCAGCAATTTCTAAAATTCAAGTGTTTTGTTGCATGCAAAATGCTTTGGGATGTCCATTGGACATGAAACACACTATTGTATTGTTTTGTATACTGAAAGCTTTTTTTTGCTATCCTGGCTGTGCTTACATTAGAATTGTGACAGTTTGCATTCCTGCTAATAAAAAGGAACATTTCTTTTATGTAAATGACTTCAGCCTGTTGTTGGCCACAGCTAGCACCATTCCCAGATACGGAAAATGTAAGGTTAGTTTTATGTTATGAAGTTCATAGAAGCTGATTTTCCATTTCCTGGGCCTCCAGTAATAACTTTAGATGTATAAATACATAGCTCCATTGTTTGGTACTCTGCTTAATTTGATATCCAACTATATTTTGTAATGTTAAAGCACACAAAACCTATAAGCTGGGTTGTAAGCGTGTTTTCTACCCTACAGTTGTGGTCTGTGTGTACTTGACAGGCTTCTTTCAAGTATTTCAGGTACACTGTGTACCCTTTGTCCTGTGAGCATGTTGAACGCAGTGTTAATCCAAACTGACAAGTAATTGCACTACGTTTGAAATGTTTGGTATGAATTACTTCAAACTAGAGTAGAAGTTACTTTTTCACATAGAGGGTGGTATGTGCATGGAATGAGCTGCCAGAGGAAGTGGTGAAGGATAGTACAATTGCAACATTTAAAAAGCATCTGGATGGGTATATGAGGGATAGAGGGTTTAGAGGGATATGGGCCGGGTGCTGGCAGGTGGGACTAGATTGGGTTGGGATATCCGGTCAGCATGGACGGGTTGGACCGAAGGGTCTGTTACCGTGCTGTACATCTGTGACTCTATAAAATACTGGAAATCTGAAACATACACACTGAATGCTGGAGAATTAGATGAGATTTTATCAGAAGATTTGGAATTAAATCTCAGAAACGTTTCAATGCATAAAGCAAGATCTAACTTGTAAGTACTGACAATAGCCAGTCGATTTTTTTTCAGTTCCTGGAAAGAATGAAAAAGACTGGGTATATTAATTTGGGCATGCAGTCATCTTTGTAATGAAAATATATGTTTAAATAGCACCTTTTTAATATTGTAAAAACAACTCCAGACACTTCATGGAGTGTCATCAGAGTAACATGATCACCCAGTCACATACAGATGTTAGCCAATGTTCCCTCTGACCAGTGCGGCTGTGCAGCTCATCGGAGGCTATGCACTCACCAATTGGCATACACATGTATTGACATCTGGTTCTGGCAGCCCCTACTGTACATGGACCTCATGCAGAAGTTAATGAAGTGGCGGAAACCTTCAGAGGGAACATAAATGTTAAATGACTGAAAGTTTGGTCAAAAAGTATATTCCAAGCAATAACTTTAAAGGTGGGTTGACTGGGGCAATGAATTCCAGAGCTTAGGACAAAAGCAGTTGAAGGCACAGCCATCATTGGTGGAACGACTAAGAATTGGGAATGCTTAAAGGACCAGGGCTGATAGAACAGGGAGATTTCCACACTAAGTAATCTAATCTAATCTAAAAATCTCAGAGCATTGAAGAGTTGAAGGAGGTTACTGAGGTACACAAGGCCACAGAGATGTTTGAACATGTAATAGTGCTTTCAATCTCCTCAAATCATCTCAAAATGCTTCATGTTAAAAAAAAAATCTATTTGGAAATGTAGTCGTGTAAACGACCCCATGAAAAAAAACACAAGTGAATTTGCTTTGGCATTGTTAGAGCAATTAGGAAATTAGGATCTTATCTCACAGATGGTTGTTAAAACATTGAAAAGTTAAACAGAAGTAACAGATTAACTTGAGACTTGGAGTTGTTTTGGTGAAAACAGATGCCACTTGGTGCTCAGATGTGAAAATCTAGTTTGAGCAGTCAATTTGAGTCCTCATTGCGGCTTACCAGAATTTGAATTTGTCTGCAGGCACTAAAACAGGCATTGCAGGGTTTGAGCATCTGGATGGGATGACATTGGTATGTGAGTTGCAGCCAATCATTTCTCCTCAAGGTGTGGAGGCTGCTGATTGGTTCACAACAGCATGATTCAGAATAACTGTGACTGAGTGAGAGGTCATGCAGGATCCCAGACACATGTTGGGAGGTTCTGATGGAGCAGGTCCACAGGAGGAAGAAGCATACCTTATATCCAGACAGAAGATGTCTACCTTCCCTCCTGCCCTCGTCCCATATTTCAGCTACAGTTGTTCTGTCAGCTTTCATAGCCTTTGCCCATTCCTCCTCCAGATCAAGCAGAATGCTATTGACCAAGCATTTCCTTCTCCCTCACTCCTTATGAGGTGGCCAGTTATGCACTTGACATGAGAAATTAATAGCTTTCTATTCCTGATGAAGGGCTTTAGCCCGAAACGTCAATTTCGCTGCTCCTTGGATGCTGCCTGAACTGCTATGCTCTTCCAGCACCACTAATCTGGAATGAGAAATTAATTAATGTAGTATTAAGTGGCACTATGCAGATTCACATTGGTTCCTTGGTTGCAGACATGTTGTGGATTGCTACCTGTGTGGTCTGCATGGATTCTTTTCAATGCATATCACCAGAAGCAGTAGACAGGTTTTCCCCTCCAACATTTTCAGGCAAAACACTGAAGAGATTTTCCAGAATAATGATCAGAGTAGTTTTGTCATCCAGCACTTGAAAATTGCAGGACAAAGAGACACCATTTGAAGCTTTCCATTTTGCACTCACCAGTTCAAATGCAAGAATATTAAATCTGAAAGGGAAAAACAGTTTACACTGCATGAGGAGAAAAGTGTGCTGATTAGTTGGCAAGTGGAATCTCTGATCACAGTGGCTGCCATGGAGAGGACACCAGTAAACAGCCATCCCCACGGGTTGAACATTTTAATTGGAAACGGTGTATTGTTTTTCTGGTTGTAGAGGTAAGGGTCCTGCCTATGAATATACTTGTGTATATATAGCTTTCAGGGAACAATAGTATAATCCCTGCTGCAGTAGAATCCCTACGGTGTGGAAGCAGGCCATTCAGCCCATTGAGTTCACAACGACCGTCCAAAAGAGCATCCCACCCAGACCCACTTCTCTACCCTATCCATGTAACCCCATATTTGCCATGGTTAATACACCAATCCTGCACATCTTTGGACTGTGGGGGGAAACCAGAGCACTCGGAGGAAACCCATGCAACTCCACACAGACAGTTGCCTGAAGGTAGAATCGAACCCAGGTCCCTAGTGCTCTGAGGCAGAGTGCTAACCACTGAGCCACGACATGCAAATACTTCGACTAAGCAGAGTTGACTTACCTTTCTTTTCAAACCTCCAGCAGCAAATGAACTCAAATATTCCAAACTCGTGCTCAACCCTCCACAATGATTTGTTTACCAGTCACCATTAGGATAGGGCGTTAATCAAGTACTCATCACTAAAATCCCTTTCTAGTGATAAATGACGGTGGGCATTTTATGTGGTAATCAAGCTATTAACCACTCTCTGGGCAGTTGTTCTCCGAATAAGCTTCTAACACTTCACTACATTGTTGTCTCGTGCTAAACCTGACTTTCACAGCATCTCAGAATTATTATGTCACAAATGGAGGCCAGTGAGCCCATCGCACCTGCACAATACTGTACTGTACCAATCTATGAGACTGTACTGATGTTTCAGCTTCAAATCCTATCTCCAAGCATTCGGAGAACCTGGGGAAAATTGCTCCCCTTCCAAATATTTATTTAAATGTGGCCTTAGCATTTGAAATGAGAAAATATGAAAAGGTTTTGGTAAGGCAAATTAGGTGGTCATTTATTATTTGGAAAGTAAGAATTCAAATGGAGTAGACTTGCAAAGTGATGTGGGATCCATGTGCAAAATTCACTAAAAGTAACAATGCAGGTTAGTAAGACCACAACAAAACTACACATTAGGTTTAGTTCGAAAGGGATAGAATTGGAACGTGCAAAATTTGCACAAATCTTGAATGTTAGTTTCACCACACTAGACAGCAATGTGGACAGCAATCTGACTCTGGTAGATTGTTCCACCTAAAGAGTCAGGACACACTGCTTTCCACTGGAAGAATGCTATGATATCTGCAAGTGTGCCACTTTCAGATTATGAGTAAGCCAATGGTATTTTCGTTTAATTCATGGGATGTGAGCATTGCTCATCAGCATTTAACCCATTAGCAATTGCTTTTGGGAGATAGGAGTAAGTTGCCTTCCTAGCCTGCTGTGGTTTTTGTACAGTTGGAGCTCCCATACACCTGTTAGGAAGGATGTTCCAAGTCACACACTATAGTTACAGCAATCTATTCCAAGTCAGGATTCGGTGCAACTTTTGAGGGGAAATGGCAGCTGGTCGTGTTTCAATATACCAGATATCTTGTTCTCCTCGATGGTAAAGGTCACAGGTTTAGCCACTGCTGGAGTGCACTGCAGCCATGACGTGCCACTATTGGAGGAAGTGAACATTTTTAAGAAGGTGGCTCATTGATTAGCAGTGTTGCCTCACTGTGCCAGGGACCTGGGTTCAATTCCAGCCTTGGGTGATTGTACAAACTCCACAAAGACAGTCTCCCAGTATCTGCGAGGGTTTCCTTCAGGTGCTCCAGTTTCCTCCCACAATCCAAAGAGATGCAGGTTAGTTGGATTGGCCATGCTAAATTGCCCTGTAGTCCAGGGATATACAGGCTAGGAGAACCAAGTTAAAAGTCACACAACTCCAAGTTATAGTCCAACAGGTTTATTTGGAAGTATAAGCTTTTGGAACACTGTTCCTTTGTCAGGTTGCTACATACTGGAAGAGCAGCGCTGTGAAAGCTTGTTCTGCCAAATCAACCTGTTGAACTATAATCCGGTGTTGTGTGATTTTTAACTTTGTCCACTCCAGTCCAACACTGTCACCGTGACATCAGACTAGGTGAGTTGGCCATAGTAAGTGTGGTGTTATGGGGATAGGGTAGGGGCTGGGTCAGGATGGGATGCTGTTCAGAGAGTTGGTGTAGACTCAGTGGGACCAATGGCCTCTTTCGGCATTGTAGGAGTTCCATGAAGCGGTGATGATCAGGACTGATTTATTCCAGAATACGTTGAGCTTTTTAAGTGTTGCTGTAGCTCCATTAATCCAGACAAGTGAAGAATATTCCATCTACACTTGTAAAGACTTTGGGGAGTCAGGAGGTGAGTCACTTGCTGCAGTAGAGCTACCATCTGGTTATGATTATGGCATATCAGCTGACAGCACCTTTCTTATCTTATTGCTCATGGTCTCTTCAGAACATTATTTTTGCTTCTTATAGCAAAAGGCAAAGTGAGTTTTCCCATCAATTTTTGAGTCATTTATTTAACTAAATGAATAGAAATTTTATTAAGTTTCAGTCAATACTTATATAATAGTTTATAAAATTGAAATGGCCTATTTTAGAATATCAAATAGAATTGTATTGAGAAGTTATTTTTGAAGAAGTGTGTTGTAAGTTTTAAGTTTAAAACTCTCACACTGAAAACTTGAATTGCACACCTGAAGATTCAGTGCTTTCTGCTGAGTACAGGTCAATGCCAATTATTTTGACATTTATCCAAGCTTCAAAAACCTGAACGTTACTTGTTAAAGCCAAGTCATGTGCTTATGACGTTTACAATAATGTTTGATCATTCATTTAAAGAAAAGAGTCAACATATTCCATCAGTTTAGTGTTTCTAAATGATTCCTACATACTTCGGACAGTAGATTCTGATATGTTGCACAGTTGACTGTTTATTTTATATTTTAAATTGATTGAAATATACTGAAAGGGTGGAAACCAGTTCTACTCATTTGCCAGGCAGAATAAGTGAAGTATTCAAGCTCCATGCATTTTTTTACTAATATATAAATACGCAAATGGCAGTCAAACAGGTTAAACCTCTTGCTTTCCTTTATTTAACTTCAATCATTCATAGACAAAGACAATGTGGGTGTAGACATAGTTCACATTTTTTAAATTTCTAATTTGTCCAGCCCAGAGAATAAGCTAAGATGAATTGAATTAAATTGAATTAGCTTTACTGTTATATGGACTGCTTGAATTTAATTTGAATGTCGGTGCTCCCAGTTTTGCTAAATTTGCCCAGCAGACATACTTTAAATATTTTTCTGTAACCTATTAGCCAATTGTAAAGACTAATTTCTGTTCCATTCAATGAGGAACAGATATTTTACTTCCTTACTCATTGCCTTATAAATCGATCCGAGTACTTTTTCTTGTGTGTTTGCCAATGTACCTTTGTGCTGTAGTTAACAAACAACACTGGGGTCTGAGATGAATGGTGTTGATATAATATGATTGTTGCTTATGGAAGTTTGTACCATGCAAAAGAATAAAAATAAGTAAATAAATGATATGGCCTTACTCACATTTTGGTGCCTTAATATTGTTACTACACAGCATTCATCTGCGTATACTGTTTAAATATTTCCCATTCTTTAATGATAAAGTAGAACATGGCACCATGTCTGGTAATAAAGAAATGCTATACATGCCGCTGTATATGCTACCAAAATAACTAGTTTCCCAGTGTATTGATTCCTCCGTTGTGTGTAGCCTAATTGACTTCAGTGTTGAATAGTTGCATTTTTTTTAAAAAGTACGTCTCATATGCTCTGTTTTTCTCATTTAATTTGAACATTTTAGGAATTGGAGTATCCAGTTGATCCTGTTAAGATACAACTGCCACCTCTCCGAAATCCAGACATACTGGTGGGTGAAAATGACCTCACGGCACTCAGCTATCTCCATGAGCCTGCAGTTTTGCATAATCTCAAAGTGCGCTTTGTGGATTCCAAACTCATCTACACTTACTGTGGTATGAAATGAACCCACAGCAGATATCACAACACACTTTTTTGGAAATTGTCATTTGACTAACACGATGATTTTAGACTATGATAACTGTTGACTTTTTAAAAAACTTTAGGTATTATTCTTGTGGCTATTAACCCTTACAAAGAAATACCAATCTATGGAGATGCCATCATCCATGCCTACAGTGGGCAGAATATGGGCGATATGGATCCTCATATCTTTGCTGTGTCCGAAGAAGCTTACAAACAAATGGCCAGGTCAGTTTTCCCAACCTATTCAATATTGTTCTGGTCTCAGCTGAAGTTTAATAGATTTACTAGTTTAATAGATCATATTTTGATCTGTTTGGAGTTAACAATGTGTTCCCTCACTGAACCAGAAGCACACAATACTACAGGATTTGCTATAACAATAAAACAGAATTTTGTTAATGAAAGAAATTAAGATAAAATAGAATGAACCAAAATACCCACTTATCATAAAAATTCAAAGATTTTTAAACATTCAGCAGAAATGTTATTCAATTAACCACAAAATGTTCCATTTATAAATTGAAACAAAACAAAATGGCTAAATATATTACCCAAATTACATACTGGTACAATATACAACATATTATTCATATAATTCTCGTTCTAGAGTTCCTATATCGAGCATCCCAGTAGGTTTCAGTCACTTGTGCCTTCAAATTTTAAACTGCAAGTACCTTCAAGCTTGCTCCGCCATTCAATATGGCTATGGCTGATCGTTTAATTCAGTAGCCCTGTTTCAGCTTTCTGTCCATACCATTTGGTCACATTAACACTAAGCAACTAATTCTGAACATTCAATATTTTGGACTTAACAACTTTCTGAGACAGGCTCAGCATTCTCTGGGTGAAAGTGAGGACTGCAGATTCTGGAGATTAGAGTCGAGAGTGTGGTGCTAGAAAAGAGCAGCAGGTCAGGCAGCATCCAAGGAGCAGGCGAATCTACATTTCGGGCAAAAGCCCTTCCTCAGGAATGGTTTTCCTTTCTGAATGAAAGCATGTTTCCTCATCTCTAGTCCTAAATGGCCTGTCCCATATCCTTAAACTGCACACAGTACTCAGGTGTGCAACCATAGCTTCTGGTTCTGTCTCCTCTCCACTTTGAAAGTTCAGTCTACCACTTAGTTTCACTCTAAGGTCAGACAATCTGCTGCCGAAACACTCATCCAAAGTCTTATTCCTTCAAGATTCAATTATCTTGCAGCTTCTCTGGTCATTCATCTTCTGCCTCTTTATCCAAAGCTCTGCTACCTTTATTGTAAGATACCATTGTCCTGTTGATTTTTAACCTAGTCTCTCTTTATTCAAATTTTGCTTTCTTTTTATTCATTGTGTGATAATATTATGGCTTTAAGAGGTGTATTTTGTCCTGTTCTTTTTTATGAAGAGACATTGAGACAGAGGTGGTGATGAGTCTACTTCAAGCCGGTAAAATAAGCCACTTGTAAGACCTTTTTTTAAAAAATGTTGGAACAATAGAAGCAGCCTGAATGGGTGGGGTCAAGCTCCCACAGAACCAGAATTGTTTCTTTAGCTTTCAGTCGATGTTGGGGTTGTGAAAGCTGCTACATCTCCGTCTCTCTCTTTGCTACAGTTTCTCTTCCTGTTGCTAGAATTGCATGTGAGACTATCTATTTTACTGAATTTGCCTTTGCCGAGGGTCTGTTTATAGCATGTTACTATATTGGAACAGTTACTGTTTAGTAGTTGAATAATCTATTGCTCTGTTAAGTTTTTAAATAGAGGTATTCCATACTTTCTTTTGTTGTAGTTTAACTGTTGTGCATGAATAAGGTGTGTTTTGCTTCAGGTCTGATAGTTTGAGCAATTAAATTGCACCTGGAACATAACACTTGGCACTTTAAAATAAGAAAAAAGGTTTGGGTCTAGGCTATCCCCTTGACATGTTTTGAGGGGTTTGGTCTGGTCCATAACAACAGAATAGCTTGTGGTTTTCTGCTCAAATGATGAAATAGTTGAAATGTTGAATATGTCAGGATGTAATTTAGTTAACTGTGTAGTTTAGTTTCTGCTAAAAGTGCAGGATGTGTTGTTCAAATCTGTTGACATCTTTCTGTTGCCGCATTGTGATTGAGACAGGAAAAAAAATCATCTTGAGATAGACCTGGGCAACAGCAGGGATAAATGATTATTATGTGCATAGACAGTTAAAAGAAGTTGGTGAAGTAATTCCACAAAGGCTGGTATCCCATCACCAAATCACCCTTTATTTACACGGAGCCAGCTCTATGTCAATTAACCTCTGACACTCCACTCCTGTTTATATCTGTCAGTCAGGGCTCCCTGATTGGGTCTGTTAATTTGGTCCAATCAGGGAACTCATTTTTTATGATGTCTACCTGGCTGACCCTGTTATTAAACATTACATCTTCTATTTTGCAGGAAGGGGCTTATGAAAACAACCATTGTCAGGATATAATCATTCATCTTGGACATTGTGTATTTAGAGGTCCATACAGGTTTTTGAGCTTTCTAAAATATTTACTGAACGTGTCAGGAGCAAAAAGATCAATGAATATTATGTTTCTGCTTGGGAAGTTTGAGAGAAGGGTTAATAGTGTTTCCTTAGCTGCATATCTAATGCTTTAAGATTTCACTATACTCCTGCATGCATTGTTTTTGTACAAACATGAATCAATTCATTTGAAGTACCTAACTCTGTATAATATAGACAGGAGTTATATGTAATTAGAGGATTTTTGCATGAACTTTACCACAAGCTACATTTTTAAACTTGTTTTAAAATATAAGTGAACCAGTTTCAATGTTTGTACCAAGATATATGTTGTCTTTTAATAATGTGTAGGGAATATTTAACATCTGTGGTTTGTTTCATTATAATCTGTGGGAACCGTTTGTTAATCTCATACTAGGTCCATGGCACAGAAACCATCCATTTGGGGATAAAATAATACTCATAATAAAGAAACCAGTTATTGAATAAACTTTGATTCAAAGTCAAAAATAATTTGACTCCATTTTTATTTCAAATCATAAGCATTTAAAGCTAATTAAAATACCATTATTTTAATTATGCTGCTGATGGTATAGTTTAATGGTCCGATGTCATAGGTTATTTTCTTGTCAATCTTTAACCTTTTTAAACTCTTCAGCAGCAGAGAAGCAGTTTTTACTTTTAGTTTTTATTTTAAATAAACTTTAGTATGGTATGATCTGCCTGTAGACTACACTTCTAGGAAGGATATTATTAAACTGGAGAGAATTCAGAAGAGATTTACTAGGATGTTACCGGGTATGGAAGGTTTAAGTTCTAAAGAAAGACAGTGATGTCTTTCACTGGAATGTAGGAGGTTGAGAGGCAACCTTTATAGAAGTTTATAAGATAATGAGGGGTTTAGATAAAATTAATGTAGTTGTCTTTTCCCTAGGATGCGGTATTTCAAGACTAGGGCATGCATTTTTAAGGTGAGATGGGAGAGATTTTAAAAAATGCACGAGGAGCAAAATTTTACACAATAGGTGGTTCACATGTGGAATGAACTTCCTGAGGAAGTGATGGATGTGGATACAGTTACAATGTTTAAAAGACGTTTGGATAAGGACATGAATGGGAAAGGTTTGTAGAGACTAGTTTTAATGTGGGATTATGTTTGGCATGGACTGGTTGGACCAAAGGATCTGTTTTCCTGCTGTATGACTCTATGACTCTAAAACAACACTGTTCCCTGTATCTCAATATATGTGATGACAATAAATGAACTGAAATCAAGATAAGTTAGGTTTTATTTGTAGATCTGATGTATAATGTCTTCTTTCTTTGTCTTTGAAGGAAGAATAGAAACCAGTCTATTATTGTAAGTGGAGAATCGGGTGCAGGGAAGACTGTGTCTGCTCGATATGCGATGAGGTATTTTGCTACTGTTAGTAAGTCCAGTAGCAAGGCTTGTGTAGAAGATAAAGTCCTTGCATCAAATCCTATAACAGAGGTAAGAAGCAGCAAAGTAGTTTGTAATAGTTAAGAAACGTGATACCTGGGAAAATGCTCAAAACACGGCTATGAGAATTAAACATAGAACCATCTGCCTGGACTAGAAGGTCCAAGTTCAAGTTCTGTCTGTCTTGAAATGTTTCATATCATACCCAATCAGGTTGATTAAAAACAATCCCTAATGAAGAGCGTATGCCCGAAACGTCGATTCTCCTGTTCCTCAGATGCTGCCTGATCTGCTATGCTTTTTCAACACCACACTTTTCAACTCTGATCTCCAGCATCTCACATTCTCCTTTAAAGTAATTATAACCATCGTCCCCATTCTGTAGTTACTTACAGTTCTGAAATTATTCTAAGCTATCTCCTCCATTTATAATGTGTAATATTTCAACTTCTGAAGTTTTGTTTGGCTAATTTTTAGACAATCAAG
Source organism: Chiloscyllium punctatum (assembly GCF_047496795.1). Taxonomy (NCBI): domain Eukaryota; kingdom Metazoa; phylum Chordata; class Chondrichthyes; order Orectolobiformes; family Hemiscylliidae; genus Chiloscyllium; species Chiloscyllium punctatum. Next base: position 43,264,794 of record NC_092786.1, read on the forward strand.
AGCTATTGCTATTAGTTTCAATTGTCGGCATTATCTATTTGCTTGCTGTATAGTGATAAATAATCATACAGTCAATGTACAAGATATACAGTTCTGTATTACAAAAAAGTAGTGAAACTTAGGTTTATAGTTGACAGTGATAGGATAAATATCCCTGTCTATATGTTGTTATAGTTAAAATCTTCACAATGCAATATTTCTCTAACTTTAATTCAAGGTCGCTTTTTCCTTGCTAAATTTCAAAATTTATCCAATATAAATTAAACAACTTTTCATTATACAGATGTCTTTTTGCATGATTTAAATTCAACTTTAATCTGAAGTTATTTAAATGAATTTATCAATTGTGAAAATTGTTAAATTGACATTCTTTCATTTGTAAATTTTAGCCTTAACTCTAGCATTCTTTCAATGAAATGGAGAAATAACATTTCCATAACATTTTTTAGTGTTAATGTCACTGCTAATTATTTGTAGGTAATTTGGTTGCACTGTCCTTGTACTCTGTTTTACCTCCAGACGGCTGTAACACTGTTTTTGTTTCCAGGCTATTGGGAATGCAAAGACAACACGAAATGACAATAGTAGCCGTTTTGGTAAATACACAGAGATCAGTTTTAATAACCAGTATCGAATCATTGGTGCAAATATGAGAACTTACTTACTGGAAAAATCAAGGGTGGTATTTCAGGTAAGAATTGCATTTAGCAAAGAGTAATATTGTGGTTCTAAAATATGTTCATTTCTTGACCTTCTGTTACAGTCAGCTAAACACATTTACAATTGAAAAAAAATTGTCTTTTCTTTAGTAGATTAACTTTTGCTATTCTACACCACATCAGTCACTCATTCTTTTCTTTAATGTCCATTCATGGGATGTGGGCATTGCTGGCTGCGCCAACATTTTTTGCCTATTCTTACTTGCCCTGGAAAACGTGGTGAGTTGCCTTCTTGAACTGCTGAAGTCCATGGGTGTAGGATGGGTGTTCCAGGATTTTGACTCCGTGAAAGTGATGTACTTCCAAGTCACAATGTTGTGCACTTGGGGTGGGGGGGGTCATTCAGAACTATGGAACACAGTCTCAGAATAAGGGACAAACCATTTAGAACCAAGATGAGGATGAATGTTGAAAGTGGTGGAAATGTTATCTATCAAGTGAGTTTCTTTGTCCTAGATTGTGTTAAGTTTCTTGAATGTTGTTGGTGCTGCATACATCTCGGCGAATGGGGAGTATTCAATCACAGTGGGAGAAAGTGAGGACCGCAGATGCTGGAGATCAGAGTCGAGAGTGTGTTGCTGGAAAAGCACAGCAGGTCAGGTAGCAACCAAGGAGCAGGAGAATCAATGTTTTGGGCATAAGCTCTTTATCAGGAATTACTTGGGCCTTGTAAATGGTGGACAGGCTTGGGAGAGACGGGAAATGGGTTACTGCACAAAGTGACTTGCAAGGAATGTCCAGGTAGCTGATGATCATGTGCACTTTTGCTCAGGGTTATTGGATGATGTTTGTCTCAGATTTTGTGTTGGTAATGACAGCGAAACTGTCAGCATTGGCTATCGTTATAACATTGAAACTAACAGTCACTTCTAGTATCTACATATGCATTGAAGAACAGAGACATTCAGATGTCGCTGTTGCTGGTTCCATGTTTCTGCAAAAGGTGTGCTTTTAGGCATCCCACTCACTCGCTGCCCTCTTGTAAATTGAGGTTAAAAATCTCACAACACCACGTTATAGTCCAACAGGTTTATTTGGAAGCACTAGGTTTTGGTGCACTGCTCCTTCATCAGGTGGTGTGGAGCAGGACCATTAGACACAGAATTTACAGCAAAAGATTTCAGTGCCATACATCTGAAATAATATATTGAACAAACTTAGATTGCTGTTAGCAATATAGCACAGTTATTCTCACAGCTCCTGGTGAAGGAGCAGCACTCCAATAGCTAGTGCTTCCAAATAAACCTGTTGAATTATAACCTGGTGTTGTGTGATTTTTCTCTTGTAAATCAGCAGAGATCCAATTGACTTGATGGGAACATCCACTCTTGGTTGTTAGCCTTGCTGTAAAAAAAACCCTTGGAAATGTTCTATCTTCTTCATTGAGATACAACTCTGTTTAATAGTGTTCATGCATCGTAATTACTGCTGAGCATCCTTCATAGCTTTCAAACATAATTTTTATATCGACTTTGGCTTGTAGTACTGGATTTGAAAATCAGGACAAATGCAAGAATGCCAATTTTCATATCAGCAACTTGTTTCCTGTCAAATAAGTTGGTTTGGTGATTTGAAATTTGCCATTCTTGCATTTTTCCTGAGGAGCACAAGATGAAAAGTTCTAACAATATGCCTCTCTTTTCAGCAAGATTTAATTTTTATGTTTGTGGAATTTCAAATGATTCCAAAACAAATTCACACAATTTTTAAAACATGGGTTTAAAAAATAATCTTTGGATTATCCAATTATAATTTATTTTTTAAATAGAGAAATAAATTATTAAAAGTTCAAGACTTTAAGTGATTTTAACCTCTTGGTTTGCTGTCTGTGAATGCTTCAATCTAATTGGCTGCTTACCTGCTTGCTGATATCACTGTTGCTGGATGCAAAGAGATCCTTTTTACATGGTACCAGAGTTGATCTGTCCTTGGGATAGGACAAAGCCATACCACAGAATATACCATCTCTTTATTGGTAGCTTTTTTCAAGGTCAATAGTGAGTACCCTTACTTTGTTACTGAACCCAAAATCATCTGGTCCATTATTGCCATACCATTATCCTCTCACCAAAATAAACAACATCGAGGCAGATTCTAGTCACCCAGATTAACTAGATCAATTTCAAAACAAAACTGAATGAAGAAGAATACTTACTGCCCTGCAAGGAGATCTTAAGGAGACCAGGCCCATATTCTCATTGTTTCTCTTGCAGTATCAGGGAGGAGATTCAGAACTATGGAACACAGTCTCAGAATAAGGGACAAACCATTTAGAACCAAGATGAGGAGGGATTTATTCACTCAGAAGGTTTAGAACCTTTGAATTCTCTACTCCAGTTGACCATGTATCCTCTGACTTTGAGTATGTTCATGACAAAGAACGATATGTTTCTAGATACTAATAACATCAAAGGACATATAGATAGCAGCAGATGATGATGTTGAGGTAGATGTTCAACCAGACTCTAGAACAGTGGAGCAGACTTGAAGAGCTAACTGGTCTTTGTGTATAATGAGCAGTTGATTATTTGTTAATATTTTGAGGTATCTGTGATCTCCAGCAATGGATCTAATTTAATTCTTTTTTTTCTAAAAGCTATACAAGTTGAACAGTGCTGAATTTAACAGGGCCAACATGCTGATTGAAATAGGATATTGGGGGAAGCTCCAATTAGATAACATCGCTTTGTCCACTACTTTAAATTGTAACATTGGTTACTATTGCTTGTTAAAGTCTGTATCCTACATCTCCACAATAATCTTATTTTAAGTGCATTGGAAATGTGGTCCTCTAGATATTTAATGTCAGTTCATTATCAGTGCTGTAGTTGTATTTGACCCTATTATAATTGGATTACAATATCTATTTAATAAATCTAGGCTGAAAATGAAAGAAATTACCACATATTCTACCAGCTTTGTGCTTCTGCAGATCGACCTGAGTTCAAGCATCTGAAATTAGGTAGGTATATTAATAGCTTTCTGTCTCAAGAAAATCTGTTACCTTAAGAGCTTTACAGTCTGAATATTGTACTGTTCTTGTGAGTAGCATCTCTCTCATCTAGATGCTCTGGGTTTGAGTCCCACTCTAGGAATCAATGGCCAAGGAAGGTATGTGTGAGCAGGAGAAAGTGAGGACAGCAGATGCTGGAGATCAGAGACTAAAAGTATGGTATTAGATAAGCACAACAGGACAGACAGCATCCGAGGAGCAGGAGAGTCGACGTTTCGGGCATAAGCCCTTCATTAGGAATGATGAAGCTTATGCCCGGAACGTTGATTCTCCTGCTCCTTGGATGGTGCCTGACCTGCTGTGCTTTTCCAGCGCAACATTTTTTGACCCAACAGATTGAGCAACAACTTATAATTTATTTCAGAAAATGGCAGCCAGCCAGAGTGGGAATGAATTCTGGCCAGCCTTGTAATGGAAAGGAAATTGGAGCCTCTACGATCGCTATCTGTAACTCCCGATTATAACAAGTATGCAAAAATATACATGGCACCAACAAATCAGCCGTGAGGTATCAGTTGGCTGGATGACCTGTTGGATCAAATTGATGCTAACAGCACAAGTTCAGAAGAAGGGTTACTGGACCCAAAATATTTGACTCTGTTTTCTCTCCACAGATGTTGCTAGACCTGCTGAGTTTTTCCAGCAATTTCTGGATTTGTTTCTGATTTCCAGCATTCACAGTTCTTTCAGTTTTCTTGTCAGTAGATTCAGGACTTGTGCCATTCCTTTACCCATGCTGGCGATCACAGTGCTGTGAATCAGATGCACCTATGAGGAGAGAATAAGACTGAGTCTGTGTTTGCTTGTTTTTGACCAAGTGATTTTCAGTGCCATAAGCCTTTTTAATCAACAGCTGTCTTGCTCAACGTTTGATTCAATATGTTAAAATATCCCCAGCTCCTGCAGAGAACTTCAGTTACGTGAACATGGGAGGGAATACTGTGATTGATGGTATTAACGACCAAACTGACTTCATTGAAACACAAAAAACATTTTCGCTACTGGGTAAGTAACCATATCTCAAATTTTCTCCAATGGCTGTGTTACTATCTGTATTCACGGCAGAGTTAGCTCAGTTGGCTGGATGGCTTGTTAGTGATGCAGAGTAATGCCAAGAATGTGGGTTCAGTTCCTGCGTCAGCTGAGGTTACCATGAAGGAACTCAACTTCTCCTATCACCTGAGGTGTGATAACCCTCAGATTAAACCACCATCAGTCACCTCTCTCTAATGAGAGGACAGTCTTATGCTCCAATAGGGCCTCTTTGAACATACCCCATTCTAAAGAGAAAATCAGATTTAATAAGGGAATTAAAGATTAGCCCTGCAATACTTCATAATTAATAACAGTGGGATTAAAGTTTAACTAACGAACTTTGAAATGTTTAAGCCTAAAGTTGATCCTTCCCATATGGAATATATCTACAATAGAATTTTCCTTGTTCCTTGTTAAAATTTATTTAGTGTGATGTATACACTTCCCTTCACCTGATTCTTTTTTTGTTGTTAAAAGACTTGTTCAAAAGATGTGCGTGCCTCTGGCTAAGCAAGCATTTATTGCCCATTCCTATTAGCCTGAGTGAGGATGGTGTGAGCTGCCTTCCTGGAATATTGCCGTCCATGTGGCGTAGTTATACCCACAGTGCTGTTAGGGAGGCAGTCCCAGGATTTTGACTCAGTGGCAGTAAAGGAACAACAAAGTAGTTCCGAGATAGGATGGTGTTTGACTTGGAGAGGAACTTCCCTGTGATGGTGTCCCCGTACATCTATTGCTGTTGTCCTTCTGGGTGGTAGACATTTGTCTCGCTTCAGCTTTCAACAGAGAGCTTCCTCTAAACTGTCTTGGGTGTACTTACCTAAAAACAAAACCTATGTTGCAGGCTTGAACAAAGACTTTCAGATGGATATCTTCAAAGTGTTGGCAGGGATTCTGCACCTGGGAAACGTTGGAATAAAAGCTGTGGGTGATGACAAATCCTCAGTCAAAGTAAGATATGGCTCTCAAATCTTCAGTATTTGTTAGGTCTTGTAGTGCAACTCACGAACAGAATAAATACACAATGGAAGGCTGTAACTTCAAGTAAACAATGACACATCACTGAATTATATTTTCTGTGTTTTTGTTCATATCTTGAACTCCTACAGATCAAAATTGAGATATATTCTATACCAACAACTTTAACACTGTATTTGATTGTATTCAATCTGCTTCTATTGTTTTCTTTCTTCATTCCTGGGATGAGGGTGTTGCTGGCTAGACCAGCATTCACTGCCCCAGAGGGCAGTTAAGAGTCAACCACATTTCTGTGGGTCTGGAGTCACGTGTAAGCCAGATGAGGTAAGAACAGCCGTTTCCCTCCCTAAAGGATACTAGTGTACCAGACTGGTTTTTCCAACCATATAACAATAGATTCATAGTCATCAGACTTTTAATTCCAGATTTTTATTGAATTAAAATTCCACAATCTGCCGTGATAGGATTTGAACCAGGATCCCCAGAACATTACCTGGGTCTCTGAATTAATTGTCCAGAGATAATACCATTAGGCCATCTGGATGGGTATATGATTAGCAAGGGTTTTGAGGGATATGGCTGGATGCTGGCAAATGGGACTAGATTGGGTTGGGATATCTGGCCAGCATGGACAAGTTGGACCGAAGGGTCTGTTTCTGTGCTGTACATCTCTATGACTCTATGACTATAACACATGAGCAAAATAATCGATTGCAAAGGTAATACTAAAGAGATTTAGCAGAATGATACTGGAGGTGAGGGATTGAAATTATGTGGAGAAATTAAGGGCGGCACGGTGGCACAATGGTTAGCACTACGGCTTCTCAGCGCCAGAGACCCGGGTTCAATTCTCGCTCTCAGGCAACTGTCTGTGTGGAGTTTGCACATTCTCCCCGTGTCTGCGTGGGTTACCTCCGGGTGCTCCGGTTTCCTCCCACAGCCCAAAAATGTGCAGGTCAGGTGAATTGGCCATGCTAAATTGCCTGTATTGTTAGGTGAAGAATGGGTCTGGGTGGGTTGCTCTTTGGAGGGTCAGTGTGGACTTGTTGGGCCGAAGGGCCTGTTTCCACACTAAGTAATCTTAAAAAAAAAAGCTTGATCCCAATTGAGCAGCGAAAAGCCTTTTAATGGAGGTGTTCAAAACTAATGAATGTTTTTGACAGAGCAGACTGGGAGAATCTCTCTCCTCTGGTAAGAAAGTTGATACGTAAAAGTCACTGAATTATGTAATTAGTAAACACAGCCAGGGCAAGTCAGGCTTTATTTTCAACTCGACAAGTTATGAGCAGTGTGGTGAAAATATTTTCAGTGATAACTTTCTGAAATACATGGGATATGTGAATAAACAAGAGAATGTTTGCAGGTCTAAGGGAAAAGTGGGGTCAGTGGGATTAATTGGGAGAGGCACAGGCATGATGGGCTGAATGGTCTCTTTCAGTGCTCTGCTGACTGTTCTATGAATTGTTTGTGCTATGTCAATAGTGGCTATCAACACAGAACTTTTACACAATATTTTAGCTAATTACTAAGGAATAAGAGTATGTATAGCAACTGAATATTTAATTTTAAGAATTAATCTGTCATTATCTTCATTAGTCTTTCTTGTATTCCTCTAAACAGCGTGATGATGATCATCTGAAAGTATTTTCTGAACTTTTGGGGATCAAGCTGGAGGAGATGGCTCATGGACTGTGCCACAGAAAAATTGCTACTACCTCAGACACTGTGATCAAACCCATGACCAAGGGTCAAGCAATCAATGCCAGAGATGCTTTGGCTAAACACATCTATGCTCATCTGTTCAGCTGCATTGTGGATCACATCAACAAGGCTTTGCAGTTTTCTGGCAAGAAGCATACATTTATTGGCGTTCTGGACATTTATGGGTAAAAGCATCAAATATTGTTCTGTTTGTTTTGCAGCAAAGTGTCAGTTGTTGCTCTGGGCACTTTAAATTTTTTTTTTAGTTATTTATGGGATGAAGGCATCACTGGCTAAGCCAGAATTTATTACCCATCCCTAATTGCCCAGAAGGCAATAAAGAGTCAACCATATTGCTGTGGATCTGGAGCCACATGTAAGCCAGCCCAGGTAAGAGTGACAGTTCCTTAAAGGATATTAGTGATCCAGATGAGTTTTTCTGACAATCAGCTAGTGATTTTTGTGGTCATCGCTGGACTTTTGTTGCACTCAAGTTCCACCATCTGCCATGGCAGGATTTGAACCCAGGTCCTCAGAACACCACCTAGGTCTTTAGAATAACAGTCCAGCGGTATTACTGCTCAGCCATTGCCTCCCCATTTATATCTATTTAGCTGATGTTACGACGACAAAGATTTAGCTTAAGTTTAAAATGTTCATGGATGAGTGAAAACTGCATTACCTTATTGTTTTATGTATAAAGAAACATGAAGTTGAGAATCTATCTTTTCACAGTGGAGTTCACTTTTCTGGTTGGGTGATTGAGAGCATGACAGGTCTGTTGCCCAGAGTCTAAGGACAAAGGTACCTCTGATTTTGAGGTCCTACTTGGTTTACGTGTGGCCAGTGAATTGCCAGCAGACACTCCAGTGCAGTTGAACTGGATTGAGACCTATCAATAGTTGGCCACGTCGACATAGCTCAGGAAATTCAGGTGGCTAAGGTAGTGTATTGGGACAGTGACAGCAGCAGCCATGAATATTTTTGTGGACTGGGGCAGGAAGGGACTTTCCAGGAAAGCATGCACACAAACTGGTTCAAATCTAGATTGGTATCTAGGATCTTATTTATGCCGTGGGACTTGCCATTAATAAACCTGAAAATGATTAGTCCTATGGATTCTTGTTGGTAGGCCCTTGAAGTAAAGACCCAGTGATTTTCCCAAGGCGGTAATGCCATGTCCTATTTTGAGTTTGTTACTGCTGATTAATAACAGGCAATCCAAATGCAAATCTACCAAGAAGGTGCTCAACAATAAGTAGAGAAAGGAAGTGATTTTTCTTTCCCTTCAAAATCTGCAGAGGGTGCTGCCTTCGGTTCAGTGAATACTAATGGGTGCTTTATCCAGGTGTCATTCACCATATATTTCACTGGATAGAATCTGGAACCTATTCAGTTGGGGACAGCACCATTTCGCCATTATTTCTGATCCAAAGCTGATCTAATTGCATTTTCTAACAAAACGTTCACTGATCCATGCTGAACCTACAACTGAAAAGGAGAGATTTCAATTTGGGCTTCAGGCAGACATGGAATTGTTACATAGGCAATTCGCAAGCCAATTGGGGTCACTGTGCCTACAGATTGGTTTTCTGCATTGTCCCTGTGTGCGCTCACCCTCACTACCTACCAGCCAAGCAACAGCTAGACTTCTAAAATTGTCATTCTCACTTCAAGTTCCTCCCAATCTGTGTGTATGTCCTACAGCCCTCCAATCCTCTACAATGCCTGAGCTCCTCTACTCCTGGTCTCTTGTGTATTCCCAATTTTAAGGTTGGCTCACTTAGCTAGATGACTGGTTTGTAATTCAGAGTGATGCTAACAGCATGAGTTCAATTCCTGCACCAGCTTGAGGCTACAATGAAGGATTCTCCCTCTCAATCTCTCCCCTTACCTGAGATGTGGTGACCCTCCAGTTAAACCTCCACCAGTTGTCTCTCTCTGTACTGAGAGATTGGCCTGGTAGGGCTGTGGTAACTTTTCTTTCACTCAGTCTGAATTATTATAGAGTTTAAATGCTCTATGATTTATTTTCTCTTCCATAAACTAGGCACTGGGTTTGACAGTATTACTGCTGTGACTGAACTCATGGCAGACACAGACTTAAACCTAGAATCTACAACATTTAGTTTTGATCCAAACTATAAATACATCATTGTACCTTCAGGATGATGAACCGATTTTGTTGTTTCGATTAAATGTATATAAAGTAGAAGCAAAATCATTATTTCCTATTCATTCAGGTTTGAAACCTTTGATGTGAATAGCTTTGAACAGTTCTGTATTAATTATGCCAATGAAAAACTACAGCAACAATTTAACTTGGTGAGTAATTAAATAGCATGCTGCCAATACATTCTATTGCATGTTCATCATTTTGGGATATAACTTCAACCAAGTTTGTGGATTGGAAACTGTTGCATTTCTGTCCTCTACCATCATCTGTAAGATTATCTTAACATTAATGAAAATTAAATGCAAATTTAACACTTCAGATATAAAATCTCTGCAGCATGTGTTTAAACTGGAGCAAGATGAATACATGAAAGAAGACATTCCATGGGCACTGATAGAATTCAATGACAACCAACCTTGCATTGATTTGATAGAAGCTAAGATGGGCATACTGGAGCTATTGGATGAGGAGTGCCTGGTAAGAATGAAAAGTTTACATAATTGCCTGTTATTTATGAGCATTTGGCTGAAACAGATCCTTCAGGATGCAATTAGAAATACACCTGAGGAACTCTGATCACAAATGTAGTGGATCAAGTGGTGTCAGATCACATGCTAGATCATGAAGTAAACACAGATCCCTTTCTGGATGATTTATTTATTTAGAGAGCACGGGTCTAACCCTGACCTACTACTCTCATGTCCCAGCAGTCTTTATATGTAATGTAGTTCTTGATTAAATAATTCCCCATGCCCTATCTTAATAAACATGCCATTAACATGTTACAATAGTCCTTGGTGCATAGGGAGCCCTCAGTGCTGTTAGGAAGGAAGTTCCTGGATTTTGATCCAATGACTGTAAAGGATCAGCAATATTAGCATGTTTTTGAGAAGGTTTGTAGCTCAGGTTGAGGTTCTGGATGTAGGTTTGCTTATTGAGCTGGAAGATGTGTTTTCAGACGTTTTGTCACCATACTAGGTTACATCATCAGTGAGCCTCCGGAAGAAGCACTGGTGGTATGGTCCATTTTCTATTTCTGTGTTCAGGTTTCTGTAGGTTGGTGATGTCGTTTCCTGTGGTGACATCATTTCCTGTGGCAATGCCATTTCCTGTTATTTTTCATAGGGGGTGGAAAAAGAGATCAAGTAAATGTGTTTGTTGATAGAGTGCCGGTTGGAATGCCATGCTTCTCGGAATTCCCATGTGTGTCTCTGTGTGGCTTTTCTTAGGATGGCTGTGTTGTCCTAGTTGATGCGGTATCCTTCCTCATCTATATGTAAGAATACTTGTGACATGTGGCATGTTGATGTTCATGTATCCTGGTGGCTAGTTTTCTGCCTGCCTGTCCAATGTATTGTTTGTATCAACAAACACATAGACTTGGATCCCATTTACCACCCCCTAAGAAAAAGAACAGAAGATGACGTCCCCACAGAAAATGATGTCACTACAGGAAATGACATTACCAACCCAAGGAAACCTAAACACAAAAATAGAAAGCGGGCTGTACAACCAGTGCTTCATTCAGAGGCTCACTGATGATGTTACCTGGTATGGTGGTGAAGCGTCTGAAAATGAACCTTCCAGCTCAGCGAGCAAACCTACACCCAGAACAGCAATATAATTCCAAATCAGGATGGTGAGCAGCTTGGATGGGATCTGAGGATGTCCCCAAGCATCTGCTGTCTTTGTCCTTCTAACAAGAAGAAGGTGAAGGTGCTGTCAAAGGAACTGCAACGATTTTCTGAAGTGCATTTTGTAGATGGTACACACAGCTACCATTGTATGTTGATGGTTAAGGGAGTGAACATTGAAGCTGATGAGAGGGATGTCAGTTAAGTGCTGGAAGATATGAGGCTTCCTGAGTGTTGTTGGAGCTGCACCCATTCAGGTAAAGTGAAGAGTAATCCATCACACTCCTATAGCTGGTAGACAGACATCAGGGAATCATGCGATGATTTACTCGCCACAGAATTCTACTCTCTGATGTGCTGTTGCAACCACATTGTTCATATGGCTAGTCCCATTCAGTTTCTGCTCAAGGGTAATCTCCAGGATGTTGATGGTGGGGGATTCAATCATGTCAATTGTGCTGGCTGCAATATGATTAACTACAATACATGATGAAAACTGACACTGAAGTGGAAAGTTTAATGCCTAAAAATGCAGTTAGAAATGTAAAACTCTAAAGCAGGCACTGACCTGGGTCCACCACCACCTAATTTTAACGGAGGTGGGATAAGGGATGGACAACCAATCTGTTCTCAGGAAGGTGCGATTGTTACTTAAACATTTTAGTGAGGTTGCAATGCAACAAGGGCAAATGGTTTGATTCTCTCTTGTTGGAGATGGTCATTATTTGCTAGTTGTGCAGCATATTTGTTGATTACCACTTGTTATTGTCCATATTGTCCAATTGGGTATTGTCCATAGATGGGAAGAAAGTGAGGACTGCAGATGCTGGAGATCAGAGCTGAAAATGTGCTGCTGGAAAAGCGCAGCAGGTCAGGCAGCATCCAAGGAACAGGAGAATCGACGTTTCGGGCATGAGCCCTTCTTCAGTAAGAAGTCTGATGCCCGAAACGTCGATTCTCCTGCTCCTTGGATGCTGCCTGACCTGCTGCGCTTTTCCAGCAACACATTTTCAGCTATTGTCCATAGACGTCGACTGCTTCAGTTGCTGAGGTGTTGTGAATGGTGCAAAACATGGTGCAGTCATGAGTGAAAATCCCACTTCTGACCTAATGATGAAGGGAAGCTCATTAATGAAGCAGCTGAAGATGTTTGAACCTACACTACCCTGAGGAACTCCTGCAAGAGACATCCAGTACTGAGATGAAAAGGCAGCCAAGTGTATCATAAACCAGGGGTGGGTTTCCTTCCTGATTCTCACTGAATCTGGTTTTGCTAGGGCCCCCTAATGCCATGCTGTCTCAAGGGCAAGTCACTCTCACATCACCTTTGGAGACCAGCTCTTTTGTCCATATTAGAACTAAGGCTGTAGTGAGGGTTTGAGCTGAGTGGGCCTGGCAGAACCCAAACTGAGCACCAATGAGCTGATTATAGCTGTCCAAGTGCTGCCTGACAGCACTGTGGACAACCTTTTCCATAATTTTGCTGGTGATCAAAAAGTAAATTATTGGGGCAGGCATTAGCCAGATTGTATTTGTCTTGAATTTTGTGTTTGGGACATACCTAGGCAACTTTCCATATTGCCATGGAGATGCCGATGTTTTAGTAATATGTATCAAAATACCATTGTTTTACCAGTTTTCGAAAGTTTGGCATTCAGAAGTCAATAAACCTGAAGAGCAAAAGAACTAATCTAGTTTAGTGGCCAGTTACCTTGAGGCATTTCCAGAATAAGTATAACTTAAAGGATGATGGGGGGACAAGAGAAATTGGTAGATATTATTTTGACAATAAAGGTTTTGTTTTGCTGTTTAGGAGTGTATGATTTGAGTTGTATTTCCATTCTTGAACCTGAGTCTCAGTTTGCAGTTTTATGATCCAGTCACTTGAAGGTTCATGAGGTGGTTTCCATGAAACTGGAAAGATGAAATTGATTTTCTTTTTAATATTAATCAAACAGTTGCCGCAAGGAACAGAGGAAAACTGGCTTCAGAAACTGCAGAATAATTACTTAAATAAAAATCCTCTCTTTGAGAAGCCTCGAATGTCAAGTAAAGCCTTCATCATCCTGCATTTTGCTGACAAGGTAAGACACTGTCAGGGCAGTTGTTCTGCAGTGTCCTTGAGTTGTTCATTATTAACAATGTACCTGATAACTCAGGAAGCTGAGATTTATGGAACTAATATATCGCCATAAACTCTTTTTTTTTGTTTTTCACTCTGTCAAGGTGCAATATGAATGTGACGGATTCCTTGAAAAGAACAGGGACACGTTATATGAAGAATTGATTAATGTATTGAAGAAAAGTAAGGTTTGTGACCACTTCTGTAATGTAATGATCACTTTTAGATCTTTTTTTTGAAGGGAAGTTAGCCATTTTAAAAGGTTGCTTACAAACCTGAAGATGGAGTACTTTGTTGCTGTACAAGTAAGATAGCTTCATATCATCCCATTCTGCTCTGTTAGCTAGTTATTCTTTGTGAAAACAACACAAAATTACTTCCCAAATTTGTTTTTTAAACTTATTTTAGTTGTTAGGAGTGTGATTCCCCATATCAGCAAACGTCTGTTTTCTCCCCTTGTGCTTTCATTTTGTGAAGAGTGACTCTGGACTGTAGGTTTGACTGTTGTGTGGCTGTTATGTAGGTAAAATCTTCTCGAATGCCACTTTCTTTCCCACAGAACTATGGAATCTTGACTAAACCAGTTTATTTGGAGCTGAATTAGTCCCATTTACATTGTCGGATGCATTAATCAACAGTGGGCCAGGCAGCATGTGAGGTGTCTGACTTGCTGTGTTCTCCTAGCCTCCTGCTTATCTACCTTGGATTCCAGCATCTGCAGTTTTTTTTGTCTCTAAACAACAGCGGAACAATCATGCATGCAAGACTTATTTCGGGGGGGAATGAAGGCCTTATCAGTATTATCGGTGGACTGTTAATCAAGAGACCCAGATAACACTCTGGGGACTTGGGTTCAAACCCTGCCATGGTAGAATTTGAATTCAACAAAAAACAAATTCTGGAATTAGGGGTCTAATGATGACCATGAATCAAGTGTCAATTGTTCAAAAACCCACCTGGTTCACTGATGTCCTTGGGAAGGAAACTGCCATCCTTACCCTACATGTGACTCCACACCCACAGCAATGTGGTTGTCCCTTAACCGTCCTCTGGGCAAATTAGAGACGGGCAACAAATGCTGTCTAGCCAGTGATGCCCAAATTCCATGAGTGAAGAAAAGAATAAAAAGCATAGTTGCTGCAATAAGCAATATTGCACAGTCACTAAACGCAAGCATCGCTGATGCACAGTTTATTACATGGTTGCCTTTTTGACTTGATTTTGTTATTTATGGATTTCCTCCTGTTCTTAGGAAGAAATGGTAAAAACCTTTTGGCTGACCTGTTAGTGTAGCCTTGAAAGTATACCCCATCTGCAAATTGATGCTTCTGGCATAAGTATTGCCAGCAGCTGATAACTTATACTTTCTTTCCCACAGAACTGTAGAATCTTGACTAAACCAGTTTATTTGGAGCTGAATTGGTCCCGTTGTAGGATGTATTGAACAACAGTGGGGTCAGGCAGCATGTGGCATGTGAGGTTCTGAATGTGCAGTCGATTGTGCTGGCTGCAATATGATTAACTACAATACATGATGAAAACTGATACTGAAGTGGAAAGTTTAATGCCTAGAAATGCAGTTAGAAATGTAAAACTCTAAAGCGGGCACTGACCTGGGTCCACCACCACCTAATTTTAACGGAGGTGGGATAAGGGATGGACAACCAATCTATTCTCAGGAAGGTGCGATTGTTACTTAAACATTTTAATGAGGTTGCATGGCCACAGGTTTAGATTAGGTTACTTACAGTGTGGAAACAGGGCCTTTGGCCCAACATTTCCACACCGACCCACTGAAGCACAACCCACTCAGACCCATTCCCCTACATTTACCTCTTCACCTAACACTACGGGCAATTTAGCATGGCCAATATTTGCACATTTTTGGACTGTGGGAGGAAACCGGAGCACCCGGAGGAAATCCACGCAGAAACTGGGAGAATGTGCAAACTCCACACAGAGTCGCCTGAGGCGGGAATTGAACCCTGGTCTCTGGCGCTGTGAGGCAGCAGTGCTAACCACTGTGCCACCGTGCCACCCACAGTTCTAATTTTAACCTGTTCTCATGTAAACCAACAAGAGAAAGGAGATTGAAGATGTGAGGTAATTGCCTTTACAGCAATGCTTGTGGACCAAGAGGAGCAGATGTGTTTTACACCAGGTCCAGGAAGCTAAAAGCAACCCCACCAATGGACTGTTCCACCCTGTCACAACTCACTGGGAAACTGCACTGAGAGTCAAGCCCCACTCTTTCCAGAGTCACCACAAATATGCAAGTTTAATTAAATCACTCATTTGCTCAGTTCTACCAAACTGTCTAATTTGGGTTAAAAGAATATGCTCTTCCTGAACTTTTCCATGAAAAAGATTACAATTATTTGATGCAATCAAACTGCTTTTAACCAATGGCCAAAAAACCCCATGAATTGCTAACTTATCCCTATAAGTTAAGCACCATTCTTTTTTTTAAATTCCCATAGATGTACGAACACAAACAAAGGAAGACAAGGCAAGACACAAGTATTATGGCTGGGGGAAAGTAAAAGGAAAACAGAAACACTGTTGTGTTATAGGTCCAGCTCCCATGGGCATTAAATTGTTTACTATCTGTTCCTTTTGATTTCTTTTAACTCCTTGTTGATAACACAAGGTTGTGCATACACCAATTCTCAGTCTTTTGTTCATTGGTTAAGAATTCACCCTTTGACTGTCTCCAGAGATGCTTTTACCCCTCTTCCTTTCAACAGATTTGCAGAGATAGCAGCTGATAGAGAAAGATGAAGTAGGTGGGTTGCTGGGATTTTCTTCTTCTTCTCCACTCTGAAAGGAGACAAAAGGAGACAATACATTCTCTTTGAAGGCTGTATGCTTCGCTTGTATTGTCCACAACCAAAACTGTAAGCATCTACTTAAGAGTCGAAGAGTGTGGTGGTGGAAAAGCACAGCAGGTCAGGCAGTGTCCGAGGAGCAGGAGAGTCAACGTTTGTAGCATAAGCCCTTCACCTGCTTAAGAACCAATCAATTGGCTGTTACTATGCTGAGCCCACAGCAACTGTTGAATTGACAAACCAATCAAAAGGCTATCTCTGGACAAAATTGCCATGAGCCCTCACATGGCCAATGACATTTTTTTTCCTGGAATTCTTCCCCTCAATGCTCCAATAGGGCTGCATTGAGCATGCAATTCACAATGTTCTTCAATACGTTGTTTTCAACAAAGTAAGAGTGATTTGCTTGGTCCATTTCAGAGAGTAATTTGGAGTAGTAGGAGTCTGGATTACTCCTCTGCAACTGGCAGGAAAGGTTAGGTCACCCTTCGCAGGATGGTAGCCAGTGACTAGTCATGTTTAGTGTTAGGTCCACAACTTGTCACTTTATACATAGTGATCTAGATGAAGGAACTGTGTGCATTCTGGCTAAGTTTGCAGATGACATAAAGATAGGTGGAGGGACAGGTAGTATTGAGGAGGCAGGGAGGCTGCAGAAGGATTTCGATAGGTGAGGAGAGTGGGCAAAACAGTGGCAGATGGAATACAACATGGGAAAGTGTGAGGTCATGCACTTTGGTAGGAAGAATAGAGGCATGGGCTATTTTCTAAATGGGGAGTAAATTCGGAAATCTAAAGTGTAGAGGGATGTGTGGGAGTCCTAGTCCAGGATTCTCTTCAGGTAAACTTGCAGGTTAAGTCAGTAATTAGGAAAGCAAATACAATGTTTTCATTTATTTCAAGAGGACTAGAATATAAAAGCAGAGATGTACTTCTGAGGCTTTATAAAGTTCTAGTCAGACCACATTTAGAATATTGTGAACAATTTAGGGTCCCATACCTCAGGAAGGATGTACTGGCACTGGAGTGGGTCCAGAGCAGGTTCGCGGGAATGATCCCTGGAATGAAACGCTAAACATGTGAGGGATATTTGAGATCTCTGGGTCTATACTTAATGGAGGTTAGAAGGATGAGGGGGGATCTAATTGAAACTAACAGAATACTGAATAGCCAGGACAGAGAAGATGTTGGGAATATGTTTCCATTGGCAGGAAAGCCTTGGACCTGAGGGCATGGCCTTCGAGTAAAGGGAAGACACTTTAGAACAGAGATGAGAGAAACTTCTTTTCGCCAGAGAGTGGCAAATCTATGGAATTCATTGTTACAGAGGCTGTGGAGGCCAGGTCATTGAGTATATTTAAAACAGAGGTAGATAGGTTTTTGATTGTCAAGGAGATCAAGGGTTAGAGGGAGAAAGTGGGAGAATGGGGTTGAGAAACCTATCAGAGCTGAAAATGTGTTGCTGGAAAAGCACAGCAGGTCAGGCAGCATCCAAGGAACAGGAGAATTGACGTTTCGGGTATCAGCCATGATTTGAATGGCGAAGCAGACTAAATAGCTAAATGGCCTAATTTCTGCTCCTTTGTCTTGTGGTCTCTTACCCTGTTCACTGTTATCCTCACCAACCCCAACTGAAAAGCTCTCCTGAAACCCATATCGATCTGTGAGGGTCAGAATATAACCTGTCATCTGATAGTTCTCTCTGACCTGGGTTATTAACCTAGGCCAATCAGGAAAGCCCTGGCTGACCAATAATATCAGGAAAGGAGAGGTGGGTGCCACAGGGAGTGGAGTGCATTATTTCCCCCTCCAACTCTATTTTGATTTAGTCCCTACCCTCCCCTCCACTGTTTTGATCACACAGCATTGCCCTTTGATGTGAAGGGCACTGTTTGTCACTGGCCACTTGGGTGTTTTTCCTATCTTCCTGGTGGTGGAAATTGAATAAAGATTCGTACACTTTGTGTCTTTCACTGTGTCTCACACCTGCACACACACACCATGGGTGCTGGGGGAAAAAAAAAGAAAAAAAAAAGAGAAAAAAAATAATCAGAGCTGTCCCTAACCTTCCCTTCAATGTTTGATCACACAACAACATTGCCCTTTGAGGTGAAGGGTCACTGCTTGTCACTAGCCACCTGGGTGTTTAAAAAAAAGAAAGAAAAAAAGAAAAAAAAACAGGAGTGTCCCTTCCCCTTCACTGTTTGATCACACAGCATTGCCCTTTGATGTGAAGGGTAGTGTTTGTCACTGGCCACTTGGGTGTTTTCCTTTCTTCCTGATGGTGGAAATTGAATAAAGATTCGTGCACCTTGTGTCTCTCACTGTGTCTCACACCTGCACGCACACACACACCATGGGTGCTGGGAAAAAAATAAGCACTACCGCAGTCAGGCGGTAGTGTGGGGGTTTTAAAAAAAAGAATAGAAAGAAAAAAAACAAAAAATAAAAAATAAACAGGAGGGTCAGGGGTTCTAAAAAAAAAATAAAATCAGGAAAGGAGAGGTGGACACCGCAGAGAGTGGAGTGTATTATTTCCCCATTCGACTCTATTTTGATTTAATCCCTGTCCTCCCCTTCATTGTTTGATCATGCAGCATTGCCCTTTGATGTGAAGGGCACTGCTTGTCACTGGGCACCCCGGTGTTTCCTTTCTTCCTGGTGGTGGGAATTGAATAAGGATTTATTCACCTGTTGCCTTTCATTGTGTCTCACACCCACGCACACACAACATGGGTGCTGGGGAAATTAGAAAAGAAATAATTCGAAAGAAAGGGGAAAAAAAAATACCTGAAAGGGAGTGACTCTGTGCTGGCTGGCCCATGGTCAGTGTGTGAAAGGGAGTGACTCTGTGCTTGTTGGCCCACGGTCAGTGTGTGAAAGGGAGTGACTCTGTGCTGGCTGACCCACGGTCAGTGTGTGAAAGGGAGTGACTCTGTGCTGGCTGACCCACGGTCAGTGTGTGAAAGGGAGTGACTCTGTGCTGGCTGACCCACGGTCAGTGTGTGAAAGGGAGTGACTCTGTGCTGGCTGGCCCACGGTCAGTATGTTCCTGCGATTGTTGTTTTCTGCTTTTTTGGGGAGAACCTGATTCCTAAACTGGTTGGTTTACAAAGCCAGTTGTGTTAACTGGTATTCCTTTTTTTATTGAGGACTGATTTTTAAACTGTCTGATCTACACAGTTATTGTGTTTCAGGTGTAACTCAGTTCTCATTAGGGAACTGTTGTCTCACTGACTGGTTACAGCCTATGTGTTACCCTTTTCTGCTTTACTTTGAGAAAAGAACAATGTTGATTTTGTGGCAGGGCTTGGCCCTTGCACTCTGGCTTTTTTTACATGTGTTTTCACTTTTTGGTGTTTGGACTGAGACCTTGTGAGAAAATACATCTTTCCAGATGAGCTGTTCCTGTGGGTAGGCCTCTTTAAAGACTGAACATCTGTGTGTGCTTGGAGGTGAGCATTTGCTGTGTCTTGGAGTTTGGGAGTGAACCAAACCCCTGTGAGTTAACTACAATGTATTGTGTTCCTGTGAGTGGGCCTCTGTGGATAAACCAGACCTCTATGGAGACTGAACACCTGAGTATGTGCTATAGGGTATGTATTTGCAGCCTTCAGGAGTGGACTCTGTCTTTGGTTGTGGATTCCATCTCTGACAATGCATTCTGCATATTGGAATAGACTCTGTTCCTGGGAATGAACTCTGCATTTTGAAGAGAACTGTTTATGGTAATGAACTCTATACCAGGAAGGACTCTGTTGACAATTGACTCTGTCTTGTTGCTTGTTGGGTTTATCACCTGCACAGTTTTGTGTGCCTCTATGCCTGGCAGCCCTTACTGTGAGCTGGGAGGCTCATAGGTGGGTGAAAGCTGTCACCCTGTAAGTGGGTAGGCCGTTCTGGGCACTGTCATCCCTGGACTGGGCAATCGGGACTGGCTGTCCTAGAGGTGGCCGGAAAATGTGTCAGAGCGGCCAAGAGCCAGAAGGTGCATAGGGGCAGGCCAAGATTCAGACGGCTTGTGGGCTGTCCTCCTAGGGAAGGGGTGGGCCGGAAGGTGCAAAAGGCAGTTAGGGAAGCTGGAAGGTGGGTAGGCTTGTCCTGATCACTGTTGTTCTGGGTTTGGCGGGGGGGGGGGGCGTGATTGTGGTAATGGGGTGAGCTGTCCTAGAGATGGTCGGAAGGTGTCAGGATGGTTCAAGAGCCGGAAGGGACATGGGGCGGGCTGCCTTAGAGTTGCCGGAAGGTAGGAGGGACGGGTGGGTTGCTTGGGGGTGGGGGAGGGGTGGTCTGTATTCTATGCTCTGTGTTTCTTATACATAAAAGACAGTCTAATTAGATTTGTTATTGTTTTGTGATGACTGAAAGTGGGATTTGAGATTTGTTCTCATTTCCCTGGAAAATGGTTGAACAAATGGGGTTTGGGGTCTGGCTTTGCTGCTCCTCTCCCTTGTAAATTGCTGTTTCTCTGTATACAGCTGTTAATGTTAATTGTTTGTAAATTGTATTGTTTAATAAAATAGTACCAGGAAATGGATTGACTCTGTGCTGGATGGGCCACAGTCAGTGTAAAAAAAAACCTAGGGAAATTAGAATCTCAGTTCAGGCAACTGACTCTGAGCTGGCTGACCACAGTGCACAAGTAAATAAAGGGTGACTTGGTGATGGGATACAGGCCTCTGTGCAGCTATTTCAGTGTTGACAGGAGAAAACAGGATGTGCCTGAAGAATGTTTGCTTGCAACCGTCATCCTGAAGTTAGGGTAAGTATTTCTGGCATCATGCCTTTATTTGGGAAGTTTGACTCATTTCATCCTGCTGTTAAAAACAGGGTGCAGTATATGGAAAGAATGTAATATTTTTTTCCAGGCAAATGACATTGGGGCAGATGAAAAGCAATCTTTCTGACTGCTTGCGAACCCGCAGCATTCCCTGTTATAAGGGGCTTAATGTTCCCAGGGGCCCGAGGCACCTCCAAGAGTCAATGGAGTTAGTTAAGGAATATTATGATGCCAAACTACCTCTAATTCTGAGACACTTTTAGTTTTTTCAGCTGTTAGAGAACCGGGGAATCCATTTCAGGGTTTTTGTTGAGGTGGAGATGGAGGTTAGATTTCATGGAATACAGGGAGAACTAGCCATTTGGATACAGAACTGGCTCAAAGGGGTAAAAGACAGAGGGTGGTGGTAGAGGGTTTCTTTTCAAACTGGAGGCCTGTGACCAATGGAGTGCCACAAGGATGAGTGCTGTGTTCATTGCTTTTTGTCATTTATATAAATGGTTTGGACGTGAACATAGGACATACAGTTTGTAAGCTTGCAGGTGACGTCAAAATTGGAGGTGTACCAGACAACAAACAAGATTACCTCAGAGTACCATGGGATCTTGATCAGATGGGCCAATGGGCCTAGGAATGTAAGATGGAATTTAACTTTGATAAATGCGAGGTGCTGCATTTTGGGAAAGCAAATCTTTGCAGGACTTATACACTTAATGGTAAGGTCCTAGGGAGTGTTGCTGAACAAAGAAACCTTGGAGTGCAGGTTCATAGCTCCTTGAAAGTGGAGTTGCAGGTAGATAGGACAGTGAAGGCGGCGTTTGGTATGCTTTCCTTTATTGGTCAGAGTATTGAATACAGGAGTTGGGAGGTCATGTTGCGGCTGTACAGGACATTGGTTAGGCCACTTTTGGAATGCAACGAATTCTGGTCTGTCCCCTATAGGAAGGATATTCTGAAACTGGAGGGTTTGAACTCTCGGGAGGCTGAATAGGTTGAGGGGTGACCTTATAGAGGCTTTTAAAATCATAAGGAGCATGGATAGGGTAAATAGACAAGGTCTTTTCCCTGGGATGGGGGAGTCTAGAACTAAAGGTCATAGATTTAGGGTGAGAGTGGAAAGATTTTAAAAGGGACGTAAGGGGCAACTTTTTTATGCAGAGGGTGGTGTGTGTATGGAATGAGCTGCTAGTCGAAGTGGTGGAGGATGGTACAATCACAACATTTAAAAGCCATCTGGATGGGTATATGAATACGAAGGGTTTTGAGCTATATGGGGCGGGTGCTAGCAAATGGGACTAGATTAGGTTGGGATACCTGGTCGGTATGGACGAGTTGGACGAAAGGGTCTGTTTCCTGCAGCTGGTATTCCCTTTGCCCTAGCCTTTTCTCCTGAATTAAAATTGGAAGGAAGATGTCTCTGAGAGTTTAAAGGAGAGAGGCCCCCATTTACACACATGGGTTTTTGAGCAAACGACAAAAAAACCTGAACGTTTTTTTTAAAATTCACTTATGAGACAGGGGCATTGCTGCTGCCAGCATTTATTGTCCAGCCTTACTTACCCTGCAGAAGGTGGTGTTGGTGAGCTGCTTTCTTGAACTGCTGCAGTCCATATGCTGTGTGTAAACCCACAATGCCATTAGGGAGGGAATTCCAGGATTTTGTTCCAACAACGTAATTATTATTGTGTGACTTCTTGCATAATTTATTCTGCGAAGCATGTACACGTTTTGGGAATGAGAAATTTAATGTATGACGGTGAGCTACAATCTCCAGTGATTTATGGAGGTAGTAGTTCTTGCCAGATGCTGTAGCAGCCATGTGAATGGTATAGCACTCCTATATGATGGATCCATGAATCATCGAGATCCAGTTTTAATCACAATGCAAAGACCTGCATGGTTAACATACATAGTTCAGTGATGAGGGATCATACAGACAAATTGTCTCTGTGCCCCACCCTTTGTAGTCCATTGGTAAAATCTGTATTTCTGCAGACAAAACAGAAATGTGATTTCTGGGTCCATGATAAATTAGCACTTGGACAGCACAAGAGCAATAAGCTTAGCCAAATTCTACCAAATAAACCAAGTTGAGTTGCTTGGGTTTGAACAGCTATCCAATTGGTCTTACGTGAGTGTGTACTGGACACTGAGCAAGCACAGAACCAAACAGGAGTCCGAAAGCTTCCTGGTATTTAATTGTGCTTGAACAATGACCACTCCTGGAAAGACAAATAGTGCCCGTGAAACCTCAGCCAGTAAAAGAGTGGAATAAGCCAGGTTGACAAATCAGTGCTGATGGAAAATGTGGCTTGCCAAAATCTGGAAAAAGAACTTTTTAGGTAAAAGATCTAGAATGGAGCACAAATTAAACTGCCAAACATGATTTGGAAAACATAAATGCATTTCATTAAATCTAGCCTTTGCTTTTTTTTTCTCTTTTTACCTGCACAGTTGAGTCTCCTAGCTGATTTCTTTCAAGAAAATGAACAGTCTACAGGGAGCTTGAAGTCAAATATTAAAGTCAGGCCGGCAAGACCAGGGTTTAAATCCTTCAACAAACAGCACCGGACAACTGTCGGTAGTAAGGTATAATTAGGCAGTGTCCTTCTTGTTTAATGCTGAGGGGCTTTAACATTGTTGTGAAACAATGCATTTCTAACTCTGCTTTGTGGGTGTTAAATTATAGTTCCGTAATTCTCTGCATCTACTAATGGACACCCTCAATGCTACAACACCTCACTACGTGCGTTGCATTAAGCCGAATGATTTGAAGCTGCAGTTTGAGTAAGTGTGTTGCTGCATCTTTCCAACTTCCCATATGGAAATGTTTACCTTTTTGTTACAAAATTGAGAAGAAAATCCATTAATAACTTGAATTTCAAAGTGCTACATTGTAAGCTTCTGTTTTTAGGTATGATTCAAAGAGAGTTGTTCAACAGCTCAGAGCCTGTGGTGTTCTGGAAACTATTCGGATCAGTGCACAGAGTTATCCTTCCAGGTGAACCTAAACTTCCTGTAGTTCTTTGATCATCTGCCTGAAAAAGCATAAATATCAATTCTCAGCTTAATATTCTCAGGTGGACGTACTTTGAGTTTTTCAGTCGCTACCGCATTCTGATGTCACAACAAGACCTTGCATTAGATGATAAAAAACAGATCTGCAAAGAAGTCTTAAAGCATTTAATTCAGGTTAGTAAGTTAAGGCTATAGCTAAGTTGCAGTTGTCTAACTCAATTGTTGTCAGTTGTTAAAAATCACACATCTCCAAATCAATTGTTGTAGTTTGCTTTAGCCAAAACATATTTTCTTTTACATCAGCTTATCAAAATTCTGACAATTGATACATTGAAATTAATCAATAATGCTGTCATGGTTACTTTCTACATTATTTCTGTACAAGAAAATTACTGTGAATGCGAAGACTTAAGGTAAACTACATGATAATTAACCTTACTTTAGTTGCATAATTAATAACACACATCTTTTAAGAGTAATACAGTGAAATAACGTGTCTATGATTTGGATAGCCTATGCAACCAAAATATCATGAAATAAACTTATGAAAGTTACATGTCATACAAAAGTTAACTATTGTTATTGTAGCTAGCTGCCACTGACTCATATATTTTATCTCTATATCCAAACATTAACAAAAGTTGTGCACTGTGAGTTCAGTGGTCCCTCAGTGCTTTTCTGAGCAAGCAAATAAATACTATCCCTTTCATCATTCCCTCCCTCAGGATCCAAACCAATACCAGTTTGGTAAAACCAAGATTTTCTTTCGCGCGGGGCAAGTGGCATATTTGGAAAAACTGCGTGCAGATAAACTGAGAGCTGCTTCAGTCACTATACAGAAGAATCTGCGATGCTGGATTCAGCGGAAAAAGTTCCTAAAAATGAAACGTGCTGCTATCATCATTCAGCAGTATGTTCGTGGGGAACGTGCTGTACGGTAAGAGTTCTTGTCACACTGCTGCAATTTATGAGCGTGCTTTGAAATAACAAAGAAATCCCATATGCGGGAAAGGCTTAATCAATGTAGTGAAACCACGGTATGCCCTTTTAAAAGTAATTTCATGGAAGTGGGTGTCATTGTCAAGGCAGTCTTTGTTGCCCAACCCCAATTGCCCTTGAACTGAATTGTACTCCAGACTGTTTCAGAGAGCATTTAAGAGGCAACTACATTGCTGTGGATCTGGAGTCACATGTAGGCCAGACCATGTAAAGGTAGCAAATTTCCTTCCCTAAAGGGCATTGATTGGTCAGATAGATTTTTGAGTTAATAGCTGATAGCTCTCATCTCCATGTTTTATTAAGTGAATTTAAATGCCACCAGCTATTGTGGTGGGATTAGAACCTGGGCTCCCAGACTGGTTCTCTGGATTACTGGACCAATGACATTATCACTACACAACCATGTATTTGTGTTCATGTAACACATTTCACACCCTCAGGATGTTCCAAAGTGCTTTACAAGCAGTTAACTAGATTTGAAATCAAAGGCTGGCCATTACATGCTCCCAATGGGCGTGCATTCAGTTAAAAAGGGATGAGGGGTATGTAAATTAAGCTAAGTAGCCAACCCACTACTGGCATTCCCTCTACTTTTCGTCTGCACAGACCTCTAAGGTCCATGTGTGGCAATGACTTCCAGATGGTTTTTCACATTGCATTGGATTTTATAGAGTCAGAGTCATACAGCATAGAAACAGATCCTTCAGTCCATGCCAAACATAATGCCAAACTCAACTAGTGCCACCTGCCTGCTCCTGGCCCATATCCCTCCATTACCTTATAAATAAAATGCATTCCACATGTTACATGCTCTGCAGAATAATTACAAGTGTTTAATGTGTAATTAATTTGAATGTATAACAGGAAAAGGACACATTTTGTCATGCATTTGTCAGGATAATTCAAAGGGCAATCGAGCATTTATTCTAAATGAAAGGGTTGGTTGGCAACTTGACTCTGATTGGTAGACGTTTTGCCATGGAGAATGCACCAATTAATGATGTTTGATGGTTAATAACTAAAGAATGTGCCTTTTTTTTCAGCAATATTTAAGTTAAGCATTACCAAATGACTATTGATGCATGTATGATTTTATTTTAAGACGTGTATTGAATGCAGCTATTTTAAAACAATCCTGGGCTGCAGTAATAATCCAAAAACACTGGCGGCGATTTTCAGTGTCTCGTCATTACCGCCTCATTCTCAAGGCTATCATCAAAGTTCAGTCTTTCACCCGAGGCTGGTTAGCAAGAAGGCAATATAAAAAGGTAAGCTGTAAATCCACAAAAAAGGTGCAGACTATGGATATGTCAACTGTAGATTAAGAGAATATGGAAGCATTATCACTGTCTCAAAGGCTAAACACATTTTAACTTAATTACAGATGAACAAACTAACAAAAAATTGGAAAATCTGTAACTGCAGACACTAATTACAGAAGTGGAGAATTCATTTATTCATTCATGGGATGAGTGCGTCTCTAGCTAGGTCAGTATTTACTGCCCATCCCTAAATTGCTCAGAGGGCAGTTAAGAGTCAATCACATTGCTGTGGGTCTGGAGTCACATGTAGGCCAGACCAGGTAAGGATGGCAGTTTCCTTCCCAAAAGGACATCTAGTTTTTCCTGACAATTGGCAATGGATTCATGGTCACCATTAGACTCTTAATTCCCAGATATTTACTGAATTCAAGTTCCACCATCTGCTGTGGCAGGATTTGAACCCAGATCCCCAAGACATTACCTCTGGGTCTCTGGATTAACAGTCTAGCGATTAAATCAACTAGGCAGAAGTGGGTACTGCAGATGCTGGAGATCAGAGCTGAAAAATGTGTTGCTGGAAAAGCGCAGCAGGTCAGGCAGCATCCAAGGAGCAGGAGAATCGACGTTTCGGGCATAAGCCTTTCTTCATTCCCGAAACATTGATTCTCCTGCTCCTCAGATGCTGCCTGACCTGCTGCGCTTTTCCAGCGACACATTTTTCAGCTCTGATCTCCAGCATCTGCAGTCCTCACTTTCTCCCTGCTGGAGATCAGAGTCAAGATTAGAGCGGTGCTGGAAAAGCACAGCAGGTCAGTCAGCATCTGAGGAGCAGGGCTTCCTGTTGAAGGGCTTTTGCCCAGAATGTCAATTTTTCCTGCTTCTCTGATGCTGCCTGACCTGTGCTTTTCCAGCACCACTCTAATCTTGATAATACCAACAGGCCATTGTCTCCCCAGTATTCTTTCAGTATGTAAAAATACACAAACAATTAGCAAAGAAGATCACTGTCTAAGATGCTAATGGGGGAAGAAAACCAGGGAGAAGCAATAGACAATCAGTATATTAACTGAATACTTCCTCTAGTATCCACTGGACAAGCAAGCCCTCCCCAAATAGTGATAACCCAAGGGGACTTGATGCCTTCAACATAAATGTGTTTTAACAGTCAGGGACAAGAACAATTCTGGGATATGTCAGCAAATTCCATTAAATCTCTGCTAGATTGTAGACAGGGTGAAATAATGCCTGTGTCCAAAAAGGGTGACAAGATAGACACAGGTAACCATGGATAGTCAGCATCATTTGTGAAAGCCGAATAAGCAGCGCGCATTGGAAAGGAAGGGCAGGATGTTCTCTGTCCGCCTCTGAATAACCCCACCATGGTCACCAGGGGGTTAGAAGCTTGAGGAACATGGGGAACAGTCAGCAGTGGGTTTTTTTGTCCCCCTGAATTGACCTGAGGGTACACTTCTCATCCTATGAAATTCTAACAGGAATAAATAGGGTCAAAGCAGGATGGATTTTCCTGATGATTCTGCAGTCCAGAACCACGGGTTGCAGTCTATGTACTGGGGTGGGCCATTTCGGATTGAGACAAGGGGACATTTCTTCACCCAGGGAATGGTGAGCCTCAAGGAGTCTCTGCCACGGAAAGTTGAGGCCAAAACATTGAATGTTTTCAAAAAGATGTTAATATTGCTCTTGGGGCTAAAGGGATTGAAGGGTGTGGGGGGGAAGTGGGAAATGGGTACTAAGTTGGTTCAACTCAGCCACAATCGTACTGAATGACAGAGCAGGTTTGAAGGGCTGAATGGCGTACACCTCCTCCTAGATCCTATGTTTCTAACTAAGGATGTTAAACTTCCAATTGGGCATAAAGAGAGCAGATGAAGCCTAGTCTAGACCGGTGGAACACTCTGCATTTGGAAGATAAGTTGAGCACCTGATGTACTCCATTGATGATGAATAGTGGAGGCTGTGGTTAATAGGGCATTGATAGACTCATTGCTGAAGACATCCAGCAATTAACAAAATCAATAGGACATGGAACTATAGTCAAAATGTGAGAGGACAAGTCATAGAAAAACATGCTTAATCTTTATAATGTTGTGCTCAAAGAATGCCTTTAATAATACAATGTGGAGGTGCTGGTGTTGGATTGTGGTGCACAACGTTAAAAATCACACAACACCAGGTTATGTCTAACAGGTTTATTTAGAAGTACTAGCTTTCGGAGCACTGCTACTTCATCAGGTAACTAGTGGGACAGGATCATAAGACATAAAATTAATAGCACAAGATCATGGTGTTGTGATTTTTAACTTTTAATAATATGTGCAATCCCAGAGGAATGCTGCTCAAGCTCTAGAGAAAACAGCAATCACAGAATTGTTGAAACACTGAAGAGACTTGAATTATTGTAGCCCTGTAAATAAATGACTGTGATGTTTTGAAAGCACAAGTGATGGTAAATAGTTTACAAAAATCTAAATTTAGAAGATTAGTTCAACCAAGCTGTGTTAGTTGTGTAGGTAAATTTTAGATTGATTCAAATAGGGAACACATCAAAAGGGTTTCTGGTTTGCAAATGAAGTACAATGGATTGAGAAAGGTTCTACATCTATATCTGTCTGAATTGTATTCACACTAAAAGCTAATGCAAAGGAAGAGCTTGCATTTATACAATGTATTGGGACAATCTAAAATGCTCAGAGATGAGCTACTTTCTGACTGAGACATGGGCAATTACAGCAAGTTATGTTTTTGAAACAGTATTCATAAATATCAATGATATATGAGTGCTGTTTAGTTAATTATTTACCCCAAGTAACCAATTGAATGTTTTATCACTTTGGATACAGGAAGACAGAATCTTAAATCTGAGAGACACCTACCTTTTAATTGATTCAATATTTCTTGTAGATGCTGCAAGATCAGAAAGCCTTAGTAATTCAAAAGCACGTCCGTGCTTGGTTGGTAAGACGCAGATATCAAAGTATACGGCGTTTCGTTTTGAACATCCAGCTCTCATTTCGTGTTAAACAACTCCACAAGAAACTGGATGAGCAGGTGGGTCATATATCTGTCTGAAAATTGCTGCACGTTTTTAGAATATGTTTAAAATTTAAATGCATAAAATCTCAGACATTAATTACATGTTTAGCCTACTATTACTTTGACAAATTCTCACAACACTTTTGAAAATTCTTCTAAATAAATGAAGAAAGAATATAAATTACAATCCAGTGCTTGTCTTTCATGTTTAGTAATGTTCAGAAAACTTAGTTCAACTAAGCAAACTTTAACAACCGATGTACATAAGCTTACGTCCACTGGCATCCTCAAACATTTGCAGTGTGCACGGAGTTACAAGTATTGAAACTTATTTTGGCAATGCTTGCAAAAATGGCATGTTGTAGGCAACTCAATAGCAATTAATCATGATCTACTGTAACCTTCTAGCGAAAGGCAAACTTTGTTCTTCTTCTGCGATGATCTGCAAAATATAATGACATGCTAAAATAAAAAACTTACTAAGGGGTATAACTCAGTCATGTGGAAGACTGATGAGTTTCTAGCAAACAGTAACAAGATGGCAGAGTGGATGTGTAACTGATAAATGATATTCAAGGTTGAGGTGGTGCATTTTGGTAGACAGAATGAGGAGACTGCCCATTCTTTAAAAACTAAGTGTCTAAATGCAGTAGAAGTGGAAATTGACTTGAATGATAGATTCACAAATCATTAAGAAATGCAAAGAGGTACTGATGTCAACTAATTTTACCTTCTGGTTAGCAAGTCCATAAAATAGGCACAGTATTGCGGACAGACCTGTTCACTGATTAGCAAGTCAACTTTAGCCGTATTATTTTGGAAACAATTTAAATATAATGGGTGGAATCTTGGAATGACCCAGAGCTGAGGTTGGTGTGGGTGAGATCATTTAGTGAAGCGGGAAATGGTGGGTTGATATGCTGCTCCTTTTTCCCCTCCTCCACCCCTGCCCATCGTGGAATGGCCTATGGATGGGCATCTTGCCTTGCTCGGCAAAAGTGAGGACTGCAGATGCTGGAAACCAGAGTTTAGATCAGAGTGGTGCTGGAAAAGCACAGCCGGTCAGGCAGAATCAGAGGAGCAGGAAAATCGACGTTTTGGGCAAAAGCCCTTCATCAGGAATGAAGGCCGAAACATAGATTTGTTTTTCCCGCTCCTCGGATGCTGCCTGGCCTGCTGTGCTTTTCCAGCACCACTCTGATCTTGCCTTGCTGCCAATTGAGTGCCTTACAACCGAGTGTTGTACCCACAGTAACCACTGTCATTGCAGTGGAGCACTCATTAGTAGAGCTGCTGGTCTCTGCTGACTTGCAGCTCTCAATGGGTTGGACTTTAACCTTTTGTGTCTTTGACCCTGAGGAATGTCAAAGGTCTAATTGGCCCATTGCCTCCCTGACTCTTGACTACCAGCCAAAACCCCCTTCAGCTCCACAAGATATTTCTCAAACTATTTTGATTTCATTCTTGTCCAAAATGGTGCACTGAATATATTGGATGATTTTTAAACTTTCAAAAAAAAATGTAGAACAGAGAGAGACAAATGTCCAGTTTTAATTGTATCTAATCTGGGTTTATCTTCCTTTATCAGAGCAAAGAGAACAAGGGGTTGTTGGAACGGTTGACACATCTGTCTACAATTCACTCAGCTGATCTCAACAAATATCAAAAACTTGAGGAGGAGCTGCAGAAAGCAGTGACACAAAAGCAGTTCATTGAGGAACAAGTAAAGAAATCCAAGGGCCAAACTGAGCAGGTATTTCTGTTTGTAGGACCCCCAAGCCAATCTACACTCATATCATTTTGGAGGGGAAGCAGGAATTGGACCTTTCAGATGTTCTACTTTACTCATTTCTCCAATTTGCAATTCATGCAGACGCTGTCAGAGTTTAGAAAGCAAACATTATCTCTACAAGCACAAAACCAGAAACTGGAGAAGCAACATCAGGAACAGACGCAAGAATTGAAAGGTGTGTCTGCTACTTTTAGAAAATGTATTTTTGAGGTATTATCATTTACGCTTTTACTATTACAATTTGTTAATTGTTGTTTAAGAATATTAAGAAAACATGAATGGAGTAAACTGACAAAACAGTCAGAAGTAAAATGACAATATCCTTTATTTATTCAGTGAGCTATTTATGATCTGGAATACATTGCCTGAAATGGGGATGGAAACAGATTTAATAACCTACAACAGAGCATTCAATAAATAGTCAATGGGAGACATTTGCAGAGCCATGGACAACCCACAGAAGAGTGGGATTGATCGTTTTTACTGTCAACACACACACGATGGCTTGAATGGCCATTTTCATTATTGTATTATCTACAATGACTACTTATGCAATCCACCTAATTGTGGGTTGTTACTGCTACCTTTTGCATAACTCCTGAGGGCTTCCTTTATCTGATTAACCCAAAATCCTCAAAGGTAGCACAGAAAAAAATCTTCAATATATATTCAGCCCCACATTTTCACCAGTTATTCTAACAGAGTCAAGTACAACTTTGAAACAGACCAGATATTCTAATCAAGTCCCATTTGCCAGCACCCGGCCCATATCCCTTCCTATTCATATACACATCCAGATGCCTCTTAAATGTTGCAATTGTACCAGCCTCCACCACATCCTCTGGCAGCTTATCACACACACACCACCCTCTGCGTGAAAACGTTGCCCCTTGGGTCTCTTTTATATCTTTCCCCTCTCACCCGAAATCTATGCCCTCTAGTCCTGGATCTCTCCACCCCAGGGAAAAGACTTTGTCTATTTATCCTATCCTGCCCCTGATGATTTTATAAACCTCTAAGGTCACCTGATGCTCCAAGGAAAACAGCCCCAGCCTGTTCAGCCTGTCCCTATAGCTCAAATCCTCCAACCCTGGCAACATCTTTGTAAATCTTTTCTGAACCCTTTCAAGTTTCACAACATCCTTCCAATAGGAAGGAGACCAGAATTGTACATAATATTCCAAAAGTGGTCTAACCAATGTCCTGTACAGCTACAACATGACCTCCCAACTCCTCGACTTAATGCTCTGACCAATAAAGGAAATCATACCAAACATCATCTTCACTATCCCATCTACCTGCAACTCTACTTTCAAGGAGCTATGAACCTACACTTAAAGGTCTCTTTGTTCAGCAACCCTCCCTGGGACCTTACCATTAAATGTATATTTCCTGCCCTGATTGGCTTTTCCAAAATGCAGCACCTCGCATTTATCTCAGAATTATACAGCTTAAAAACAAACCCTTCCTGCCTGTGCATGGCCCATATCCTTCCAAACATTTCTTATTCATCTACTTACTTAAATGTTTTTTAAACATTGTAACAGTATCCACATCCATCGCTTTCTCTGGGAGCTCATTCCTTCCGAGAATCATTCTCTGTGTAAAATTATTGACCCTCATGACTTTTTAAAATCTTTCTCTTCTCACCTTAAAAACATGCCCCCCCCCCAACCCAATCTTAAAATTCCTCAGCTTAGGGAAAAGATACCTGCCATTCACCTTTATCTAAACCCCTCATGATTTTATAAACCTCGATAAGGTCACCCCTCAATCTCCCACACTCCAGTGGAAAAAGGTCCAAGCCTATCCAGCCTCTCCTTTTTAACTCTCATTCTCCATTCCAGATAACTTCTGGATAAAACTCTTCTGAACTCTCTCCAGCTTAATAATAACCTTCCTTTAACAGAGTGACCAGAACTGGACACAGTACTCCAAAGTATTTGGTTATCTTGTTTTATATGAATCCTTATAATTCCCAATTTCATTTTTAAATATCTTATTTAAAGAAGACAATTCATTGGCATCAACTACTTGATTCTGCTTTGTGCATTTATGATGCATTTGATAGGGGAAAATTTACATTTTTAAACATTCAAACAATGTCATAGCAATGCAATAATGGTAATGCTGCACCTCTGGAAATATTTCCATATCAGTGTACTATCTTTCAGGGATATTACCAGATGTAGAATATTCTCACTGACTAATATGTTTGCGTGGATATTAGTGAAAGACTAAGGTTCTTAATGCTGACACATAGAAGATGGAAGAATTCTGGAAGGACGTTGTGAAACTTGAAAAGGTTCAGAAAAGATTTACAAGGATGTTGCCAGGGTTGGAGGATTTGAGCTATAGGGAGAGATTTGAATAGGCTGGGGCTGTTTTTCCTGGAGTGTCGGAGGCTGAGGGGTGACCTTATAGAGGTTTATAAAATAATGAGGGGCACAGATAGGGTAAATAGACAAGGTCTTTTCCCTGGGGTGAGGGAGTTGAGAAGTAGAGGGCACAGGTTTAGGATGGGAGGGGAAAGATATAAAAGAGACCTGAGGGGCAACGTTTTCACGCAGAGGGTGTGGAATGAATGCCAGAGGAAGTGGTGGAGGCTGGTACAATTGCATCTGGATGGGTGTATGAATAGGAAGGGTTTGGAGGAATATGGGCCAGGTGCTGGCAGGTGGGACTAGATTGGGCTGGGATATCTGGTCAGCATGGACGGGTTAGACCGAAGGGTCTGTTTCCGTGCATCTTTATGACTCTAAGACAATGTAAGGAAATTGGTTTAGGAAAGGATCATTTGGCATTTGTGAATCATTGCATTCATCTGTCACTCACAAACATCATCATATTTTTCAACCTTGCTGACCATGTTTCTGAAATTAGTAATCTATTTTGTGTTTCTGAGCTTAGTCATCTCTCACTTAATCGGAAGAACCACACTGAAAATTAAGATGTCATGAAACAACGACTTGAATTTTTACCAAATGTAAATTTGCAAGAAACTGTGCAGATGTGTTATCAAACAAAGACTTTTCATCATACGTGCCACATATTAGGAGAGGTGACCATAAGTTTGTTCAAAGTAATCATAAGGAGCATCATAAAGGAGGGAAAAGAAGCAGAACATTTAGGGAGAGTATTCTGGAGCTTAGCAGAAGAGTAGCCATTAGAATGGAGCAAATACAATCAGATGTGCAAAAGAGGTCAGAATTGGAGAAGTGCAAATATCTCCAAGACTTGGAATGTTAGACAGATGAGGAGGGAGGCCATACAGGAATTAAACAATAGTTGTGAGAGTTTTATGCTGGCGGTGCCATCAGACAGGGAACCAATATAGATTATAAGGCACAAAAAATAGTGAGGTACTGGCAGCAGAATTTTGGATGAAGTAGAGTTTATGAATGGTGAAAGATGGGAAGCTGGTCAGGAGAGGGTTGGAATAGCAAAGTCTTGGGGTAACCAAAGGCCAGGTTAGAGGAGTCAGAGAGGAGAGTTGTTGTCAAGGTGGGAATAGGTTGATGGAATAAAATTACTTAGTGCATTGCTCGTGTGTTGAGTAAGTGTTTGTTTTGCTTTTATTATACTACTAGCAAGAATCGATCCCTCTAAACTTTTCTTTGTTATTTGACTATTTTCTTTGTTATTTCATTGCACAGTACCTGTTTGTGATTTTATGCAGAGCCAGGCAGGTTCATTGTCTTAAACAGGGGTGACTTGCCTGTCATGTGTGCTACCTTTGCAGTTGATAGGCAGATTAGAGAGAATTTAATAAAAGGAAAATACTGCAGTGGCTAGAAATCTGAAATAAAAAGTTCTGGAGAAACTCAGCAGATCTGGCAGTATCAGTGGAAAGACCAGCGGAGTCATATTGGATTCAAAAATGGCGTTATGATTAGATTGGATTACTTAGTGTGGAAACAGGCCCTTTGGCCCAACAAGTCCACACTGACCCGCCGAAACGCAACCCACCCAGACACATTCCCCTACGCCTAACACTATGGGCAATTTAGCATGGCCAAATCGCCTAACCTGCACATGTTTGGACTATGGGAGGAAACTGGAGCACCCGGAGGAAACCCACGCAGACACTGGGTGAATGTGTAAACTCCACACAGTCAGTCGCCTGAGGCAGGAATTGAACCCGGGTCTCTGGCGCTGTGAGGCAGTAGTGCTAACCACTGTGCCGTTAACTATTAATAATTTCTCTGGCCATTTCTTGCTCCTTTTTTTTTTAATCTTTCCATCTGCACAAACTCTCTGCTTGCATTTTACCATAATGGAAGGAGTGGACCTCTGATGCGACAAACCCCTCGGTTATGAAACCAAACCCCTTGATGGCACTTGAATCCACAATGTTCACATTCAAGGGACAGAACTCGGCCAGATCAACACAATATTTTTGGTGTAGGTATTAAATAACAAAGGAAACGGAGGTGATTCTTTCACTAGTCTGTTCTGAGCCTCAAAGCTGCTGAAACTGAATTGTAAAACCGGAAGATTCGAACTGTAAGAAGACAGCAATGTTTGCAGAAGTCTAGAGTCTTTTTGGATATGTCCTGTAACATAACTGCTTACTTAATTTTGTTTGTTCACAGAAAAAATGAATGCAATAACACGCCAGCATCTCGGTGATTTAGGAAGGGAAGAACAGCAGAGAAGGTGAGAAACCACATGTATCTTCTCTTGTTTTGGAGGTTTACTCTTCTTCTCCAAAAAAAATTTCTGCATGAAATAGATTAAGCGTGGAAAAGATAAGCTGAACAAGGACTCCATAACTTTGGCTTAAGCATGTAAAATTATAGTGCACACTTCCATTTTTGATATTTACCAATTACAACAAACTATTGGCAGTTCTCTCACTCCTGAACTGAATATGACTAAGTGGAATTTAACCACAGCGGCCTCTTCTGGAACACTGTGTCCAGTTCTGGTCGCACAGTTATAGGAAGAATATTATCAAGCTGGAGAGGGTTCAGAAGAGATTTACCAGGATGATGCCAGGTATGGAAGGTTTGAGTTATAAAGAAAGGCTGGGACTTTTTCACTGGAGCGTAGGTTGAGAGGTGACCTGATAGAAGTTTATAAAATAATGAGAGGTATAGATAGAGTTGATGGTAGTTGTCTTTTCCCTAAGATGGGGAATTTCCAAGACCAGGGACCTGTTTTTAAGGTGAGAGGAGAGAGATTTAAAAAAGACATAAGAGGCTTTGTTTTTACACAGAGGGTAGTTCGAGTATGGAATGAATTTCCTGAGGAAGTGGTGGATGTGGGCATAATTACAACATTTAAAAGACATTTGGATAGATACGTGAATGGGAAAGGTTTGGAGGGATATGGGCCAAGAGCAGGCAGGTGGGACGAGTTTAGTTTGGGATTATGTTCGGCATGGACTAGTTGGACCAAAGGACCTGTTTCTGTGCTATATGACTCTATGACTTTGTGTAGGAGATGGAAAGATTATGTTGAAATTACTGGATTAGTCATGTAGAAGTCTGGATTAATGCTGTAGACACATGCTTCCAATTCCTCAACCCATCCAGGAGAATTTAACTTCAACTAATTAACAATGATCTTGAAAATAAAGCCTGTCTCGTTCATCAATGCCCTTCAAGTGAGAGAATCTACCATCCTTAGCTGGTCTGGCCTACATGTGCCTCCAGACCAAAAACAATGAGCTTGAGGTTTATCTGGTCTCTGAAGTGGCCTGGCAAACCACACAATTGTAGGTAATTCACCAGCACCTGTCCTAGGCAACTAAGGACAGCCAATAAATGGCACCATGGCAGGTGAAGATCATTTCCCAAGTCTGAATTTTAAAAAGACATACAGGCATATATGTTTGTCCATATTTTAACAAATTGCTGCATTGTTTGTGAAAGAAGCTGCCAGCCAATTTTATTCCTGATTCTCATAACGTTTGAGTGCTGAGCAGACCTCCTTAGAAAACCTGAGCTGTGAATGTCCTAAAGGACTATTAAGAATTTCTTGGAACTGGTTAGATGTCAGGAACAACCAGGTTCTACAAATCACCTGGGCCCCCATATTAAATTTTCGTCACGGTGAATGTTTAAGCTGTAGCAGGTGTTACGATTCCTGGGAAGGAAATGACTGAATATGCTTTCCTGGGCAGCATGGTGGCACTGTGGTTAGCACTGCTGCCTCACAGCACCAGGGATCCGGGTTCAAGTCCCACCACGGGCTCTGTTGATGGAGTTTGTACATTCTCTCCGTGTCTGCGTGGGTTTCCTCCCACAATCCAAAGATATGCAGGTTAGGGGAATTGGCCATACTAAATTGCCCGTAGTGTTAGGTGCGTTAGTCAGGGGTGAATGTAGGGGAATGGGTCTGGGTGGGTTACTCTTCGGAGAGTCGGTGTGGACTTGTTGGGCCGAAGGGCCTGTTTCCATACTGTAGGGAATCTAAACTGTGAATTTTCTTTATCCTCCATTTTATCTTCACATCTGAAGCCAAGCAGCCATTTAGAAGACAGTGCTCTTGAAAAGCTTTACGGTGCCTATAAAACCACAAAGGCAGCAACTTTCATTTGTATAGTGGCTTGGAAACAAACAGTTCCAGGATGAAGTTTCATTATTGTTCTTGATCACAATATTCCAGGCAGCTGCTGCCATACTGTAGGGAGTGCTGGATGTACTGTCTTTTTAGGTTAGATTTTAGCTGGATGCAAAAGAATTTATGGTACATCATAGAATCACTACATTGAGGAGAGAGGCCATTCAGCCCATCAGGTCCACACAGACAGTGGCCTAAGGCTGGAATCGAGTCCAGGTCCCTTATGCTCTGAGGCAGCAGTTCTAACCACTGAGTCACCATGCCACCCCTTTGTAAGGTTAACTTCCACTGTAACCTCAAGCCAGGTGGGAATTGAACCCACACTGTTGGCATCACTCTAAGTTGCAAACCTGCCATCTAGTCAACTAAGCTAACCCCCTGATGTCCTGGCCAACAATGTATCCCTCAACCAACATCACAAAAAGCAGATATTGTCTGCTTAGCATCACATTGTAGTTTGTGGAATTTGCTGCATGCAAATTGGTGGCCACTTTTTCTTCATTACTAAACATTTCAGTTGTAAGTCATTGATGATGGAGCACTCTGAAATGTGTGGTGGGCATGAAAAATGCTCCGTAAATGCAAGTTTACCTTCCTTCACCGTCAACACAGTTTTGATACCAATCAATGATTTTCTTGCTCTCGTCCTTTCCAGAACATTGGAAAATAATTTTCAGACTCAGAAAGACAATTATGAAAAGCAAATCAAAGCACTGATTGATGAAATCAAACATCTACAAGAGGAAAGAATCCAGTTACAGGAGCAGATTCAGGAGGAGTACCTGATAAATGACGGTCTGCGTAAGGATTTGGCTCAACTGGCTGACGAAGCACTAGTAAGCACGAGAAAACTCTTGGTTTATAACAGTTTGGAAGAGCTTAGCTTTAATTAAATATCAGTTATATAATGGAATAGATTCGGGATAGAATGATCGATAGGGACTTGGGACCGGGCACACACACTCGTACCAATTGGTAGGGTGGTGGTGTCCTTCAATGCTGTATTCAGGGGGTGGTAGAGCTTGTCAGCTGAATCTGTGCCTGTGCCTGGTCTTAGTGTTCTGCTTTTCAGTATATTACAATGCAGAGGTTAAATCCCTCTGTTAATTAAAACCAAACACCCAGAAATGCTCACCTTGCCTCATAATCTGTTAAAACGTGAGTGAGTGACAAACAACTCCTAATTTCCACTGTTTATAGAAATGTAACAATTTAGTTTTTGAACTCTAAGAGTGAACACTAAATGAAAATATTAACAAACTGAACACTCTTTCCCTATTAACATGCTGTTCCAATAACACACTCATTAAATATCACATTAACTTAATCTCAAGTCCACACAGTCTCTGCCTTCTCCACTGCCTTCGATCTTCCATCTGCTGATAAACCTGGGTTTTCATCCTTCTTTTTACTGCTTGTACAGGAAAATATATCTTTTGTTAGAGAGAGTGCCTTCTTATTTCTTTTGAGAACAAGATGCTAGATGGGCAGTTAGCTCTCCAGTTCTACGGCAGCTAGCTCTGACCAATTTTTAAAATGCCTGCATTTTTATACCCTCAACGTTGTTCCCTCTCATTGGTCTGATGTTGGCAATATGATAAATTCAAACTCAATTGGGTTTTAGTACCCTTAGGCATAATTTAAATTAGTTGGTTAAATTTGAATTGTTGTCAAAACAGCAATCAAAACTCAAGTATCCATTTAACAGCCAATTGTTACATGTACCTATTTTGGAACAGCCCATCGCTTAGCTGTTCTGTTCTAGCAGCTGTGGCTGTACTTTAAATTTACTTTAAAAATTCAGAAAACACTTCCACCTTAGAGTGATCATGTAGCTCTTTGATTTTGTAACAAGTAGCGCAAACAAGGCAGCTAAGGTGCTGGCCCTCTGGTTGTTAAATGTTCACTGTCAATACAATACTGGAATGTTGTGAGGACCAGTAGCCTTTGCAGTTTCTAGTGTCTTCAGCCATTCCTCGTTACCATGCAGAGCCAACCAAATTGGATGAAGACTGCTATCCGTGATGCTGAGGATCTCCAGAGGGGTGGCCACTTCCAATGCAGAGAGGAACCTGAGAGCTGACTGGAAAGTCCCAGCCAGTCTCCAATGTTTGTTTGGCTTTAGGTGCCCATAAGCTAGCATCCCACCAACTTAGGGGCTGGCTGTACCCACAACGCAGCCCCATTCTGTGGGAAAATGGTCTAGGGTGTAACAGAGCTGGGGAACTGGTATTGCAGGTGGCAATGCCATATTTAGCAGTGCCTCAAAATTAACTGGTGGTTTCTGCTGACCTGGTGAACCTCAGCCGCAGTGATGATTTGGGGATCAATCTGCCGTGTGCCCATGTGAATGTGAAATGTCAGTGCATTGGATTCCTTGCTGATGGTCACCAATTTGTGTTTCATACACAGATATCCATTTGTTGAATCATACAGCTTTGAGATTCATTAAGCTTTTGTTGTAAATCTACAAACAGTTTCCACCTTCTGAACTATTTTCCTATCCTGAAACCAATCCCTACTGGTGAAAAAACTTGTTTTTTTTTGGAAGAAGTGTTTTAATGTCACTTGTTAAAAATATTCTGAAGTCCACATAGACTGAGAGGACAGAAGAGCATCAACAAACTACTCCTTAATTATATGGCAAACAGAATTGACTTCACTTGCTTTCTTTGATTTATTTTCTGACTGGTCATTCAGGATTGTTTGTTTTCATAAGTCTTGATTTTCTCATTGATTGTTTTCTCATACTGTCCTTGTGTTTGATTTGTACATTTCCTATCTGCCAAGAGATGTAAAGCATGTGATATTTTAGTACCTGCTGATTCCCAAGTAACTGCATGATGCCAGAAATGTTTACCCTAACTCAAAGACAACTGGGGCAAGAAAGTTTCTTCAGGAGCCACTGAAATAACTTCAGAGGGTATCCCATTAGCAAGTTGCCCTTTATTTACTTGGCATTGATCCAGCTCCCTCAGACTCAGCTCTCTGAGTGAGCAGAACCTCTGACACTCCTGTTCTTATCTGTCAGCCAGGGCTCCCTGATTAAACCAGATTAACAGCCCCAATATTCTGAGGTCCTTTGTCATAGTTACTACAACTTTGAGGTATAATTTTAACAAAGAAATTCACTCGGGGATGCAGACATTGCTGCATTGGTGGGGCAATGCCCAGAATGCCAACAAGACAAAAATTACCACCAACAGCTTCCCCAGATTTGTGGTAAACCCTAGACTAAGTTACATGTTGACTATTCCGGCCCCCTCATGGGCTCAATATTCTTAGTCATTGCAGATGCCCACTCAAAGTCACTGGATATGCATAGAGTTCATTCGTTAAACACTGGGCCAGCAATAAAAAGACTGCAAGCATCTTTTGCAGTACACAGACTCCCAGGAGTTGGCCACAAATGATGGGCCATTGTTTACCAGCAGGGAATTTAAGTA
Organism: Chiloscyllium punctatum; assembly: GCF_047496795.1. Taxonomy (NCBI): domain Eukaryota; kingdom Metazoa; phylum Chordata; class Chondrichthyes; order Orectolobiformes; family Hemiscylliidae; genus Chiloscyllium; species Chiloscyllium punctatum. The sequence goes on from NC_092786.1 coordinate 43,305,921, forward strand.
TTTCCTAAAGTCAAATGGTATTCACCATTTTAAGGACTGCTTAATACCATCCATTATCCAATAGTCTGACAGAACGAACAGTCCAAATTTTGAAGGCAGGCTTAAAGAAACAGCCTACAGCTTCACTAGATATCAAACTGTCCCAGTTCCTGTTTGATTATAGGACCAGTCCTCATGCAACTACAGAGCTAGCTCCAGCAGATGCTAATGGGGAGAAGACCACGCACCAGGTTAAATCTGATCTTCCCAGATCTGGAAGTGGAGGGGGAAACAGCATCAGGAATGTCAATGCTGGACACAAGATTCTGCTAGCTGAGAAAGACTGTTTATTTCAGGGGACGAAGCTTGATGTAGGAACCATGGGAATGGTGCTCCATGGGTAAGAGGCATGGTGGTTGTGAGGTCAGGGCCAGTGATGTATAAAGTTTGGGTAGGTGCAATGGTCCTGAACAAGCATGTGGACCATGTGAAAGCTGCAAACTCACAAATGGTGCAGGAGCAAAATGTGCGCAGCTCCTCGACAACCTTTCCGACTGTTCCAGAACTGGTGGGGTTCTCCTCTTCCATCAGGCATTGAAAATGTCTCAGAATCTGACATGGACATGGTAGATTTCACCACCTTGATGCCTTTCTCACCTGAAGATGAGAATGAAATTCTTCAGAAATGCTCCAGGGGTGCAAGAGGTGAGCTATTGTGCATTACACAAGGTCCATCTTCGAGTCAGAGCTGGAGGAACCTGACTCAGTGCTAAAAACATTCCAGGAGGAGCTGCAAATAAAAGAACTGGCCTATGTCCTTCAACTCAGAGGGGGAGGAATGTAATGATTGCAACCATGTCAAGCTAGGTAAACCTCATAGATTGAGTTCCCTGATTGGGGGTGTTAATCTGGTCCAATCAGGGAGCCCTGGCTGACAGAATAGAACAGGAGTGTCAAGGGTTCTGTTCACTCAGCTGGCTCTGAGGGAGCTGGATCAGCATCAAGGACTCTCCATGTGTAAATAAAGGGTGACTTGGTGTTGGAATACCAGCCTCTGTGGAGTTATTTCAAAGTTATATTGTAGTGGCTGAAGTTTCACAACGTTCTGGAAAACAATCATATCGTTCGCTGGCTGGCAGCTAGATCTTCTGTGTCTGAAAGTCCTTTCATTAGAAATGCAGATTTAAATGATCATTTCTCGCTAATCAATAATCTACTTTCCAATGTCACCTTGCAATTAAGAATGAGACATTGTAGAAGTGAATGATTAAAGATGTCAGGAAGGGCAATGGGACTTCACACTGCGAGCCTCACACAAGCAGCACCAGGAGAACACACTGAATGCAGACACTGCAATCCTGATAGATGAATCATTTCCCTCCTTCAGCTCTAACATCACGCCAATGATGGTGTCCCAGCAGCTCCTGCTGGGCTTTGATTCTGCTCAAATCAGTGTCTCCAAACGATCATACTTCTGTCCTTGGCCAATGAGGATCGATACACCATTCAAGTTTGGTGACCGTCTCCTTCCCGTCTGGACTTCTTGGGAAATAATTCAAAGGAAATCACCTTGTGCAGATCATCACTTCTGTAGTGAAGCCTATGAAAGTGATTGCATGCAAGCCTTTAGAGATATGAGCTATATGTCAAATGTCACGCTCAGTAGCCATCAATCTTGGAATGACAATGTCATTTCTTACAAAAGCAAGGTAGCCTGGTAATTATAACTGGCCCGTTGAACTTCTTTTCTCTGTACATTTTTGATTGATCAAGTTTTCTTTTTCAATTTTGTTCGACATTACCATAATTTGCAACTTAAAACATTGTAGGTATTTTAAACTATGCAAATACTTTATTTAAATATTTCAAATCCACCAATGCTCCAAGATATTATGACACACCTCTGGAACAGTGGAAATTGAATCCTGGCCTTCTGGCTTAGAGATAGGGACACTACCACCGCACCAAAAGAATCCAAATTGCCAGTTGTACACTTTGATTTATGATGATATCAGTAATCTTTGCCGAATTAGCCATCTACATATGACAAGGATTTACTGCTGGAATTACTATAACCTGTGTATAATAGCTCACACAACTTTTCACAGGTAATTCCAAAACTTAAAGGAGACATTGCAACTCTTGAAATGAAGAACCAAGATTTGGATATGTGCCTGCAAAAGCAAAGAAAAGAAATGAGAGGTAAAACTGCCAGGGTCCTCGTGTATTTAAGCTCATTAATACTGGGGAAGAGATTATAACTTGTAGGCACTGGTTTGATTGTATTTAAAACTACATTTATGAGCAATATGAACAGGCCTTTAGAAAATGAAGAACTTTTAAAATGTATTCCTTGTTGTTTCTCCCCCGTGACTTTTGGCTTTTGGCTCTTTATTCCCAGTTCACATTATTCTCTGGATATTAAGGCAACGTGACTCTGTAAATTCACATGAAATCAGTAAATGTAGTGTTGACAGAACTTTGAATTTTGTGATTTTTCAGTTCTATAAGGCTCAGCTAATGAGGGGATTCGTTTGGAGAAAATTTCATCTCAACTTAATGAAATGCCCTGTATTTTCAGTCGTTCAAACAATTTTGGAGATTAACTGCCTTTCCAGAAGAGAGAGCATTTTAATTTTGTTTTGGTGAAACTGTACTAATTTGGGGTAAATTTGTCCTAATACCAGCTAAGGGAACCTCAAGTTTTGTAACTTGGCGTCAGCATCAAGTTTTCCCACTAACTGCAACAACAATAAGATGCAAAGTAATGTTTAGGTTTCAAACTCCAACAATACTCCTCAACTTCAAAACATTAGAACTGTGTGTAGTTCTGGCTGTGTTATTATAGCCAGAATTATCCATTTGCATATGACAAGGATTTACTGTTTGAATTACTATAACCTGTGTATAATAGGTCACACAACTTTTCACAGGTAATTCCTTTTATTATTATAAAAGGAAAGACTTAAAGGAACTGGGGATAGTACAGAGAAGATTTACAGGAATTGTACCTGGAAAGTGCAGGTTTTCATTCTAGGAAAGGATTGATAGGCTGTGTCTCCTTTCTCTTGAAAGCTCAAGATGGATGGGCTCCCTAATACAGTCATAGAGACATAGAGACGTACAGCATGGAAAGAGACCCTTCAGTCCAACTTGTTCATGCCGACCAGATATCCCAACTTGCAAGCACTTGGCCCATATCTCTCTAAACCATTCCTATTCACATACCCAACCAGATGCATTTTAAATATTGTAATTGTACCAGCCTCCACCACTTCCTGTGACAGCTCATTCCATACACACACCACCCTCTGTGTGAAAACGTTGCCCTTTCGGTCCCTTTTAAATCTTTCCTCTCTTGCTTTAAACCCAAGCCCTTTAGCTTAGGACTCCTCCACCCTAAACCTATGCTTTCTAGTTCTGGACTCACCCGATCTAAGTAAAAGACCTTGTCTATATAACCCTATCCATGCCTCGCATGATTTTATAAATCTGTATAAGGTCATCCCTCAGCCCTTCAACCCTCCAGGGAAAACAGCCCCAGCAGAGGACTTCAAGACAGGAAATTCAAAATAGAGTTCCTCAGCCAAGGATTAGTGAGAGTGTAACACTCGTCATAGGGAGTAGGTGAAGTGAATAGTATAGATACATTGAAGAGGGAGAAGGGAATAGATGGTCATGATGAAAGATTTTGATGAAAAACATGGGAGGAGGCTTGACTGGAGCATAAACGGGAACATAAACTAGATGGACTGAATGGTCAGTTTTTATGTCATACATCCTATGTAATCCTTTGTGGAAAATGAATTCTGTTGTTCTTCAGCTTTTCTGCACCATTTCAATGATTTTAGTTTTAAGTGTACTTCTCAAAATGCAAATGGTTTCTGTTTTAGAGTCAAAATAAAAGCTAATCTAACATCAGGGCTTCACAACCATTGGAGAGAGACAATGTGTATTGATAAATTCAAAACAAATCTTGCAGAAGCAATGGGTTTAATTTTGCATTGCTGACATCTAGATGTTTAGTTCAATATTTTTTAAAATACACATATGCATGATGTATCTTCCAAAACAGTGATGTTTGCCACCTCAAAGGCCAAGAGCGGAATATGCTTGGGACCATCACCAGCTACATGTTCGACTCCAAACCATACATCATCTTGAGTTGGAACCACTTTGCCATTCCTTCACTGTCACTGGGTCAAAATCCTGCAACTCCAACTCTCATGCACTGTATGTGTCTCTTACACACTAGGCAGCTCACCCCTTTTCGTAAGGGCATTTAGGTTTGGCAATAAATCCTAGCTGACTCATTAATGCCCACATCCCATGAAGGTTTTTTTTTTAAATTGTTCAATATGTAGATAAATGTCTGGTCTGAAATTATATTTGATGAAAATAACCAGCTTTTAAGTTTGCTTAAGAACCTTAGAAGCATTTTGTCTGGATGAGTGCAGCTCTAGCAAGAGCCAAGAAGCTTGATACCATCCAGAACAAAGCACCCTGCTTGTTTTGGTATCACTTCTTCCACTATCTCTATCACCGATTCTCAGTAGCAGCAGTGTGTACTATCTGCAGAAATTCTCAAAAAAATCCTGAGACAACACCTTCCAGACCCACAGCCACTTTCATCTAGAAGGACGAGGGCAGCAGAACACCGCTTCCTATAGGTTCCCCTCCAAGCCACTCACTGTCCTGACTTGGAAATATATTGCTATTCTGTCAATGTCACTGGGTCAAAATCCTGTAACTCCCTCCCTAACAGCCTTTAAGGATGTACCTAATACTTGTGGCTTGCCCTCATCTTCTCAAGGACAACTAGGGGTGGATGATAAATGCTGGTGCAATCAGCAAAACACCATGAAAGAATTAAAAAGGCCTTGTAAGGATCAATGGGATATACATACTGTACCAACTCATTGTTTCAGTTGATTGGTCCATTTGAACCATTAGGAAGAATTTGCCAGTGTTTTACTGATGTTGTCCTCTTGCTACTTAAAATGCATACGGAAGACTTAAGGAGAGAGTTCTCATTTTGTAAAGTTAGCAGTATTAGATTGCCACTGATTCTGTGCCACATCTGATTGACCACTGGAAACAAAAATTGGGTGGGCACTGTAAAGGTCAGTTGACCGATATGGCTACTTTCAAATTCCTGATTAAAATTGACGGTGGAAATTGCTAACTCTGCGTAGGGGAGCTTATTAATTTAAAAGCAAGTAGAAGTGGTGCTTAAACAAACCACTCGCTTACGAATGTTTGTTACATTGCTCCTTAAAGTGCACTTTCAACCAACATTGAGCAACCTGGCATTGCTTAGTAACATAATTCTGTAAACATTTTCCCCAGCAGTCCAACAGCTGGTCACAGAGTATAATGATACTGTAACTTTGTGCACATGACAATGAATCAATACTAAGTGTTAGATGTTTTTAATTCTAAGTTGATTCTGATCTATATTGAGTTGGGGTAATCGAGCATTCATGCTGCAGTAATGCCAATCTTGTGTAGCTATGACAACTGCAAAGTAAATATGTCTTAGCAACCAGCCACTAGGATTTCCAGCTGTATGGAAGATTTGAACTGCAGCAGATGTCTGCACTAATGCTCTATGAACTCAGCTGAGGTAGTATCCCTGCCTCCAGTCTAGAAGGTCTGGGTTAAAGTCCCACCATTCTTGAAAGTATCATTTAACATTTCTGAACATATTGAATAAAAATATCTACTATTGATGGGAGGGAACTGGTAAGGAGTTCTCCTAACTCTCCCTCAGCGAAATACAAATTGCTTAGCTCCTAGATTTTACCTTTCAGAATAGATGGTGTCAAACACAAGTATGAAATTGCAGGAAAATCGGAATTTTGTATGATTATCTTAATGCATAAAATGTAGGCAGATATGTCGTGACTATAATGCTTTAGCAGTTTTGGGAATGCATTCACATTCTAACATCATTTAGCATGTGGTATTATAAGCAGTTGCGATCGATAACTAAAATTGTACAAACATCTTCCAACTGACAGAAAAAGTTGAAGAAATTACAAAACAGCTCCTTGGAGGTTTAGAGGGTGAGGAGCTACGAAAGAGGTAAGAATATTTTTGTTTAAATTTGGCATTATCGCCAAGTAATTATTACATAAAGTACTGTGAAGATTTGGGAATAGAATGAGTCAGTTATGGTTTGAACTAAACAATTTTCCTGAATAATATTGCACTTCTAATACATTGGAACAAAACTTGGCTTTTTCCCAAGTCTCTTCAGTGGCAGAACAGTACTTCAGTTGGAATCGTGGGATTTTGACTGTGAGAGTCTGCCATCTGTTACTGTTCTCCATAATATCCACTGCAAGCAAAACAAAATAGCTTACCGACAATTTAATTAAACCATCCTATTACAAAGCATCCACATGTTTACAAAATAGAACTTGCTAATGTCTGTTTCAGATAGTAACATGTCTTTGAGAGTACATAAAATTAGCAAACCAGTCAAATTCTCTCTTTGTGTTGCAGTGTGCTATGCTGTAGTGCACGCTGGGAAACATAGACTGGGACTGCCTTGGTGTTAAAGGCTTGGACAGAGAGGAATTTAAATGTGTACAAAAATTTTTCTGATTCAGGATGTGGATGTACCTACTAGAGAAGGTGCAAAACCTGATCTACTCTTGGGAAATAAGGCAGGGCAGTTCTCTGTGGGTGTCAGTGACACTTTGGGGTCAGCGACCATATTTCTATTAATTTTAAAATAACGATTGGAAAAGGAGAGACTGGATCTAAAAGTTGAAGTGTTAAATGGAGGAAGGCTAATTTTGATCGTATTAGGCAAGAATTTTCAAAAGTTGATTGTGGACAGATGTTAGCAGGTAAAGCTCTCGCTGGAGAATGGGAAACCTTCAAAAACTAGATAAGGAGGGTCTAGAGACAGTATGTTCCTCTTTAGAGTGAAGGGCAAGGCTTTTAGGTGTTGGGAGAGCTGAATGATTAGAGAAGTTGAAATTTTGGTCAGGAATGAGAAGGAAGCATATATTGGAAATAGACAGCGGAGATTGAGTGAATCCTTACTGTATAAAGACAGTAGGAATATACTTAAGAAGGGAAATAAGGAGGGCAAAAAAGGGACATGAGATAGCTTTGGCAAATAGAGTGAAGGAGAATCCAAAGGGATTCTACAAATACATTGAGGACAAAAGGGTAACTAGGGGGAGAATAGGGCCCCTCAAAGAGCAGCAAGGCAGCCTATGTGTGAACTGCATGAGATGGCAGAGATACTAAACAAGTATTTAGCATCAGTGTTTACTTTGGAGAAGGACATGGAAGATATAGAATGTGGGGAAATAAATAGTGACCTCTTAAAAAATGTCCATATTACAGAGGACGAGGTGAATAAATCCCCAGGACCTGATCAGGTGTACCCTCAAACTCTGTGGGAAGCTAGGGAAAAGATTGCTGGGCCCTTTGCTGAGAGATTTGGATCATCGATAGCAACAGGCAAGTGCTGGAAGACTGGAGGTTGGCTAACACGGTGCCACTATTTAAGAAAGGTGGTAAGAAAAAGCTAGGGACTGTAGACCAGTGAGCCTGACATCAGTGATGGGTAAGTTGTTGGAGGGGATCCTGAGGGACAGGATTTACGTGTATTTGAAAAGACAAGGACTGATTAGGGATAGTCAACATGGCTTTGTGTGTGGGAAATCATGTCTCACTCACTTGATTGAGTTTTTTGAAGAAGTAACAAAGAGCATTGATAATGACAGAGTGGTGGATGTGATCTATATGGACTTCAGTAAGGCATTCGAAAAGCTTCCTCATGGTAGATTGGTTAGCAAGGTTAGATTACATGGAACTCGGGAAGAACTAGGCATTTGGATACAGAACTGGCTCAATGATAGAAGACAAAGATGGTTGTGGAGGGTTGCTTTTCAGACTGGGGGCCTGTGACAAGTGGTGTGCCACAAAGATCGATGCTGAGTCCAATGCTTTTTGTCTTTCATATAAATGATTTGGATGTGAATGTAGGAGGAATGGTTAGTAATTTGCAGATGACATCAAAATTGGAGGTGTAGTGGACAGTGAAGAAGTTTACCTCAGTACTTCAGGATCTTGATCAGCTGGGCCAATGGCCCAAGGAGTGGCAGGTGCAGTTTAATTTAGATAAATGTGAGGTGCTGCATTTTGGAAAGGCAAATCAGAGCAGGACTTGTACACTTAATGGCAAGGTCCTAGGGAGTGCTGCTGAACAAAGAGACCTTGGAGCACAGGTTCATATCTCCTAGAAAATGGAGTCTCAGGTAGATAGGATAGTGAAGAGAGCGTTTAGTATACTTTCCTTTATTGTTCAGAGCACTGAGTTTAGGAGTTGGGTGGTCAGATTATAGCTGTACAGGACATTGGTTAGGCCACTTTTGATATATTGCATGCAATTCTGGTCTCCCTCCTACAGGAAGAATATTGCCAAACTTGAAAGGGTTTAGAAAAGATTTACAAGAATGTTGTCAAGGTTGCAGGATTTGAGCTATAAGGAGAGGCTGAATAGGCTGGGGCTGTTTTCCCGGGAGCATCGGAGGCTGAGGTGTTCACTTAGAGGTTTATTAAACCACGAGGGGCATGGATATGGTAAATAGGCAAGGTCCTTTCCCTGGGGTGGGGAAGTCCAAAACTAGAGGGCGGAGGTTAAGGTGAGATGGCATAGATTAAGGTGAAAGGATAAAAGGGGCCTAAGGGGCAAGTTTTCACGCAGAAGGTGGTGTGTGAGCTGCCAGAGGAAGTGGCAGAGGGTAGTACAATTGCAACATTTAAAAGGCATCTGGATGGGTATATGAATAGGAAGGGTTTAGAGGGTTATAGGCCAAGTGCTGGCAAATGGGACTAGATTTATTTAGGATATCTAGTCGGCATAGACAAGTTGGACCGAATGGTCTGTTTCCATGTCGTACATCTCTATGACTCTGTGACTGGCTACCCAGAGAGTCATAATGGAGTTGAAAACCGAAAGAAGAATAATGAACTAAAATTTTGAAAGCCATTAATAAAAAACACAAGCAACAAAAGGAAGATAAGTGTTTTAAAGAGCAATTAAATAAAATAACAAGTTAAGAAGCAAGGCTTAAACCTGTTGTTTGACCATGTGACACTTGAGAACCACTCTGCAGGAGCCTTTGCATGAATGTCTGAGTGCTTATATTCTGACACTGTTCCTGCTGTAATGTATGAGCAGGAATAGATTAATTCATTTTATAATTAGCTTTTTTTAAAATGAGAATTATCTCTCCTTGTGCATGCTTTCCAATTATAACTAAATTTTGAATCGTAGATCATATTTTTGTAGGTGAGTAATAAGTGAGCCCATTGCATGGCCCAAATGTTGCTGTCCAATTAGCAACAGGTATGGTGCCCATGTGAGCATAGGTGAATGCAGAAGCCTGGGAACTGCTGTCAATGTAATATTATACAGGCTGCAGTGTTGAAGGCTTTTCTGGAAAATCTGCAGATGGATCACTGTGGTGATGTGAATTTAGGCTAATCACCCCTAAGCTCTCTCTAAAGACTGATAAAAACTTAGCTCTTCTGTTTTCTTAATGGCGTAGTAAGCTGAATTTGCTTTTGAACAACCTCTGACCCTGAAAAACATTAGTTGTAGCATCTCATTTTCTTTTGATATAAACTTACTGCTGTAAATTTCTAATAAGTGTGTAGTACTCTCTCTACCTTGCATTTAGTCCCATGCCTAGATCTGATTTTTATTTTGCTTCCATTTAAACATAGCTTATAATTTCTGTTTCTTTCAACTCCTTCTTTGCAATCTGTGTGGGTTCTTCAATATAATTGGTTGAATTGCTTCAGACACCTCATCTGCACTGAAAATGTGCTAATTGTCAGTGTACAGGTGTACATAAGGTGAACAGCAAAATATGTTCTTTTGTCTCTTCCAGAAAAATCCTGCCAATGCATTGAGTATTTAGTTTTTGTTTTAAAATCACCATATTTAAAAGCTTTATCTCTGTAAACAATTTTGATGGGAGCAATTATATTTGAGTAACCTGTGCGTATAAAAGAGACAGAGATCTAATATCTAGTAAGTCAGTCATTTAAAGTTGAAGATACAAAACTCTCTCTTGACGGCCGTCCACAGCAAGTACAAATCCTAAAAGTAAATTGGAAGTATTATTGCGACTTACAATTTGTTTTTGATGTCACTCCACTGTATTCTCCCTGTTTGGTGCACCTGATTTTAAAAACCTGTTGGATATTCCAAATAAACTTTTAATTGCCAATCAGGTTAAATATTAAACATGTTGGTGTTTGAATAACTTTAAATAATTCTTTACTTGAGACTTTCTCCAGAGGACATGGAGCAGCTAAATGAAGATGGAGAGCTCTGGTTGGCATATGAAGGATTGAAAAGAGCTACCAGGTGATGGGTTATTAATGAATCTTTTTCTGTGTAAATTAATAATGGCAAAGTTGCAGAATAGTTTGTGGGTTGCAGTTTTCTGGTGGTAGTTTAACTTGTATCTGCATGTTACAATTATATGTAATTCAGTCCTCCACTATAGAATTACTAAGTAAAGGACTATAAAAGGCTTGTCTTTATCTAGTACATTATTACATCCTCAGCCTGTCTTAATGTGCTACAAATTATATTAATGATCATGCAATTTAATGTAACACATTTGGTAAGATGGTTGTAAAAACATTATCTCTTTGATAAATACTCAGGCTGCAGTGACAGATTTGTGTTGATGCCTGAGTTTTAAACACAAGCTGGACTGTAATGAGCCCAGACAGTGAAGAGTGAATTCTGAACAGTTTTGACGGAGAAGTAAAAGTATGTATGTATATATATATATTATATATATAGGAAAAAAGATTTTAAGGATCTGATAATTATAGGAAGGATGCTGTCTCATTGTCACTGCTCACTTGGTTAGCTAGTTGGCTGGACATCTGGTCCGTGTATCAGAATGATGCCAACATTGTGGGTTCAATTCCTACCCTGTTAAGATTCTCGTGAACAACTCTCCTTCTCAATCTTTCCCCTTGCTTGGGGCATGGTGACCCTCCAGGTTAAACTACCACCAGTCATCTCTCTCTAATGAGAGAGCATTCCTCTGGGACCATGGTGACTTCATCTTGCCTTTTACCTTTTTGGTACATATTGGCTTCTGCATTCCTGGGTATCCAACCTGGCTCTGATTTTTTTTTTGTTTATTCCCTCCAACTACAGAGGAACCTCGATCATCCAAAGGACACTGGTGGGGAGTTTTTTTTTTAGTTAATCGAATTCTGGATAATCGAATGCCGGATAACACTGTTTAGCCAAGCATCGGGACCTTGTGATCTTGCCAGATAATCCGATATTTGGATAATCAAATGCTGGATAATCGAGGTTCCTCTGTATTATGTATTAAAATAGTGAGTGGTCTTATTCAGAGGTTTTGCAGAAAGAGGTGACATTATAGAGATAATATTACCTGGCTGATTAAAATTAACATTAAAATTAATGATTTTTCCAGTCTCTCAGAAATGACCATGAAATACAGATGTTACGACCTACACTAACTGATGTTTTAGCTATGGCCCTGTTCTTGAACGTGCGTTTTCCAGGTCTTTGCTTTTGTTCCTGTTTGCAGCCATTCTGCACTGCTCGTTGCCTGATCTCCTCTCCTGCCCCAGTTTGTACACTCACTCATCGTTTCCCTAGCCTACTTAGAGCTTTGCAAAGGTAGATTTTGGCTTTCTTTGACCTTTTATTTAGTTTCTTACAGGCAGCGTTTCCCCAGATCTGTGGTGGTCCTGATGTCCCTACTGTTGTTAACTCTGTGCAGACCTCTTCTTGATGATTTCCTCTCATTTGTTTGCCCTATTATAGGCCTGGGCTCAAGCAGAGTCTCATTTCCCATCCCTTTCATTTGCTGATTGAATTTGGAGATTGACATAGATAGCTTGACCATTCAGCCCCCAATTGACCAAATCTGATCATGGAAAAGCATCAATTCACATCCCCTCTCCATACCCTTCAACTGTGGAGTTAAATTTGGGGTTAATTGTCCCCTCTACATCCTTGTTGCTATCATTTGCCTCTCTTAACCCTCCCTCTCTTTCCCACTAGATCTTTTTCGTCCTCCTTTCTCTGTTCTCCCCCTCACCTCCTGTTATTCATACTTTCTTTATAACCACCTTCTCCCTTCCCACCAAATCCCATCATCCACCCATCCTCCCCACACTCCAACTTGCCACTCGCCTTTAGCCTTCTTTGGGGCAGCACGGTGGCTCAGTTGTTAACACTGCTGCCTCACAGCATCAGGGACCTGGCTTCAATTCCACCCTCTGGCAATTATGTGGAATTTGCATATTCTCCCAATGTCGGTGTGGGTTTCCTCTGGGTGCTCCGTTTCCTTCCACAGTCCAAAGATGTGCAGGTTAGGTGGATTGGTCATGCTAAAATGCCCGTAGTGTCCAGGGATGTGCAAGCTACTCGAATTAGCCAAGGGAAATGCAGGGTTACAGGGATAGGGTGGGTCTGGGTAGGATGCTCTTCAGGAGTCTGTGTCGACTCAATGGGCTGAATGGCCAGCTTCCACACTATAGGGATTCTATGATTCTTCCCTATTCTCTCCATCTTGTCCTTTGCCCCATTTCCATTTTTTATCCATGCTCCAGTGTCATTCCAACTTCCTTTTCCCTTCCCACAACACTCTCTCATCATTCCTTATCCTTTATCCTCTCCTCTGCTGTCTTGGTCAGGCAGCTGCCTAACCCAGTCTGCTTTCTTTTATGTTCTTGCTCGAGTGCTATGCAAATATTTAATTATTTTACAGGCACCTCGGATTGCAGACAATTTCAAGATAAAAGTCGGTTAGTGACGTTTTGGTCAGCTGCTTGCATTTCTGTGGCGTTTTCAGAGACACTTGTGCCTGTTGGAACAGCAGTAATTCAATTAATTGTGGCCTTCCATTCCACAGAGTGATGGAAATGCATATTCAGTCTCAGAAAGAGAACTACGAGAAAGAAATCGAGGAACTCAGTTTTAGAATTGATCAGCTCTGTGAAGAGACAATGCATCTCCAACAAAAAGTCGAAGCAGAGAATGACACTAATGAGACCATTCGGCAGGAAGTGACTAGACTGGCTAAAGAAAATCTGGTACAATCATCAAATCATTAAGATCTTGCATGTTGTACATTATATATGTTTCTTTCTAATATATGTCAGCAAAGGCCAAGATGGGTTCATTGACTATTTAACAAAAATGAACTCCATAATTAAAAGAAAGATATATAACACCACTGAAGTTGGGCGGCACGGTGGCTCAGTGGTTAGCACTGCTGCCTCACACTGCCAGGGACCTGGGTTCAATTCCTATCTCGGGCAACTGTCTGTGTGGAGTTTGCACATTCTCCCCGTGTCTGTGTGGGTTTCCTCCCACATTCCAAAGATGTGCAGGTCAGGTGAATTGGCCATGCCAAATTGCCCGTAGTGTTAGGTGCATTAGTCAGGGATAAATGTAGGGGAATTGGTCTGGGTGGGTTGCTCTTCCAAGGGTCGGTGTGGACTTGTTGGGCCGAAGGGCCTGTTTCCACACTGTAGGGAATCTAATCTAACATTACACTCTGAGAGTCTCCCTCTGTTGTTAGTTACAGGAAAGTAAAGGCAATGGGAATTTTATTCCTATTACAAATTTAACGCAATTTAGTAGTGGCACCCACTAGCCTTTCAATATTTTTTATATTTTAAAGCATTGTTTAAGAATTGACTGCAGGTTCAGCAACTCATTAAACAAGCCATTTATTGTGGTTTCCCATGTGCATCATTAGCAGAAACTGAGCAAAATGTTATAGGGGCAAGTCTTGCTATCCTTATGAGGGATACTCAAATAAATGCAAAATACTGCAGATGCTTTATTAGATTAGATTACTTACAGTGTGGAAACAGGCCCTTCGGCCCAACAAGTCCACACCACCCTGCCGAAGCGCAACCCACCCATACCCCTACATCTACCCCTTACCTAACACTACGGGCAATTTAGAATGGCCAATTCACCTGACCTGCACATCTTTGGACTGTGGGAGGAAACCGGAGCACCCGGAGGAAACCCACGCAGGCACGGGGAGAATGTGCAAACTCCACACAGAGTGTCACCCGAGGCGGGAATTGAACCCGGGTCTCTGGCGCTGTGAGGCAGCAGCTATAACATGAGGGGAGCAGAAGAGAAAATCCACCATTGTCCCTCTTCAAGAATAAATGAAAACACAAAGTACTAGAGAAACTTAGCAGCTCTGGCAGCATCTGTGGGAAGAGAAATGATGTTGATGTTTTGAGACAGATATAACTCCATTATCGGATATGAAACGTGAACTCTGTTTCTCTGTCCACAGAATCTGCCAGACCTACTGAGTTTCTCCAGTACTTCTTTATTTCCGATATGGGTGGCACGGTGGCACAGTGGTTAGCACTGCTGCCTCACAGCGCCAGAGACCCGGGTTCAATTCCCGCCTCGGGTGACACTCTGTGTGGAGTTTGCACATTCTCCCCGTGTCTGCGTGGGTTTCCTCCGGGTGCTCCGGTTTCCTCCCACAGTCCAAAGATGTGCAGGTCAGGTGAATTGGGCCATGCTAAATTGCCCGTAGTGTTAGGTAAGGGGTAGATGTAGGGGTATGGGTGGGTTGCGCTTCGGCGGGGTGGTGTGGACTTGTTGGGCCGAAGGGCCTGTTTCCACACTGTAAGTAATCTAATCTAATAAAGCATCTGCAGTATTTTGCATTTATTTGAGTATCCCTCATAAGGTTGCTGTCTTGGAATAAAGAGTGAATGCTTGGACAGGTAACAATGGCCCCAACAATGAAGTAGCCCATAATTAGCCTGTGAAATACTTGGGTAGAATCCCAGTTGTAGGTCTCTTGATCCCTCACTGTGACTTTACCAGCAGCTGCTGTGAAATGTAATATGTGCAGTTTCCATCAATGCTCTGGCAAACCATCAAAGAAAGTTGGTCACACTTTCAAGGTGTCGTTGACCAGATTCACAATGAAAAGTAACAGTTTGGCTAAAGTGCTGGAGAATTGCCTGTGGAACTATATTCCAAAAGTAGAGGAGAAAATGATTAAAATTAAGCCTCACTATTAATGTGTTGTCCCACTTTACAATGTGGGCAGGAGAAGGTTAAAAGATTTAACTACAGGGAAATATGTACCCAATATTCTTATAGCCTTATGGGGACATCCATACATCCCAAAGATGATGTTGACCTACCAATATCCATGAAGCCATTTGAGTTTGGTTCATTTATACCAGAGAGCTGCTGCATGTTCAATGTTGTTGATGGTGTTGAATTTACCTTCATCGGGAGTAAACCATTTTTGTGTGCATTCAGGTCATACCAGAATTCAAACTCCAAATCTTAGAGCTGCAAAAGCAAAAACAAGACATTGAGAAGCACTTACAAGGACAGGTTGTGGAAATGAAAGGTGATTATGTATGCTATGTCGCACGTATCCAGAGCATACAAATTGTGGAGTGTGATCTCTGATTTTTAGTTCAGTATAGCTTTTCCTAAAGTAAAATATTTGGCTTCGCAAGTGTTGAATTTTCCTAACAAACATAGATAACTTATTTTGTTAACAGTCTCTTGACATTTTAATAAGTAAGCTTCTAGCTAACGTTACTCATCAGTTGTATAGTTGAAGGCAATGCACATTACATGAAAGAAATTCTGTGCACTGATAAAATAACTCCAATTTACAGAAAAAATGGAAGAAGTTACTGATCAATTACAAGGCAATCTTAAAGAAGAAGGATTCCAAAGAAGGTGTGAATCTCTAACATTAGTCCCTTAACATCTAACTTAGTTTAAGATTGGTTCTACATGTAAGAAGGATACCAATATTTTGCATTAACTGCAAAAAAGCAGAGCTCTGGATATGTGTATCGAAATGCAAGAACAGAATAATTAATTACCAGCTTCTATTTATCTAATGTCTAATATTGCACTTCAGATTTCTAATCATTACCTCAATTGTAATGCAGATTTGCTGTTGCATGATGAGCGTATTACTAACAAAATTCTACTACTCTGTGCAACAATATAATCATAGTGTGATGTTGTAGTAATTTACTTTCTTGAATAATATTTTGCTATCCGTCTTTGAACATAATAATTAGCCGTGCAAATCAAAACCAAATGGATCGTATTATTTCTGGAACCTTACTCCTCAATACGTCTGGTTTACCATTTGAATGTAATGCTCATTTCAATCATAAAACGTCCTTGTTCGAAGGGTCAGGCCACCTGCTGTGGGCATGTTTTCATTGAATATTGTGAACAATTGGAAATGTCCAAAATGAGAACATCTTTGTGCAGCTCAACCATTTGCTCAAGTATAATCAAATGTTTATTCTGAAATGTGAACACCAGAATATTCATTTATTTTTCTCCTTCTGAGCCAGTGTTACCTTTGGCATGTTTTAACCAATTTTTTTTTATTTTCTAAATGTCCTATTTTGGAAAAAAGTAATTTTCCAAGGTTACCAATTACTCCATTATTATAGTTTTAATTCTCTTCTTTTCCCCATGAACCTTAATCTGTTAATATTTACTGAGTAAAGCATCAGATTAGAGTCATTGAGTCATAGAGATGGACAGCATGACAACAGACCCTTCGGACCAGATATCCCAACCCAGTCTAGTCCCACCTGCCAGAACCCGGCCCATATCCCTCCAAACCCTTCCTATTCATATACCCATCCAAATGCCTCTTAAATGTTGCAATCGTACCAACCTCCACTACATTCTCTGGCAGCTCATTCCATACACGTACCACCCTCTGCATGAAAAAGTTGCCTCTTATATCTCTTTTATATCTTTCCCCTCTCACCCTAAACCTATGCCTTCTAGTTGTGGACTCCCTGACCCCAGGGAAAAGACTTGGTCTGTTTATCCTATCCATGCCCCTCATAATTTTGTAAACCTCTATAAGGTCAACCATCAGCCCCAGCCTGTTCAGCCTCTCCCTATAGCTCAAATCTTCCAATCCTGGCAACATCCTTGTAAATCTTTTCTGAACCCTTTCAAGTTTCACAACATCTTTCTGATAGGAAGGAGACCAGAATTGCATGCAATATTGCAACAATGGCCTAACCAATGTCCTGTACAGCTGTATTATGACCTCCCAACCCCTGTAGACCTGTACTCAATACTCTGACCAATAAAGAAAAGCATACCAAATGTTGTCTTCACTATCCTATCTACCTGCGACTCTACCCTCAGGGAACTATGAACCTCCACTCCAAGGTCTCTTTGTTCAGCAACACTCCCTAGGACCTTACCATTAAATGTATAAGTCCTGCTAAGATTCTCTTTCCCAAAGTGCAGCACCTCGCATTTATCTGAATTAAACTCCATCTGCCACTTCTCAGCTCATTGGCCCATCTGGTCCAGATCCTGTTGTAATCTGAGGTAACCCTCTTCGCTGACTGCTACACCTCCAATTTCGATGTCATCTACAAACTTACCAACTGTACCTCTTATGCTCGCATCCAAATCATTTATGTAAATGACAAAAAGATTCTTTCAAACAAAACATAACTTGCTGGGAAACCTCCAAACTGAGTTCTGAGAAAGGGTCACTGAGCCTGAAACGTAGGTGGACATATAATTGCAAAATGATTTTACAGCAAGTTCATATTAATCTGCTGAAAAGTCTGGTGTACAAGTTGCATTCATATATGTTCTTTGCATATAAGTAATGACTTCTAAACCAGTGTAATCTATATATTGTTTCAGTTTCCCTGTAAAATTAATTCAAAAATACAATGTGATTTATAGACCATATCCACTGCAACTGATTTGCAAGAGACAATGCCAAGAATTAAGTCATAATTGTTTTACCTTAATTATCTTAAAAACTTTCTTAAAAACTCCCTTATTTACAATTAAGTTTATAATTGAACAATGTTCTAAACAGTAACAAAAAGGCATGATTCCTTTTTTTTAATGTTAATAATACTGGGAGTTTTCAGTATATTAACCAAAACAATTAATATTCAAATCAAGTATCGAATGCCTCAATTGCCCTTCTAAAATTTAAATAAAAACAGTCAGGCCTGTTAATCGACAACAGCACAGTAAGGTTTTTCTACTGAAATATTCTCAATTTGTTGACAATATATAGATTGGTAGAAATCCAGAAAGCTAACTGTGCCAAAGAAAATATGGAATTACTTGATAAAGTGAGAAAACTTGAAAATGAGAATCATCAGCTACTGAGTTGGACCCAAGCTGATAGTGCAGCCAGTAACAGAATGAAGCAAGAAGCATCTCAATTAACATTGGAAAACTGGGTGAGTGCTGGAATATTGCCATCCCTAAAGTTCAATGATAATTTTTATGTTAGTAGATGCAAATATATGTAATGCAAGTCTGTTAAAATCTTAAAGTGGAGAGAATGTATTTAAAATGCAATTTTTGTATCAGTGCAACAACTTTAACTTATGTCAGCACTAGATTGGCTGAGTTTGGATACTGTCCTTGGAAACTTGATCACCTACAATGGGGACATTACATACTCCATCAACAACATAGGACGTGTATCATTAAGCTCCTTTGGTGAATTGAATTCACAGCTCTTGGGGGGACAATTTGGAGCTTCATTAATTGAAATATGAATATGAAATATTTGTTATAAATAATCTGATATTGCTTATGTGACCTACTTGATAAAACATTCACTGACTTTGAGGCAATTCAAACATTAGCTAAGAGCACCCATTCTTTACTGCCCTTTTGAAAATATCCCTTTAATGGGATGACCTTACAGCAGATGTATATGATTTGCAACTCGTAAAGGCCACTGAGTAAAAATTAGGAGAATGGTTTTGCTTTAATTTAATGTTTTGTATTTGATTGGAGGGCCTTCCCTTGTTTATAAGAATTGTATAATGTGATGATAGTAAAGTTGGAACTGTAGTATGAATGTTTGACCTTTCACACAGATGATCAGTTTGTAGGACTGTGAAGATTAATCCTCTGTCTGCTTTGTTTTGGAGGATCTGGAGGAACGTCTTGATCAGAAAGAAAAGCAAATCAGGAAGTTGCAACATCAGATTAAGTCCTTAACCAAAACAATTGATAGAGGTACGTAACTCAAACTTTGTCCATAATTAGTGCTCTTTGGCTGAAAATGTTGGTGTATAGCAGAGACAGCAAAATATTAAAGCTAAAACCAAGCTTTTTGTAATCAAGAAGGAAAGTAATCAAAATATTTCTCAGATATTTGATGTTATGACAAGAAATCTAAAAGAGTATCACTTAGGTACTTGAGATTCAAAAGTTTGAAAGTGGAAGAATCTGCTTGATTCATAAACGTGTTAATGATTCTGGACAGGAAGTCGAGCCAATGGAAAAGTGAATCCCATTGTGAAGAAGGAGTTCCTTGGCATGTTAGAATGTAAAACTGAGGATGAAGAAAAGCTCATAAACAATCTAATTTTGGGTAAAATTGTTTTCTTTGTCTTACAATTATCTCTGATTTCTGAAAGACAGATGAACGGTATTAATATTAGACTTACGTTTAGGAGTCTTCTCTGTTGTAATGTATATGGTCTTGCTTCACTACCAGACCTAAAACCACGTGGTGTGGTTGTAAATATGATTCCAGTACTGCCAGCAAGTATCCTGTTCATGTGTATACGTTACGCTGACGATAGTAATGATGCTGAAATGCTGAAATCCCTGATGAACTCTCTACTTGATGGTATCAAAACAGTCACTAAGGTATGTAAACCTGGCACAAAGTCAAGAGGGTGGTGCTGGAAAAGCAGAGCAGGTCAGCCAGCATCCGAGGAACATGAGAATTGACATTTCAGGCATAAGCCCTTCATCAGGATGAAGGGCTTATGCCTGAAACGTTGATTTGCCTGTTCCTCAGATTCTGATCTCCAACAGTGGTTAGCACTGCTGTCTCACAGCACCAGGGAACTGGGTTCGATTCCAGCCTCGGGTTACTGTCTGTCTGTGTGGAGTTTGCACGTTCTCCCCATGTCTGCGTGGGTTTCCTCTGGTGCTCCGGTTTCCTCCCACAATCCAGAGATGTGCAGGTTAGGTGAATTGGCCACGCTAAATTGCCTGTAGAGTTAGGTGCATTAGTCAGAGGGAAATGGGTCTGGGTGGGTTACTCTTCGGAGGGTCGGTGTGGACTGGTTGGGCTGAAGGACCTGTTTCCATACTGAAGGGAATCTAATCTGCAGTTCTCACTTTCTCCACAAAGTCGAGGCATTTTTTTCAGAAAAACTTCCTTTTAAACAAATTTTGAAATATGAGCTGTTTTGTGTAAAGTATTGTGTGGGTTACCAATGACGTGTTTTGGAAGTTTTCAATTTTTAATTGAGAAAATAGCTAACACATTTAACATTTAAATAACATCAGGAATGTTGATAGAGATGTAATGGTGTATGGATATCAGCAAGTTTACCAAAATTAGGTTACATTTTTCAGTGGTTTTTAGATGAACAATTTTTTTTTATTTAAAATGAATATTCTGTAGTTGTTTATACTCATTCTTCCAATATTGTCTTGTTTAATAGAATCACAGTGAAGACTTTGAAATGCTGTCATTTTGGCTTTCCAACAGTGTCCATTTTCTTAACTGCTTAAAGCAGTACAGTGGAGAGGAGGTAAGAAGATGTCACATCCAGGAATGCTGGAATTGTTCATTATGTCTCCAAGTTTTGTTATAAATTACATTAAATACAACTTTAAATATAAATAGTAATTAATGTGCCACCCTACAATTGAGATAATATTAAACTCATGCATGGCTGTGCGATCCCTATTTATTTATTCTTTCACTGGATGTGGGGGTCACTGGTATGGCCAGTATTTGTTACCCACCCCTAATTGCCCTTCAAATGATGGTGCAGTAAGATCACATTTGGAGTACTGTGCAGTTCTGGTTGCCCTAATGTAGAAAGGATATTATTAAACTAGAAAAAGTGCAGAAAAGATTTACCAGGGTGCTACCTGGATTGGAGGGTTTATATTATGAAGAGGCTGAATAGGCTGGAGCATTTTTCCCTGGACCATAGGAGACTGTGAGGGGTGACCCTCAGGTCTGTAGAGGTCTATGAAATTGTGAGAGGCGTAGATAAGGTAGACAGGGAACAGCTTTTTTTCCCAGAGTAGGGAAGTTTAAAACTAGGGAACATAGGTTTAAGGTGAGAGGGGTGAGATACAAAAGAGTTCAGAGAGGCATTCTTTCACACAGAGGGTGTTGAGGCTCTTGAACGGGCTGTCGGAGGTAGTGGTGGAGGCAAGTACAATTTTGTCATTTAAGAAACATTTGGACAGTTAAGTGGATGGGTAAGAATGGAGGGATATGGATCAAACGGTGGCAAATGAGTCTGGATTAATTGTGAAAACTGGGTGGGATGAACAAGTTGGGCTGGAGGGCCTGTTTCCATGCTGTAAGCCTCGATGACTCTATGGTGAGCTACTTCATAATCCACTCCAGTCCATCTGGTGAAGTTATCTCCACAATGCTGCTCTTGGGCTCATTTGAGATATCTCTGACATCTTACTCTTGGCCACAATGTTTCCTCTATATGTTTGTTAGCAACTTCTTTCATATTCATTCTGGAGAAATGAGCCTTCCTGTCAACATTTTATTGCTCATTCCAAGTTGTCTTTGTAGACTTTGGAGAACACTGTCTTCTAGAACTGCTGCAGTTCATGCAGCAATATGATGTATGATTGGAAGGGGAGTTAGGACCCTGATGGTGTTCCCACATCTGCTGCTGTCATCCCACCACAGGTCATGTTTAGGAAGTGCAGTTAAAGGAGCCTCAGAGAGTTGCTTTGTGATGAATACTGTAACCACTGTACACTGGCAGTAGAGGAAGCAGATGTTAAATTTGGTACAATTACCTCTGGTTATTGGTGACTTCCAGTATTATACTGGTGGGAATTTGCTGATGGTAGTATTGAGGCAATGTAGTTTGGTTCCTTCTTGAGGAGATGCTGATTTCCTGGCATTTATTGAGTGTTTCTTTGCCATGTACCAGCCCAAGCTTGGATGCTGCCCAGATCAAATAATATTTGACTGTGGGCTGGTCTGTTATTCGAGGATTAACAAATGAATCTGAATCCTCTGCAATTAACAACAGTTTGTACTTGTATGGCAACTTTAATGTAATTAAATATGCCAGCGTGATTCACCGGGAATATTGTAAGGCTATTTCTGACACCATATTGTACAAGGTAGTACCTGGGGAAATGACCAATAGTTTTATCAAAGTGATGTGTTTTAAACAGTAAAGAAGAGAGAGGGGAGGGAGATTTGAAGGAGGAATTCCCAAGCTCAGGCAATAGGTGGCTGATGCCTCAGTCACCATTTGTGCAGCAGTTAAAATTGGGGATGCCCAAAAGACCAGAATTAGATGAACATCCATGTATTGGGACGATTTTGAGGGTACAGGTGATGACAGCGATAGGGAGCATCTTGAAAGCAAGAATGAGGGCTTTTAAATTGGGGTATTGCTTGACTGGGAGCCTGTCTAGATCAAAGATTATAGGGATGATCCCCAATTTAATAGTTTGTTGTGTGTAAGGACACAGGCAGCAGAGTTTTGGACAACCTCCTATTTATGGAGGAAGGATTCTGGGAGAGAAGCCAAGAGTCTGTCAGAATAGTCCAGGCTGGAAGTAACAAAGGCATGGATCAGAGTTCCAGTAACAGATGAATGAAGCTGGGTTGAAGTCAGGTGGGGAACACGACGGAGGTGAAAGCAGGTGTTCTTCATGGAGGCAAGGATGTGTAATGGAAAGCTTAACTCAAGGTTTAGAAATGACGCCAAGGTTGCAAATTGTCTGGTTCAGCCTCAGACAGTTGCTAGAAGGAGAAAATGGCATCAGTAAGCTAAGGACTGGAATTGCAGGTCCTTGTTCCTTACAAGTACTGTCACCACAATGTTTAACTGGAGGAAATTTCCGCTTATCCAGTAATTCACTCGTCATTACTGAAATAGTCTATGATGGTTGGATCTTGAATGCAGTTGATAGAAACTGTTGTTGAGGGTAGCACGGCGACTCAGTGGTTAGCACAGCTGCCTCACAGCGTCAGGGACCCGGGTTTAATGCCACCCCTGGGCAACTGCGTGGAGTTTGCACATTCTCTCCAAGTCCTCTGGGTGCTTCGCTTTCCTCCCACAGTTCAAAATATGTATAGATTAGGTGGGTTGGCCATGCTAAATTGCCCATAGTGTCCAGTGATGTGAAAATTAGGTGGATTAGGCATGGGAAATATGGGGTTACAGGGATAGGGTCAGCCAAGGATAGGAGAGGATAGGCCAAACCTGGGTGGGATGCTCTTCACCAGGTCGGTGCAGACTTGATGCTCCACTTTCTGCACTGCAGGGATTCTAGGAAACTCTTGCAGAAAGTGAGATGAATGGTCTCAAACATGTGTCTTCCTTTGTCTAGAGTGTCTCCAGCCACTGATTTCATTTTTCTGCCCAAGAGCCATCGACTTCAGTTTTACTCGGCTCCTTCATGCCATACTCTGTTCAAAGCTACATTGTTGTGAGGGACAGTCATTTACCTTTGCAGTTAAGCTCGTGATTCCATTTGTGAATCAAGACTGTCGTGAAGTGTGTGTTTGTGTGTGTGTTACATAAAACATTAGTTGAATTTTTTGGTAGTCTCAGCAAGGAGTATTTTAGTCCATTTGACAGCTGGAAAATGGGTCTTTCCAACTTATCAAGTGCGTGCCTATTGTTTGTATTGTGATTATTCTTGCTCCTTAACATACATTTATTGTTTTTATAAAGGAGTTTATGAAGTACAACACTCCTCAACAAAATAGCCAATGTCTGAAAAACTTTGACCTGTCCGAATATAGACAGATTCTGAGTGACTTGGCCATTCACATTTACCAACAACTCATTCAAGTGATGGAGGATGACCTTCAACCAATGATAGGTAAAGATATTTCTACATTTCATTTGTATTCTGTTCAGAACTAGCACATCAGGTCCTTGCAGAAGATCTTACACCATCACCTCCAAAATAAATCTCAAATTCTTGTCAAGGAATCTTAGACAAGTAATGCTAAATGAAATTCCAAGCGCCTCAGTTGGAATGGGGTGAGGTTGTACCTCTGTGCTGCATGTGTTTGCTAAATGTGTTTGTTGTGTAGGGTAGTGATGGCAAATGGACTGTATTGCACATATAAGCAGTGGTGCAGTCAAGTGATAGTGCTCTTCCTGGTGAGCTTGGATGGATTAAAGAAGTAGCCTGCATTATGGATCAAATCAAACCCCCTCAAAATATTCAGAAGATAGTTTAGACCCTAACCTTTTTTTATTTTAAAGGTAAACATAAGGTGTCACATTCCAGGTACAATTTGATTGGTCAAACCACCGGATTTAAAGCAAAGTACACTTTATTCATCCACTATAGTTCAAATAGAACAAAAGAGCGAAGAGATTGAAATAAGTTAACTCAACTGGAAAACTTAACAGAATGCGAGATACAGTAACTATTAGTAATTAACTGTTCCAATACAGTAATATCCCATAAACACACCTCTTGGGGAGAAAAGGTAAATTCAGAATGTCTCACATACAACTCCAACAGCACAGGAGGGGAACAAAAATCAAGAGAAAATTCTGAATGTAGCAGCTGGGAAAGATTTACTGCAGCTTCCAACCCTGTTGAGACCCCAGCAACAACTGCTGCTACTAAAAAAAAACTAATCTGAAAATCCTGCTTCTATGAGAGTTTGATCCCACCCATTCAGGCTGCTTCTGTAGTTCCAACTTTAGGAATAAAATCCAAGGCCTCACAAACTGTTCACTGTAGTGGCTCTGGTAGACTGCTCATCGCCTCTGCCTTAAAACCTCTCCTTATTTTAAAAAAAAGAACAAAATAACGTCTTAAAGCCAGAGTATCATCACACCTGTTTGTGTGGGGACGTGTACTGTCAGTGATTACATCAGGATATACCAGCAGCACTCTACAACTGTAATTGCTCATTCACAATTGTTATTGCTCCATTTTAGTACCGGGAATGCTAGAACATGAAAGTCTGCAAGGTATTTCGAGCATGAAGCCAACTGGACTTCGGAAAAGATCTTCAAATTATCAAGAAGAAGTGGACAAGTACACAATATCTTCCATTTTGCAGCAGCTCAGCTACTACTTCACCACCATGTGTCAGCATGACATGGACACTGATCTGACCAAACAGGCAGTTAAACAGCTCTTCTTTCTAATTGGAACAATCACCCTCAATAATCTCTTCCTGCGCAAAGACATGTGTTCATGCAGAAAAGGAATGCAAATAAGGTAAAGCATTCTGCTTCAGTACTTCCTCACAAAAAAATGAATTGCAATAAGTCTGTGAGAGGTGACATGATGGGCTCAATTTTAACCCTCTGGAAACAAAACAGATTAAATCTCACTTCCAGGTTTTTTATTTCTAAAGCTGAACAGAGATTTGAATAAAAATAAAGAAGTTACATTTGTATAGCACCCTTCACAATCTCTGAATTTTCTAACCAATTGAAATACGTCTGAATATTAGTCAGTGCAGAAATGCAGGGAAACACAGCGGCCAATTTCTGAAGAGGGAGACCTCCGAAATAGCAATGAGATTATCATCTGTTTTAATGATATTATTGAAGGCTGCACGCTAGACAGGATGTCAAAAGAATTTGCATGTTACTCTCTAAATCATCCATTATATCTATCCAAGAGAGCAGTCAGGGACTTAGTTTAACTTATCTGCTGAAAGACCTCATCTCTGACAATCAGCACTCCTTGAATATTTCAGCAAACTGGGTGGGTTACATGCTCACGTCTCCAGCTTATAAAGTCAACTTTTTAAACGTAAACGGAGCTGCTCCTGAGCTGAGGCTGAGACCATAATAAACATTTTTAAAATCCTTTGTGCATTTTTTATGCTGAACTGGGCTGCTCTGTGCTTGCAATAAACTGGACACAAGTTTTAGTGAAGACTACAGGTCTGGAAGAGAAAAAAAATGATATCAACTTCATAACCCGGAGGTGTGAACGTTGTTAAATTTCTTTTCAGTAAACACTCATTCTAACTTGCATTCTGTTTACATAGTGCTCAAAGAATTAAGATAATACTTGACAAGCAGTGCATTATTGTCACATATATGGATGCGTGCTACTAGGAGAGGACATTGAAGAAAGGGAAGAAGTGTATACAGAGCAGTAAATTTGCATTTAAATGGCAGGTTGCTAAAATAATGGAAATAGTGTTACTCATATTCTTTGTGATTAAGTTGAGTTATTTGTAATGCATGTTTAGCTCAGAATAATTCAAAATGTGGTGTTATTGTATTATATTTTTCATTATTAATATCTTTGTCAGAGGTCACAGTAACCTTTTTGATGTCTAGATGAGTGTATTATTAATGAAATGGTTTCTTTATTTTTGGCCCAGATGTAATATTAGTTACTTGGAAGAGTGGCTGAAGGATAAGAATATGCAGAGTAGCAATGCTAAAGAGACCCTGGAACCACTCTCTCAGGCTGCCTGGCTACTTCAGGTTAACAAGACCACAGATGATGATGTGAAAGAAATATGTGCAAAATGTACATCTCTCTCAGCTGTGCAGGTCTGATTTTAACTTTTAGTATTTCCAAATGACCTCTCGTGATTGTTGCCAGACACGTTTTAATTTTCTCTCTTTCTCCCTCCTCCCTGCGCTCCCGTCTCTCTCTCTCTCTCTCTCTCTCTCTCTCTCCCCCTCTCTCTCTCTCTCTTTTCCCCCCCCAAACCCTCTCTCTCCTCACAACTCTCTCTCTCACACCCTCCCACCAGCCCCTCACCCTCTTTCCCTCTTCCCTCCCCCCCCCCCACCCCCACACATCCTTGCCTCTCTTTTATTCCCTCTGTCTCACACCCTCGCGCTCGCTCTCTCGTCCTCTTTCTCTGTCATCCTCATCCTCTTTCTCTCACTTTTACCCTCACCTTTGCGCTCTCTCTCTCTCTCTCTCTCTCTCTCTTGCTATCACTCACAGCCTCGCCTTCTTTCTCTCTCTTTCGCACACCCTTGTCCTCTTTCTTTCTCTCTCGCCCTCACCCTCTTCTCTCTCTCTCTCTCTCTCTCTCTCTCTCTCTCTCTCTCTCACACACGCACATGCACACACACACACCTCTCTCTCTCACCCTCCTCTCTCTCTCTGTCTCTGCCACTCTCTCCACATACATATTTATGTTCCTTCACTCTCTCATCTCATCTGGCTCAGTCTCTATTTTTGATGAGATCATTAGATCAGACATTGAGAGAATTAAATAAACTACTGAAGGAAATATATCTGATTTTCTTACTAACCTCATTCGGTTTATTTGGGTTTCTGGTTTGATTGTCTGCATTCCAACATGTGTATTATATTTTGGTTTATCAGGTCTTCAGATATAACAATAATTTCTTATGTGTTTTCTCATGAAAGGCAAATGAATGAATTTATGCTGTACTGTTCTCACCACTACACAAAACATAAGGACAGAAACACATAACTATGATTTTGTCTTAGCCAGTGAATTTATTGAATTAAACCTGTTATCAGTAGGAATGATTAATGTTAATGACTAATATCCTCATGGCCAATGGAGTGTTTCCATTATGTAGATTTTTTCCCACTTTATTTTAACAGATTGTCAAGATTTTGAACTCCTACACACCAATTGATGATTTTGAGAAACGTGTGGCACCATCCTTTGTGCGCAAAGTTCAGGTGAACAAAAATAATCTTTGACATTCAAACTAATTCCATAATCTGCACACAAGCAACTATTGGACAGTCCATACTCAAGCAGGGGTTTGGGGAGAGAGAGGGATTGAGAAAAAAGTTACAAGCGGGCGGGCAGCATGGTGGCACAGTGGTTAGCACTGCTGCCTCACAGCGTCAGAGACCTGGGTTCAATTCCCGCCTCGGGCAACTGTCTGTTTGGAGTTTGCACATTCTCCCTGTGTCTGCGTGGGTTTCCTCCGGGTGCTCCGGTTTCTTCCCACAATCCAAAGATGTGCAGGTTAGGTGAATTGGCCGTGCTAAATTGCCCATAGCGTTAGGTGAAGGGGTAAATGTAGGGGAATGAGTCTGGGTGGGTTGCACTTCAGAGGGTTGGGTGTGGACTTGTTGGGCCGAAGGGCTTGTTTCCATACTGTAAGTAATCTAAAACAAGAATTTGCTGTTTTTACTTTCTTAGTCACAACTGAACAGTCGTGGAGATGGATCAACATTGATAATTGATGCCAAATATCATTTTCAAGTGACTTTTCCATTTAGTCCATCTCCACAAGCATTGGAGACCATCCAGATTCCCAGTAGCTTCAAATTAAACTTCCTTACTCGGATCTAAAAGAATGCTACTGTGTCAAATATCCGATTGGTAAACTTCGAAGATGAGAATTGTTTTACAATTAATATTTAAGACATGGATGACCTGGATTTTGGAAATTTGGGTATTTATTTTTCTTTCTCATGCCAAACTTAATGAGTTATTTGAGTTTAACAACATTTTTATATTGTGCATTTAACAAAAATAAATGCAGTCTAGTTTTATAAAAGTTCAAAACATGTTAAGTCTTGACTGGCTGCTCTTACAAGGACAGTATTCAATAATTTTTAAAACTCTGCCAGGATTTCACAAACGGTTGCAGACTCATGTTGCCTAATATTTTGTATAAAGGTGAAACAAGTGATGTTTTTCATAGTGTTTATAAGAGATTATTCTCCCAACAATTTATACCAGTAGATTTTTAAAAATGTTTGGGTGTACAGATTCTGAAGAAATTAGCTTTTTAACTATACAGAGAAAAGTGATGCATGTTTAGAACTAAAGGAAAAAAAGGTTGTTTTTATGGTTTTCCTATTTATCAAAACTTTAATTCTTCTGTACAGAATATATTTTAACATTATACACTTGTGTTCAATAAAAAGGACAATAAAAGAAAACAAGTGTTTCATTTCTGTGTGAGATTTCACTGTATATTTGTAAAATTAGAAAATAAATTTTAATCTCAAGTGATCAATGTATTGCTTTTTATAAATTTAAGAAACATTTTTGCCTATTGCCTGCATGAGGAAAGGCAATTTCTTTTAGACCACTAACAGCACAGCAAGACAATTGCCTCCTTTTTACTACGTTCCATCTGGTCTACTCTTCCACATTGAGAAGACCACCTTCAATTCAACATCATCCAACAGAAATGGATGTGTCTGCACTGCAGACTTATTCCCTTGTTGTAAATCTGTGCTATTTCCCTGTTGGCTAATAGGAAGGCAAGGATTTCAATTGCAATATGCCAGTTCTGCCAGTTTACTTTCCTAATCTGAAACAATTTATGATTACCTGGCACATCAGGTCTGTAAGGGTTTAGAAGAATTTCCCAATGGGCAACGAGAATTATTTCAAAATGCTTTAACTGTACTAGAACGAAATCACTGTTTTCACCTGCCTCAAAACACAGCAGCTTTAATTGTCATCATGAGAAAATGGAGTTTATCATCTATGACTAACCTGAACTTGTTGTAATACCCATGCAATGAGAGGGAATTGTAGCTCACCAGAACCATTACAGCTAGCAAAAATGTATTAACTATATTCTTGATTTTTTTAAAAAAATCAAATTATAGCATGAATAGTGTATTGCTTTAAAATGCAACGTTTTATTGTGATGAGGATTTTAGTGAGAAAGCCTGCTGTTGTATGTATACAATAATGCTGTTAAAAGTTATGCTTCTATTTGAGGGATTAATTACTTGTAGCAATCCAAGAACAATGTTCAATGATGCGTTCACTCCAATGGGTCGTCTGGTCCTTCTCACCAATACATTGCCTAACACTGTAAAGGCGCTGATGTTTCCCCTTTAATAATGTTTCAGAGCAACACACTGGTTCAGAACTTTTAACAGCTCTGTTCTGTAGACTTGAAGAGCTGGTTATTTGAGCTTTCATCAGGTTTGGCTTAAGGGAAACTCCTGTCAATTTAGTTCATTCTTAGTGTTTCACTTATCGACCTCTCGATAAAACTTCATAGCTGCAATGAATTTTATTACTTTAAGTTGGCCTGAGTTCAGTGGGAGCGCTCTCCCTTTTCAGTTGGCAGGTACTCCAGAGACTTCACACAATCTAGGGGGTCAATTCCCTGCGGCTCTGTAGCCCACATTGTGGTGAAATGTTGAATCAAGGTTCTGTCTCTCAGGTGATTATAAAAGATCCCTTGGCACTACTTGAATAAGAGCCGGAAAATCTCATGTCTTGGCTGACATTTATCCATCAATCAATACCACTAGAACAAATTATCTGGTCATTTATTTCCTTCTTATTTACAATATTTAACTCTTGAGTGGTTTGATGATTTTTGACCATTTGTACTGGTGACATAATTTGGGATGTCTCATGAAAGGTGCTATATAAATTCAAGTTCTTTATTACATCCAGTTATATTTTCTGATATGAACCTAACAAATTAAACTTATTGAAATTCACTTTTCTGTTGTTTAACTCAAAACATGATTCTTCTGAGTAACACAAGTGCATATGTAGTCTTCATAAACTATAGGCAGCACAGTGGCTTAGTGGTTAGCACTGCTTCCCCACAGCACCAGGAGCCTGGGTTTGATTCCACCCACAGACTGTGTGGAGTTTGCACATTCTCCTGTGTCTGAGTGGGTTTCCTCTTGATGCTCTGCTTTCCTCCCCTAATCCAAAGATGGTGAGAGGGGAAAGATATAAAAGAGACCTAAGGGGCAACTTTTTCATGCAGAGGTTGGTACGTGTGTGGAATGAGCTGCCAGAGGAAGTGTGGAGGTTGGTACAATTGCAACATTTAAGGGGCATTTGGATGGGTATATGAATAGGAAGGGTTTGGTGGGATATGGGCCAGGTGCTGGTAGGCGGGACTAGATTAGGTTGGGATGGATGGGTTGGACCAAAGGGTCTGTTTCCATGCTGTACATCTCTATGACTATGTGCAGGTCAGGTGGATTGGCCATGAGAAATGCAGGTGGGTGGGTCTGTTCTTCGGAAGGTCGGTGTGGACTTAATAGGCCAAATGGCCTACTTCCAAACTGTAGGATTCTAATGCATTTTACTTATGGAAAATAACAGTTTTTGTGGATATCTAAAAATTACGCACCACAGGTTAAGATTGTTAGGTACAGTGACTTTGTAACTATTGAAGACTTCCTTTGTTCAGTATTCCTGAAAGAATTCGGTTCAGTTCATTAGAAATACCAAACTGGAAGATTGTCACGACTGCATTGACTAAGTTGCAGTGCAGGAAGGAAGTCTTGCTGCCAAATTAGATAACCATAGCTGCATGTGCTACTTAAAGAACATGAATGTCTACTTTGAAACAGTTCTGAACAAACTGTTAACATTCCAAGAACTTTGAAGGAAAAAGATCATTCAGTACTTCCACTTTTACTCATTACTCACATCCGCATTCAACTCTGCAGATAGTGTTGTTGTCCCACTGTTTCTAAGCTATTATAAATAAACCTCTTGTCAAATTGTAATGTATACACTATTGAGTGCACTAGATGGCAGTATCTCCCATCCGGACATAATGTTTCTTCTGGAAATGGATCCATTAAATTCTGTTTATCTTCTGGACTTGCTCAGCTTCCAGTATTTTCGTCAAGTATACAGGTATTTACCCACCTCAAATCCTATTTCATTTCAAAAACAAGATTATTTTAAAGCTGCGTTTATCCACTTCTCCATGAGGAAAAATAAGTTGAGAATCTTCATCTCTTGTTACCATTGCTACACTGTCTAGCCCTTTCTATGGAACAGTTTGTGATTTAAATACAGTAGTTTTGCAGACAAGAAATGTCAGCTTTACTGGTCTGTTGTATACACTAAAGTTCTCTTGTCAAATCAGTGATGCCTGTTTTTTGTATTTGAAAGAATCGAGCCTTTTGAAGCTGTAATTTTATAATTTTCTATTGTTCACACTCCCCATTTTCTTTCAATTTCCATTAGTTCCCTGAGTGTTGTTAAACATCTTCTCCATTTCTGAAATGTTCTTCTAGTTTCTCAGATATTACCCAACTTGTAATGTTGCACGTTCTGCACCTGGGCTTTTTCGTTGCCAGGTGACGGTGACCTATGTTTGTTCCATGAAAGCACAACGTGACACTGTATCAAAATGCCGAATTGGATCCAATGGTAAGAAATACTCTGAAGAAAAAGATTGGTGTAGAGGTGAAATATTACAGAAAAAGTTAATGGTTGGATCAATGTCATGGCTTATGAAACATTTATTTATCGAGTACACAATTTATATGGATCCTTATTGGCAGAAATAAATAAGTACTCAAAGATTGTCAGGACACTAAGGTGATATCACAGGCTTCATAATTTTAATAACTGTTCATGGACTGAATGAATCAATAAAAGATAAATTGTTACACACAAAAACTAATAAAGGTTAGGACAGACTTAAATAGGAATTGAAAGCAATTAGCTACATATGGGAGTGGGAGGCTACATACACAATATTGCTTTGACCTCTACTTGATGAATTGAATGCTTCATGCCACAAGGATAACTGAATGCCCTGCTGAAGAACTTAAGGAGTTAATCATGGGAAAGCTATGATTTTGAACAGATAGTCAACGCCAAATATAACAAGAAACAAAGAGATTACATTTGATAAGAGAGGCAGCTGCAGTCTTGCAATAATTTGGATGAAAGTACTTTTTTAAAAAAAATCACCTCGAGACCGATGGAGGAAAATCTGTGAGAATCGAACACCAGAACAACTCAGCAGCAGAACTTTGAAGAACAATGTTGCAGAAGAACTGGACCCCGGAGACGTCCAGAGACAGGTTACTGTTGGTTGAAGCTCTGGTCAGGTTTCACTATTAACCAGGTAATAACTCATACAGGTACTGGCTTACTTGAGGGGGCTTATATTTGGTTGCTACATGCAACAAAGTTTTGAATCATTGTTCCAGTACTTGATTGTGTGATCTCTTAATAAATAGCCGAATTAAAGGTAACTTGGGATGATTTACCCACAACTCTAAGAAGCTAAGAGTGATCATGGGCTGTGTGTCCACAAATCCCTGAAAGTGGCTGTATCGGTTAATAGGGTAGTTAAGTAGATATATGGGATGCTTGTCTTTATCAGTCGATGATATTGTAAAGCAGGAAGGTTACGTTGGAGCTGGTCAAAACTGAGGCCACAGCTGGAGTACTGTGTGTACATCTGTTCACCACACAATAGGAAGGATGTGATGACACTGGAGGGAGTGCAGAGGAGATTCACCAGGAGGAACTCAGTATGGACAGATGCTGGATAAGCTCAGGTTTGTTTTTATTTGGAGCACAGAATATTGAGAGGGGCCTGATTTGAGGTGTATAAGATTATGATGGGCATGGGCAGGGCAAATAGAAAGCTGCTCTTTCCCTTAGTTGAAGGGTCAGAACAGGGGGGCACACTTTTTAAGTTAAAGGCAGGTGTTCAGAGGAGACTTAAGGAAATATTTTTTCACCAGAGGTTGGGGGGTGAGATCTGGAATTTGTTGCCTGGGAAGGTAACTGGAGCAGGTAACCTCACAACCTTTACAAAGTACATGGATGAGCACTTGAAATGCCAAAACATTCAAGATTACAGGCCTAGTTTGCTAAAGCGATCCTAGGGGTGGTAGATTAGATTCCCGAACCAGTCCACACTGACCCTCCGAAGAGTAACCCACCCAGACCCATTTCCCTCTGTCTAATGCACCTAACACTACGGGCAATTTAGCATGGCCAATTCACCTGACCTGCACATTTTTGGACTGTGGGAGGAAACCGGAGCACCCAGAGGAAACCCACGCAGACACAGGGAGAATGTGCAAACTCCACACAGTCACCTGAGGCTGGAATCGAACCTGGGATCCTGTGAGGCTGCACTGCTAACCACTGAGACACCGTGCCGCCCATGTAGTAGTGTATTTTTTAGTGGTGTATACTCAATTGGCAGAAGGGCCTTTTCTGTACTGTATGATCCTATGATTTGATAAGCTTGATACAATCAAAACATGTGCTGCATGATTCAAGTGGAAAATACACCAGTGTCACTTCCTTGATGAGAGGATTTTGAATTGGAATCACGACAGCAAAAAAAGGGAAAATAGACTAACGCACGTTCTATGTTGTATAGAATAGAAATTGATAGAAACAAATACCTAATGCCTTCTGGCAATGCAAAACCACAAGGGAACCATCCAGATAAACTACAAAGACCTTCCTTTTCTAAGATGGTGTATCAACAGCCTTTCTTCCCACAATGGAACAAACTGCCAAATGAAATAATCACACCTGTTATGGCTTGAATCCCGAGGACCTACCTTTAGATTATTAATTTCACTTTTATTATCAGGGTTACCATCTCAGCAGCTGAGGCCTACATTAGCCAGAACTACACCATTTAAACATTGGTAGAATTAGCCAGAACTACACCATTTAAACATTGGTGATTGACCCCTTTGTGAAGAAAGGAACAAATGACGCTGAACATTACCAAACACCAGACGAGTGAAACATTACTTTGATACTAAAATTAGGCACTTCTTGTATTGGAGGACAGTTTACACTTGTGTTGTTCAATAAAAAGGAAAATAAAAGAAAACAAATGTTTGATTTCTCTGTGAGATTTCACTGCACATTTCAAAACTCTACTGAGCTGGCTGCACATCTCTCTTGCCCTCCTACACTGACTGGCTTTATCTTTTCATTCAGCCTATTAAAAAATTAGATTGGTAAATTGTATGTACTTCTCTCTACTGGAATAGCATAGGATTATTATCAGGTGAGTTAATTCTCTTCTCAATGGATATTATTTATAATTTTAATTTAATGATCAATTGTTGGCTTGAGCAATAAATGTGATTGGTTTTCTAAAATCGGTAATTATTGCCCAGGATGACCACTTCAAAGTCATAGAAAACCTGCCCTATGGTTGTGACTACAATATAATGTTTTGGGCAATTTATTCAGGAATCAGTAATCATATTCCCTGAAAATATTGGGCCACTAAAATATACTCTAGAGAGAGTTCACTCTGCTGATATCAGGTTTGGAGGAACTTTCTTAAGAGAGGTTTAATAGATCTGGGCACCACAGCTTAGGAAGGATATATTGGCCTTGGAGGAACATAGATTTACAAGAATCATATCAGGATTCGGGGATTGTGAGGTGGGGGGAATTATATTAATTAGGCTTGATTTCTCTGGAATTTAAAAGATTAAAGGTGATCGTATCAATGTCTTCAAGATATTAACAGGAAAAACACAGTAGATAAAGATAAACTATTTCCACTGATTCAGGATCCTAGAACTAGGGAACATAGTCTGAGAATGAGGGTTACACTGTTCCGGGGAGATGTTAGGAAGGTCTTCTACAAAAAAAAGGGCAATAGATGTTTGGAACTGATTTCAAAAGGGCAGTGGATCTGGGATCAGTAAGTTGAGATAAATCAAAGAAATTAACAAAGCTGGCCAGATTACTTAAAAGGTTTGTACATTATTTCATATGGATTCCTTGATTACTCTTCTAGAAGTGTTGACCAGGGTCACCTCTTTCGTTCACTCAGGTACAGATAGTAATATTTCTAACTCACCCGTCTACTCTCTGGGCTTTTAAAAGCTGGTGTAGGAGATTAGGCAGGGAGCTTTCAGCTTTTCATGCTGTGTCATCAGCGGTAAAACTATTCTCCCAGAACAAAAGAGTCAAATATTTTGGTTCCACCCTAATAGATGGACTGTCTTTTCCCCAAGGTCTCAATTACTATTGGACATCTGGAGCAGATAGGTGGGAAGGAAGATGGACAGGTAGGACAGTTCAAGAGGATCCTGTGGCTG
Source organism: Chiloscyllium punctatum (assembly GCF_047496795.1). Classification (NCBI taxonomy): domain Eukaryota; kingdom Metazoa; phylum Chordata; class Chondrichthyes; order Orectolobiformes; family Hemiscylliidae; genus Chiloscyllium; species Chiloscyllium punctatum. Next base: position 43,341,784 of record NC_092786.1, read on the forward strand.
ACCACTTCAACTCCCCCTCACACTCCCTAAAGACATGCAAGTCCTAGGCCTCCTCCATTGCCAAATCCAAGCACCCGATGCCTGGAGGAAGAACGCATCATCTTCTGCCTTGGGACCCTCAACCACACTGGATCATTGTCGACTTCACCAGTTTCCTTATCTCCCCTTTCCCACCTTATCCCAGATCCAACCCTCCAACTCGGCCCCACCTTCTTGAGCTGTCCAACCTGTCCATCTTCCTTCCCACTTATCCATTCCACTCTCCTGTCTGAACTATCACCTTCAACAATCTATCGCATTCCTAGCTACCTTTCCCCCAACCCCAAACCCCCCCCCTCCCATTTATCTCTCAGCCCCCTTGGGCACCCCCACATTCCTGATGAAGAGCTTATGCTCAAAACGTTGACTGTCCTGCTCCTCAGATGCTGCCTGACCGGCTGTGCTTTTCCAGCACCACACTTTTTGACTATTATTGAGGGAGACAGTGGTATGGTGTAACGCCATTGGTCTAGTCATCCAGTCACTCTGTCTGGTGTTCCGGGGGCTTGCATTCCAATACCCACCATGGCAAATCGTGAAACTTGAGTTAAATAAATATATGGCTTAAACAGCAAGCCTAATGGCAACATACAACCATTGCCAATTGTTGTAAAAACACACCAGGTTCACTAATGTCCTTCAGCAAAGGAAATCTGCCATCTTAGCCTGGTCTGGCCTACATGTGACTTCAGACTCTCAGTAGTGTGGTTGATTCTTAAATGTCCTCTGAGCACTTCGGGATGGGTAATAAATGCTAGTTGAGTCAGCAATACCCATATCCCAAGAATGAAATTTTTTTAAAACGTAAATATTCCACCCAGTTTCCAATCATAAGGGTTGTTCAAACCATTCCTGGTAACTGATATATCCAAACTTGTAGATTCAATGAAAATATATACCTTTTTAAAAATTTTATTTCATGGATTTGAAACTTTAAAGGAACTTTAAGGATGATTGACAGCTTTCAAATGCTGCGTTGAGTATTTGGAAAACTAAATCATGTGATCAACTTGCTGATCCATTTAAGACATCAATTGACTCGTAAATCACCTGAATGGTTAATCATTCCAAACACTCCAGAGACCCACAAAATATTCAATGTGTTTTTCTGTTAGATTCCCTACATTTCCCGCAATAAAGTGCAAAGTTGCAGTGAATATAAAAAATGTTCTGTCTAAAGGTGTCAGTAAAAATATTCAAAATGACCTGTAACCCTTTAAGAAGATTATCACTTGGCCATTGAGGCTGGATTAGTTTCTCAAATCCTCAGTCTCTCAAATCCTTAGTCTCTCAGAGCCTGACTTCAGCATCCCAACTGCATTCTTCCTATAACATTCAGGTACGTCTGAATTGAATCTCAATGTTCAAATGTTGGCATTTTACATGCAAATAAATGTTTCAGATGTTCCCATTCCAGCATATGTTTGGAATTAATGGATTTTCCGAATTAAAAGGCGAGGTAATAGCCTGTCGTGAGGAATTCTTCATGTGATCTGAATTACAGTTCAAATTGGTAAACATTGTGGATATTTTACATTTTCTTTTATCTGAGTAAATTGAGTACAGATTTTGGTGCTGAACAAAAGAGAAAGTGCTTGAAATAGTCAACTACCTGGATCTATTAAGAAAGACTGGATAGGCTGGGACTTTTTTCACTGGAGTGTTTGAGGTTGAGAGGTGACCTGATAGAAGGTTATAAATTAGTGAGAAGTATAGATAGAGTTGATGGTACTTGTCTTTTCCCTAGGATGGGGAATTTCAAGACTAGGGGGCACGTTTTTAAGATGAGAGGAGAGAGATTTAAAAAATAACATTAGAGGCAAATTTTTTACACAGTGGATGATTCGCGTGTGGAATGAACTTCCTGAGGAAGTGGCGGATGTGGGTACAGTTACAATGTTTATAAGACATTTGGATGGATACGTGAATAGGAAAGATTCGGCAGAATATGGGCCAGGCAGATGAGATTAGTTGAGTTTGGCATTATGTTCGGCATGGATTGGTTGGACTGAAGGGTCTGTTTCTGTGCTGTATGACTCTGACACTGTTTGGAGAGAGAGAAACAGAGTTAGCATTTTGCTTTGGATATGACTCTTCTTTCAAGATTATATTCGACTTAAAACATTAACTCCGTTTACACTTGACAGATGCTGTCAGATCTACCAAATATCTCCATTACTTCTTCTGTTTATATTTCAGATTTCCAGTATCTGGGGTATTTTTCCTTTATTTCAGACTTTTGTGATGCGTTGCATGTGATAAAATTGCATTTCTAAACTATCAGGAATTACTGAAAATTCTCAGGAAGTCGAACAACATTTGTGGAGAGAGAAATTAATAGAACGGTTCCGATGAGAGGTCATTGGGTGGAATCTTGTTAAGGCTGTGAATCACCCGTCAGCCAAATAGAGTCAGCGAGAGACCCTTGCTGCCCCTTCCCCTTTTAAGTGATGTGGTTTTAACAGATGCCAAAAGGTGTTTACAGCAGATGTAAAGGTCACATAACCAGTTGGTACACTAAATACAAGGGCATTTCTCCAAACATCCCCTTTTTGATAAAAACAAATGTGTGCACTATCATTTGCAGTTATAAATTAAGTTATCCAGCATGCATATTTAATAATGAAAGTTATCATTCATGAATGGAACATTGTGCATTAACTCTCGTCAGTTCCACGGCCATCAGTTTCTACACATGTTGTATACATAGTCATTAAATTGGGCAGGTCTCATAATTGTGTATTTGGGCATTATCAATGACTGTTCTTTTGTCTGATCATTCTTAAGATGATGTTCCTTCACTGGGGAATGTTGATCCCATGTGGTAGTGTGTGATGACTCTTGTTCCTGATCCATTTCTGTTGCTGGGAAAAGTGGAACTCCAGAACTGAATATTGTTCTGTACTCTGTAGAGGTGGTGAGATCACTTCTCCCTGAGCTGCTGCCTGCAGAGTACAGAACTACATTCAGTCCTACAGTTCCACTGTTCCCCAACAACAGAAATGGATCAGGAACAATAGTTACCACACACTACCATATGGGATCAACACTCCCCAGTAAAGGTGCAAATTCACTAGATGTACCAATATATCTGTGATTATGATGATAAATCTGCTTGTTCATATTCATTGTGTGTGATCAAGCTAACATTAGCTCTATACAGGTCCCAATTTGCTATATGAGCCAACTCTTGTTGAGAATGTTGAACGTTTGCACTCTGACTTCTCTCCAATGCTCAGTACTGACAACTACTTGGCAGTTTTATTAAAATAAAAATTTGCTTTCTGTCATTTCATGTTGATCTTATGCATATTACTACTTCTGGCATTGGTAGTTTTTTTTTCCCACTTTGGAAGGATAATTTGTGTGTTGTGTGACATTAATCTTTTGGATTAGAGTAATTTTGATGACTTTAGTAGGTGAATCCCTCCACTCAAGGATTGTCTTGTCCAAGACTGCACCAGATTTGTTTGCTTTCTTATGATCGCTTTGGCAATTGTTACCTAAGCCTTTCCATTTGACTGGAGATAGTGTACAGCTGATGTATAATATTGAATTTCTCAATCATTTATGAAGCAACTGCATTTTTCAGTCATGACTTGAGGCCAACACCCCAATGTCTAGAATGCCACAACAACTGCCATAACAGTGAGACAATCTCACTGATTGTTGTTAACATCAGTTAGTCAATAATGCGAATAATAGTTAATGGTGACCAGATAAGGAATTCTGCAAGCTTCATCCATGGCCTACGATGTCACACACATCAGAAGCATATCTTGTGAATCATTAGCTGACATCTCTTCAGCAGTCATCTTTATAAGCTTGCTTTGTTTCTTTCTAGCTAAACACTTGTGTGAAAAGTTAATCCAGTTTTTTGCAGTTGGACACTAATCCCCCACACTGAACATTCTTTCTTTTCTTTTGTGTGAGTAATATAGAATCATAGGATTCCTATAGTGTGACAATAAGCCATTCAGCCCATCGAGTTAACACAGCCCCTCTGAAGAGCATCTCACCTAAAACCACCCCCTACCCAACCCTAACCCTGTAACTCTGCATTTCCCGTGGCTAATTCATCTCGCCTACACATATTTGGACACTATGGGCCAATCTCCTTAACCTGCACATCTTTGGACTGTGCGAGGAAACCGGTGCACCCGATGGAAACCCACACAGACATGGGGAGGATGTGCAAACTCCACACATACGATTGTAGCAGTGCTAACCACTGAGCCACGGTGCTACCCACATATGCATATCCTGTCCTCTGGTCATTATCTATCCACTGGTTTTTCTGCAACTATTTATCCCTTATTCCCAATCTGTTTTTCTCGTTTGACCTGGAACGTCAATCAGCATAAAGCAAAGCATCATCTGTTCTCGCATTAATATTTTGTAGCTGATGATACTCTCAAAACTGCTACCCATATCAATCATTTTTTTGGTGAGATGTTGCCTCTCTCTCAGGAGATGTGCTCTCACTGCAGAATCTCTAATGCCTGGCCAATCCTATCAATGATGAGATCAAACTTTCATTGCCCAATCTGATAGGATTTAGTGAGGTGTACCAGTATGGTCGCACACTTACCAATTGTCTCCTTCTCCCTTAAAGCTCCAAACTTCAAACACGTACATAAGTAACATTAATATGGGATTCAAAGTATATCTTCAAAGCCTACATACCTCTCATATGCTTTTCTTCTCCTCAGTGAGATCGAGACTACAATGCAATTTGTTGCATTCTTTCTTCAGCTCTGATAGAAAACCCTATTTGTTCAGAGTTTGACATTAATTCTGTAGCTATTTCATTGCTTTGACACTGAGAGTGCAAAAAGATTCCAATTCTGTCTCATATCTCCTTTCATTTTGACAGCATGAGAGGTGTGACTCGCACCGTACTTCAAAGTTTCAGACTGTGTTTTTGAACAAAATCTTCCATGCTCTTTGTTTTAGAAGCTGGCTTTCTTACAGGTGTTTAAATCCACACATCTGCAGGTACACCATCCCTGACTCATTTCAAGTGATACGTGTCTCATGGCTGCAACAGCCTACACACAGAAGCAACCTACATTGAAGGTAGAGGTCACATGACTACAGCAAACCAGCCAATAGAGTTATAGAGATGTACAGCACAGAAACAGACCCTTCTGTCCAACTCATCCATACCAACCAGATCCCCTAAATTAATATAGTCCAATTTATCAGCATTTAGTCCATATCCCTTTAAACCCTTCCTATTCGTATACCAATCAAGATGCCTCTTAAATGTTGTCATTGTTCCAACCTCCATCACTTTCTCTGGCAGTTCATTCCATATACACACCACCCTCTGCATGAAAAAGTTGCCCCTTAGGTTCCTTTTAAATCTTTCCCCTCTCACCTTCAACCTATGCCCTCTAGTTGTGACTCCTCTACTTTGGGAAAAAGACCTTGGCTATTCACCCATCCATACCCCTCATGATTTCATAAATCACTGTAAGGCTACCCCTCAATATCTGACATCCCAGGGACAACAGCACCAGCCTATTCAGCATCTCCCTATAGCTCAAACCCTCCAACCCTGGCAACAGCCTTGTAAATCTCTTCTGTACCCTTTCAAGTTTAACAACATGGTTCCTACAGTAGGTAGCTGGAAGTGTGTTGCTGGAAATGTGTTGCTGGAAAAGCACAGCAGGTCAGGCAGCATCCAAGGAGCAGGAGAATCGACGTTTCGGGCATGCGCCCTTCTTCAGGAATGAGGAGAGTGTGCCAAGCAGGCTAAGATAAAAGGTAGGGAGGAGGGACTTGGGGGACGGGCGTTAGAAATGCGATAGGTGGAAGGAGGTTAAGGTGAGGGTGATAGGCCGGAGAAGGGGTGGGGGGCGAGAGGTCAGGAAGAAGATTGCAGGTTAGGAAGGTGGTGCTGAGTTCGAGGGTTGGGACTGAGACAAGGTGGGGGGAGGGGAAATGAGGAAACTGGAGAAATCTGAGTTCATCCCTTGTGGTTGGAGGGTTCCTAAGCGGAAGATGAGGCGCTCTTCCTCCAGCTGTTGTGTTGCTATGGTCTGGCGATGGAGGAGTCCAAGGACCCGCATGTCCTTGGTGGAGTGGGAGGGGGAGTTGAAGTGTTGAGCCACGGGGTGGTTGGGTTGGTTGGTCCGGGTGTCCCAGAGGTGTTCTCTGAAACGTTCTGCAAGTCGGCGGCCTGTCTCCCCAATATAGAGGAGGCCACATCGGGTGCAGCGGATGCAGTAAATGATGTGTGTGGAGGTGCAGGTGAATTTGTGGCGGATATGGAAGGATCCCTTGGGGCCTTGGAGGGAAGTAAGGGGGGAGGTGTGGGCGCAAGTTTTGCATTTCCTGCGGTTGCAGGGGAAGGTGCCTGGAGTGGAGGTTGGGTTGGTGGGGGGTGTGGACCTGACAAGGGAGTCATGGAGGGACTGGTCATTTCGGAACGCTGATAGGGGAGGGGAGGGAAATATATCCCTGGTGGTGGGGTCCGTTTGGAGGTGGTGGAAATGACGACAGATGATACGATGTATATGGAGGTTGGTGGGTTTGTAGGTGATGACCAGTGGGGTTCTGTCCTGGTGGCGATTAGAGGGGCGGGGCTCAAGGGCGAAGGAGCCGGAAGTGGAGGAGATATGGTGGAGAGCATTGTCGATCACACCTGGGGGGAAATTGCAGTCTTTGAAGAAGGAGGCCATCTGGGTTGTTCGGTATTGGAACTGGTCCTCCTGGGAGCAGATGCGGCGGAGACGAAGGAATTGGGAATATGGGATGGCGTTTTTACAGGGGGCAGGGTGGGAGGAGGTGTAGTCTAGGTAGCTGTGGGAGTCGGTCGGTTTATAGCAAATGTACATGTTGATTCGGTCGCCCGAGATAGAAATGGAGAGGTCTAGGAAAGGGAGGGAGGAGTCTGAGACGGTCCAGGTAAATTTGAGGTCGGGGTGGAAGGTGTTGGTAAAATGGATGAACTGTTCAACCTCCTCGTGGGAGCACGAGGCAGCGCCGATACAGTCATCGATGTAGCGGAGGAAAAGGTGGGGGGGTGTCAGTATAGCTGCGGAAGATGGACTGTTCCACATATCCTACAAAGAGGCAGGGATAGCTGGGGTCCGTGCGGGTGCCCATGGCTACTCCTTTGGTTTGGAGGAAGTGGGAGGATTGGAAAGAGAAGTTGTTCAGAGTGAGGACCAGTTCAGTCAGTTGAAGGAGGGTGTCAATGGAAGGGTACTGGTTGGTACGGCGGGAAAGGAAGAAGCGGAGGGCTTTGAGTCCTTCGTGATGGGAGATGGAGGTGTACAGGGACTGGATGTCCATGATGAAGATAAGGCGTTGGGGACCGGGGAAGCGAAAATCATGGAGGAGGTGGAGGACGTGGGTGGTATCCCAAACATAAGTGGGGAGTTCTTGGACTAAGGGGGACAGGACCATGTCGAGGAATGCAGAGATGAGTTCGGTGGGGCAGGAGCAGGCTGAGACAATGGGTCGGCCGGGGTCAGGTTTGTGGTCTACCTACAGTAGGTAGGCCAGAACTGAAAATGATATTCCAAAAATGGACTCACCAATGTCCTGTACAGCCACAACATGTCCTCCCAGCTATTACACTCAATGTACTGACCAATAAAGGCAAGTGTACCAAACATCATCTTCACTATCCTGTCTACCTGTGACTCCACTTCAAGGAACTATGAACCTTCACTCCAATTCTCCACAGGTCCTGCCCTGGTTTGCCTGACTAAAATGAAACAGTTCACATTTATCTAAATTAAACTCCATCTGCTACGTCTCAGCTATTGGTTCATTTATAAAGGTTCTTTTGTAATCTGAGATAAGCTTCTTACTGTCTACTATTGGAGTCATCTGCAAACTTACAAACTATTTTTCCAATGTTCACATCCACATCAGTTATATAAATGACAAAATACATTTAAGTACAGTTGCATTATCTGCAGATACTTCCAGTGATGGCCTGCTAAATTGCATGTCAACCAGACAATGGCAAGGCTACCAGTGGACTTTCATGCAGAATCATTAACCTGGCATTGAGAGCTACATTATAGAAGGGCCTAGACTGTTGCAGGAGGAAGACCCAACATAATGGAATATGGGACAATGGTAAGTGATGTGTAGGTGGTTTGCTCAGGTTTGGCCTTACTTGAAAAGGGGGAAATGGAATAGAAGTAAAGGGAGGGGGTTGATTCTAGCTGGCAACACCATCCCCTCTATTCCCTCAGTCAGATACTGATTGCCTTTGGTCAGTAGAACCCTCTCTTGCAAGGATACAAGCATATATTTTTTATCTATTTATGGGATGTGAGCATTGCAGGCTAGGTCAGCATTTATTGTCCATTCATAATTGCTTGAAGAACTGTTATGAGCTAACCTAATTGTTGTGAGTCTGGAGTCACATGTAGGCCAGAATGGCTAAGGGTTCCTGAAGAACATCGGTGACCATATCAGGTTTTTACAACCATCGAACATGGTTTTGCGGTTCCCATTGGGCCAGCCCCTCCAGATTTTTATTGAATTCAAATGTCACCACCTGCCATGGTGGGATTCAAACCCATGTCCGCAGAGCATTCGGCCAGGGGTCTGGATTACAAGACTAGTGACGTTTCCGCAGTGTCACTGCCTCCTCCACCACTGTCAGGTGGTAGTTACCAGGAGCATCACATGGTGACAGGGCCATCTGAAGCTGAGTTGATCCCAGTGATGATGAGCCAAGGCCCATAACTGGTCATTTAAACACTCTTAAATGGCATTGCAACAGGCAGGTCAACCAAGGGTCTTCCTAACCAGAGCTTAATTCTGACTGAGGTGGAAAGGCAGCAGTGTGCAGTTGCACCAACATTCCACTTTCCAGCATCCAAGCCTGGCACCACTCGGGTCAGACGATCCCACCCTTTATCTCTACGTCTACCTTTGCCATCGCTGTGTGCTTCCAGCAAGTCCTGTTGCATTTCTGACTTTGCTTTCGTGTAATTGCCGTTCAAATTTAAAAGGGAGAAAGTGAGGACTGCAGATGCTGGAGATCAGAGTTAAAGAGTGTGGTGCTGGAAAAGTACAGCAGGTCAGGCAGCATCTGAGGAGCATGAGAGTTAACGTTTTGGGCATAAGCCCCCCCCCCCATATTTCTGATGGAGGGCTTATGCCCAAAACGTTGACTCTCCTGCTCCTCGTATGCTGCCTAATCGGCTGTGCTTTTCCAGCACCACACTCTTCGACTCTTCAAATTTAAGATGTCCCTTGTGTGAGGAGGTGGTCTGGTCTATGCTTATATTTCTTATAATATTTACTTTGGTGGTATGAGGTTTGATTAATCTAAATTCACAAGATGTAATTTGGTCCATCAGTGGAGAGTGAATGATTGAGTATGTGTGTGGGAGTGAGTGTGTGTGAGAGAGAGAGTTTCTACCTGATTGCATTAGACTATATAGCTTTCTTGTCACTCACCAAGTGTGCTGTTGAATATTTGTTGTTTCTTCCCTCATTTTACTTTTTCTGTCTGCAATTCCAGGCTGAGCTTCCTGTGAAATGTGTGACCAGACGTTTGCTGCTGCGACCTTTGGGCCGTGTGAAAAATGCCAGGAGGTCGGGCCATTGCGGAACCTTTACATCGACACAGAGCAGATCAACTTTTGCTCACTGTGTGTCGAAATGGTATGGCCAATTAGTCGCCTAGACTTTGAGATCTATCAAATTAGCAAACACAATTCAAACTTCAAATATGTTTTAACAAGTTAACGGAGAGAATGTGAATGTAATCAGCATTCATATCTCTCGGAATTATTATAGGCCTCAAACCTCAGCAGCTTCACATGGTCAGTTAAACTGGATTATTAATGTCTCTAAAAGAATGTCCATTGAGAAATCCTGCACTTACTGTGCTTCTATGTGTTTGAACAGATCCTGATCTAGCATTTAAACTGCTTTTACTTTTATAGGATTGTCCAGGCCAGAATGCCAATCAGTGCCTTTGACAGAACTACTCAATGATTCCCTTTCTCATGCTCTTTCCCCATCGTCTGCAAACACTTCCATTTCAAGCCTTTAGCCCATTCCCTTCTGAAAGTCACTGTTGGCCCTACGTCCACCACATTTTAGATATTGCAGTCCATTCTATTATGGCAGTCCACTGTGCAATGTCAGTGCGGAGTAAAAGCACTTCACACAGGAGTTCCAATTCAGTCTGAGTATGATCCTAGAAGACTTTATTCATATGAAGTGATTGAGATTTGAAGTAAATTACATTAATGCCCATTAGAGTTGAGTGAATCACTGGTTCACAGGAAACAACTAACTTGTTCAAACTAGACAGAACATTGATTCACTGCTGCCCAACTAGACCTTTAGCCATCTTTTTAGTTGCAGATACAGGGAGTGCTTTCAAGGTGCTGAAATCTATGTCAGATTAGCCAGTAAAGTGCCATGGAGTCCAACAAATCCCTAAACATTCGATACATGAAACAACATGTAATTTACACTCCAAACTCAAACTAATGGTGTGACCTTTCATTCCTAGTCAAGTCAGGTGATGGTGCCAGATTTTCAAATTTAATATTTGGTACAAAATGGAAATTCGTTCACATTGTAATCGTGTCTTTTAAGAGGGAGCTCGATTAGCACTTGAAGAAAGGTAATATTGTAGACTAAGTGGAATGGTTAGGAAAATTCAATTGGATTTGATAGTTGATGGCACCATTGGATAATGACCTCTTCTGAGTTTAATGTCCATAAATCAAACATTTCTCCAGTTAATATTAGAACCATTGGCAATGTAAGTATGTAATTCATTCCTTTAAAGTTGAATTTCCAGTCATCTGCAGGTGCCTCATCAATTATTTTCTTTCATCATATAGTTAGAAGTAGGGATTTTTGCTGCTTGTTATACAATTTCCATTTGTATCTCTCCCAATAATGAAGCTCACACACAGCAAGACCTGAATAATATTTGGGCTTGAGCTGATAAATAGCAAGTAGCATTCACACCACACAAGTGCCAGTCAATTACCTTCAACAACACAGAGAATCAAATAGTCGGGATCTTTTTCCCAGGTTGGAATCTCAAATACAAGGGGGCATAGGTTTAAGGTGCGAGGGGTAAAGTTTAAAGGAGATGTGCAAAGCAGGTTTTTTACACAGAAGGTGGCAGGTGCCTGGAATTCACTGTCAAGGCAGGTGGTAGAAGCAGATACAATAATAATGTTTAAGAGTCCTTTAGATATACACAGGAATAGGCAGGGAATAGAGGGATATGGACCATGTGCAGGCAGATGGGATTTGTTTAGAATGGCATCATGGTCAGCACAGACATGGTGAGTTGAAGGGCCTGTTTCTGTGCTGTACTATTCTATGTGCCCCTACCATCCCTGAATCCCATACCATCACAATCCTGAAGGTTATAAATGGGCCTGATAAACACTGCAGCTAAAAGAGCAGTTCAGAAGCTGAGGGTTCACCTCCTGAATCCCCAAAGCCTGTCTGCCAGCTACAAGACACAATTCAGGAGTCTGATGGAATACTGTCCACTTGGCCTGGATAGGTGCAGCACTCAAAGCTGAACAGCGTGAGACACAGAGGGGTGGGTTTTATATTTTCAATCAATGGGAACAAGTCAGGACCGTGGTGGAATATTGTTTATTTGCCAGGATGAGTGCAGCTCCAACAATGTTCAAGAATTTTCACAACATTAAGGACAAAGCAACCCACCCTGGTTGATACCCCAACTAACCCACCTTAAGCATCCTCTCCCACAGTGCCAAGAATGTGTACCATCTACAAGGTGCACAGCACAACTCTCCAAGGCTCCTTAGACAACACCTTCTGAATGAAAATCTCTACCATAAATTTCCTTCCAACTTAAACCCCATTCTTTCCCTTGCAACAATATGCCATTCTTTAATTGTCAGTGGTTCAAATTCACAGAAGCTCCCCGCAAACTGTCCTGTGGATGTATAGTTTGTAGACTACACAGACTTAAGCTAAGATTAGATTCCATACAGTGTGGAAACAGGTCCTTTGGCCCAACAAGTCCACACCGACCCTCCGAAGAGTAACCCACCCAGACTCATTTCCCTCTTACTAACGCACCTAGCACTATGGGCAATTTAGCATGGCCAATTCATCTGATCCTCACATCTTTGGATTGTGGGAGGAAACCAGAGCACCCAGAGGAAACTCTCATTGACAAAAGGAGAACGTACAAACTCCACACAGACAGTTGCCCGAGTCTGGAATCGAACTTGAATTCCTAGTGCTGTGAGGCAGCAGTGCTAACCACTGAGCCACTGTACCACCCTCACATCACATTCTCTGAGACAATAAGGGATGGTCAACAGATGGTGGTCCAGCATCAGATGTGTTGATTGCTGAAACAAGTGAAGAAAAACATTAGCACTGCATCTGTTGGAAACCTGGAAAAAAATACAGAAAATGCTCAAAATTCTTCACAGTCAGGCAGCATCTGTGGAGTGAGAAACCAGGTTAACATTTCAGGTCTGTAACATTATGGATTGCACTGAGTAAAGCTCAAGATGTTTTGAAGGAAATGGGAGCAGTGATTGTGATGGGCAATTGTTGAACATTGAATCCTACCGTTCCCTACTTTTTAGTGGTGCTGGTTTCTGTCTCCACATATACAGTCTGACCAGCGGTTTCTGTGTTTATCATTCTGCGCTGTTAATGGTGGTTGGGGGTTTAACCCATATTGAGAACACAGTGAGTGGAAACCAGTCTGAGTTAGCACCTCTTAAAAACGAGCAGGACATTTGTCCAGTGTCCGTGCATCCACATTAATAGACTGCAATTTTTCCAGCTCTTTGCAAAATGAGACCATACAAACCTTCCACGACAGGAAGACACTAATGAAATAATAGAATCAACCCTTCCCCCGTTTAATATTTTCATGTTTTAAAAAAAATGTGGGAATAACTCCAGTGTGTGGTGGCGCAGTTCACATCTTTGGGTGGAGGGAGTCTGGAGAAATTGTGGAGAGAGATGCACGGGGCAGATTATAGACATCCTTCACCTGGAGAGTGTTACTGCAGGAACGCGGTGGGTACAAGTGTATCCTGGGTTTGGGGATTCTTTCAGTGTTGGCTTGGGAAATGTCACATTTTGAAACTGATAGCTAACCAGTAGGGTCACACGCACACCCACACAGGGGAGGGTAAACTGTCTGGGTGTGAATGCTCTCCTCCTGATCCTTGTCTGGTCAGCTTGGCTGCCTGATTGATCAACCCTGGTCATTTCAGAATGGAAATCTTGCCGCTTAGAGGCTGATGTATCCTCCCACTGACGTCAGCCAGCCTCCATCTAACTGTTTGAGCTGGGCTTTGGGTATCATTCCCGACAACAAACAGCATCTAAACGCAGGGAGAAAAATCCTTGCCTTTGTTTGTGTTTTTTTTTAAAAAAGAAATCTTGTTTTTGTTTCCTTCTTGGTGTCAAAAAGATGGCAACCGAGGGGCTGCAGGAGAATGAGTCCGTGTCGTCGCTAAGGGAGGAAGCAGAGACGCTGAAGGGGAAACTGGAAGAGGAGAGAGCGAAGCTTCATGATGTGGAGCGTGAGTACAGCAGCAGCACCAGGGCCCAGGCAGTCTGCTCTCACACTGAACATGGACGGTGTCTGCCTTGGGTGTTCTGCCAGCCCTCCCTGTCATGGCTCCAGCTTGAGCCAGGGCATAATCCAAAACTGCAGCATTAATCATGGAGAGATGTGTGTGTGATGTGGATTTTAAAATTATCACTAACTGTGTGTGTGGGGGGGGGATGGGGTTTCTGTAATAATCAGTATTGATAGTTGCTAAATGTGTTTCATGTCTTTGTGGATTTTAAAATAAGCAGTAATTGTAGAGGTAGTTGCTAAGTCTGTGTGTGGATTTTAAAATCCATCAGTAATTGGATAGGTGATTGCTAACTGTCTGTGTGTCGATGTGTGTGTGTATTTTAAAATAATCAATAATTGCATAGGTGGTTGCTTAGTGTGTGTCTGTGTTTTAAAATAATCAGTAATTGCATAGATGGTTGCAAAGGGTGTGTGTGTAGATCTTAAAATAATCAGTAAATCGTTTCTAGGATAAACTGGGCATATTTGCTTTTACCCAGCGATGCCCTGTGCTATTCTTGTGAAAGATTTTCAAGAATGGGGTTTCTTATAATTGGACAGTGCTTGGAATATTTATACCAGTCCCCATCAAGAACATATTGTAAGTAAAGTTGAAAGGAGCGAGCCAACCCACTTCAGGAGAACAGATGTGAATGAATCTTTCACATGGTGCCATGCTCACAGATGTTCTCCTGCCTGCTACCAGTGCAGAAATGTTACCTGTTTTTAAATGCAACTTTGGTTTAAGAAGAAAAATGAATGCCAAAGCAATGGGAGAGTGTCCTGTTTCAAAGAACATTGGAGACACAGTGAAGTCTCCCAGTTGTTAAATATGGTACTCTATATAAACCAACATCTATCCAGTATAACAGGAGCTGTCAGTCACTGGGTGATCCATACAAGGGTTTAAAGAGTCTGCCAAAAACAACCAGATTGTGTCTACAAAAAACAAACTGATACGATAATAGACCATTCAGAATTGGAATCTCTACAAGGTGCTTCGTCAATCACAAGATGCCATTCAATAAGAGTTTACTCAAGGAAGAATCTGTCAGAAATCACACAGGATACAGGATGAAGTCTATAAAGAAATCAGAAGAAGGTTCATGCACAGAGTGGACACAGAGCAAGGATGGAAAGCTGGAATAGGACATTAAAATAAGATACTGAGTTGTTGGACATACAGCACCGAGGATCATTGCCCTGACTTGAAGCTTCAGCTCCTGTTTCCCCAGTGAAATGATTACTTGCACCAAATTGTTTGATAAATGGTCCTCCATCCCCATGTTTCTTTTTTGCTACTTTGATTTCTCCTTGGTTCCATCTCATGCATGTAGTTTCCCTCTCTCCATCCATCCATCCAAAGTATAATCTGGTCGGCCATTGGGAATTCTATTTGTGTCCAGTAGCATATTGAGACAAATAGAATTTTTAGAAAATGCTTGTTAAAGGTAAAGGAATCTGAACGTTTGAAGACTAATGATGTGAGGTCTTCCTGGTCAGTTGGATTTTGGAGAGAACAGACAATGTCAGACAAGAGAGGGGAAAGACTGGACGTTAGCAACCAAGTTGTAAGCAAAACAGATAAATTTAAATCTGTATATTTTTCTCCTCTCTGGTTTTATTTTAATTTGAGTATCACTGGTTAATACAGGGAAGAAATAGTTACCCTACAGGAACCCGGGCGAATTTCTATAACTCAAGAGGTGGTCTTGGGAGCAATAAGATTGAGAACACCTGCACTACACCAAATTTATCCCACCAGGTTCATCCCCAGGTCTTTCCCTATAGCCATTTCTGAGCAGGACAATTGCTGTGTTCCCTCAAATCCTTGATATATTGAGATCAACAAATCTCATCCGATCTCTCCATTTCTTCATGAACTGGCTCTCAAGTGTTTACTCACTTGAATATCTGATCTGAATTACCAGTTCGGAATTTGTTTTCTGAGACTCTGAAGGAGTTTGAGCATATCCAATGTATTTTATAACTGGGCCAATATGCGTTCTGTGCAACCAGATATGGCCACCTCCCTTAGGATCATGGAATCCCCACAGGGCAGAAAGAGGCCATTCGACCCATCAGGTCTGCACTGATTCTTTGAAGAGCGTCCCACCCAGACCTAAACCCCACCCCAACCCTATATGGGGATTTTACCATGGCTTACCCACCTAATTTACACAGCATGGGGTAATTTTTAAGTATGGTCAATCCGCCTAACCTGCACGTCTTTGGACTGTGGGAGGAAACTGGAGCACCCAGAGGGGACACACACAGACACAGGGAGAATGTGCACACTCCACGCAGACAGTCGTCCGAGGCTGGAATTGAACCCAGGTCCCTGGAGCTATGAGGCAGCAATGCTAACCACTGAGCCACTGTCCCTTCCTCATACCAGAGTCTGCTCGACAGTATCCAGGAACAATCAACAAATAATCTATTACTCGCTAATTTACCAGAGAGCAGCATCTCCTATGAGACTCTTAAGGACCAGTTATAATAGATCAGATAAACCAGCATCAGGGCCATTTACCATGTCTTTTGACTCATTCATCACTCAGTGTCTGATGTTGCTAAAGTGACAAAATTGGTGAGATGAGAAAAATCAGCAGAAGGATACCATTTATGCTTTGCATTTGAATGCACATATTTTTATCAAAGGAAGAAAATTCAAGAAATACAATTTAACCTAAAGTAGCAAATTTGAATTTTTGTTTTGCTTCAGGTCTCTTTTCCTTGGGGCCGTGCTGACCCATTTAAAACAAATCTTTACCCTTTCGGAATTGTCAATATCTTGGCTCTTGTCAAGGCCTCTTTATTGATTCCATCCTGTTTTCCAATTTTATGATGGATAATGGACCATGGATTAACCCGATCGTGAAGACTGTGGCACTTTGTCCTTGTGCTCTTGTGCTGTTGTGTTGCTAATGGTATGTTTGCATGGCCTAGCAACAAAGTAATGAATTACTTTCTCAAGAAATGTTAGATTAAAAAAAGACATGTTGTGATCTGAGCTGTGGACACAGCTCTGGGCTTTCTGCCTTGCAGTGATGGCGAAAGGTTAATGGTTTGTTGGAGACAAGTGGAAAATCTGGACTGTAAAATGGAAAAAAAAATCAAAAGCATGTAATGAACTGTATTAAATGTTTTCACTTTGTTTTACCTGAATGGGAACCAGGAAGCTGACAAAGGAAGCTTACTACAACTGACAAAGCAGACCTTGCTGCATTGATCAGAGGTTATTGCGCAGATAGATAACATTGGCTATGCAATCTCAGGAGAGACGGCTTTCAAATGTAGAATATCTATCACAGCACTATTTCTGAGAAGTATGAACTTTCAATAAATGTGTCTGGATTTCTTTGAACTGCATTTGAGAGTGATATAAGACTTTTAAAAATCCTTAATTCATTTTATAGGACGCATAAGAAGATCTCAGTCACTCATTCTCAAGTTGTGGGCAAGGCTGACCAGCCCGTTATTTATTGTCGATCCTTAATTAGCCTAAGAAGATGACAATGGACCTTCTGGTCACACATAGATCTAGAATGGATAATGAGAGCAAGTTTACTTCTCTAAGGGACATAAATGAACCAGCTGGATTTTTACAACAGTCCTATTGCTTAATGACCCACTTGTTCTGGCATCAGATATTGTTTTCACATTTCTTTTATTTGCTCTTTTCCCTTTATGCTTTATTCTGCAGTATATAGTCCATTTGCTTCTCCACTGGAGTTACAATGTACATTTGAAGGAATATTAATTGATCTACTGTGCTTCCTATGTGAACGGTCAGTGTTAAATATGCTGTTTTCGTTTGGCACAGGCTTAGTGAGTATTAATATGATGAAGATACAAATCAGTATAGGAACCATCTGTTTTAAATGGCAAGGTACTTCTGATTACTAGTAGGGAATAATGCAGAGTTGAAGATGTAACTGTTACTTTCAGGTGGAGCAGTGACTTCCTCAGTTGTCAGGGATGCTAATATAATTCTTATCCTCAGTTGGAATTATTCAGTTTCATCTACTAATTTTGGAATCAAATTGCATTGTATTCAGCTTTGTAGCTCTGCCCACATTTAATCTTTGCTGGTGGAGACCATGAAATTGGGATCATGTTTTTTAATAAACTGAAGGGGGCGTTCTATACATTCAGTCTTTCGGTTATTGACACTTCTGTAAAGAGTGCTGACAGGGGCAGGACCACTCTGTCTTCATCTGCCACAGATTAGCCTGAGGCTGTCTGAATAATTCACTATTAAGTTAGATTTACATTGAAGTCTTCCTAAATGATTCGGTGCAGGAAGGTATAATGTGCATTTTTATGTAGGGGTTAAACTGTGTACAATGAACGAAGATTAAATTGATACCAGACAGTGTCCAGGGCAGTCCATGTTGAAATTCTGCTGTTTATATTTGCCAAAGCGAAGATCTGGTATCCATTTCGAATGTCATGATACAAAACCATTTTATAATCTCTCAGTCATTGTGTTTTTTAAAGATTATCAAATGTTTCCTCCTCTGCTGTCCTTACCAGTTCACCAGGTGGCTGAGCGAACAGAGGCACTTGGACAGTTTGTGATGAAGACAAGACGGACTCTAAAAGGCCATGGAAACAAAGTGCTGTGCATGGACTGGTGCCGAGACAAGAGAAGAATTGTCAGTTCCTCCCAGGTCAGACCTATCTGCATCCACCCACTATTTTATTGCCTTTGCATAATTATAGAAACCTGCAGTAGAAGAAAACATAAATCTGTTTGGGGAGGCAATGATCTTGGGCTTAATTTTGGAAGTTATTCTAGAAAATATGCACTTACTTCTCTATCATCAATTTGTATTGCAGCTTAAGTTAAGATTTTCTCAACTTCAATTGCTTGATTTTCTATGAAGTTAAAAATCACACAATACCAGGTTATAGTCCAACCGGTTTAATTGGAATCCCACTAGCTTTCGGAGCGTCGCTCCTTCATCAGGTGACTATCACCTGATGAAGGAGCGACGCTCTGAAAGCTAGTGTGCTTCCAATTAAACCTGTTGGACTATAACCTGGTGTTATGCGATTTTTAACTTTGTACACCCCATTCCAACACCTGCATCTCCAAATCTTGATTTTCTATATTTGCTATTGAAGAAAATAATCCAATTTTAATTGACATATGGCATATTCAATTCATTTGAATTCAAGTTTCAGATTGAAACTGGAATAGAGGATGCTTAGAGGTTTGCAGAAAGGAAGTCTATTTATTTTATTATAAACCTGCTACAACCATTTCGGGGAACTCTTAATCTGGTATGGGAAGAGAGCTTTGTTTTTCCAATAATCTTTACTCTCTGGAAATAAGAAGCTTAAAGGGCACTTGAAGGCTTTGTCTGATGGGTAGACTTCGGCCTAATTGACATAATGGATGTTGTAGCATCTCTTGCTTGTATGATGTTAAGAAATATTTTTTCTGTCATAATTTTACAAATTGTCCAGGTACATTAATAAAAATAAATTATAGTTAAAGACTAAAGATAATTATAGATTTGATTCAGCATTGCCAAAACCACACTTCAGATTACTTGTATTTTACTTTCACTGTCATCATGTTTTAGCTGCTTCTGGTCACCTATTGTTATGAGCTGCAGAGCAATTAAACTCCTGTTGAGCTGTCACTTAGACCCTATCCTGTGTTGAGTTTTAATGAGCTATTGTTCTGACCTCTGCTAGCTTCCATTCATGTCGTATTTTCTCATTTGTGTTTAGAATTCCTTTCACAATTTTGCTCTATTTCTTCACAGCCTCCCTTCACCACAATTCACAGGTTTCATTGTGGACTACTGTACTCTGTATTCTTGCTGCCCCTGTCTCCACTTCTCACTGACAGTAATGCCCTACTCAGGCAAAAACTAACTGCCCTGGATCAGAGGTGGTGATTCTCCACCGTCAGCCACCACAGTCATTTGTATGATGCAGACCCTCCTAAAGTGATCTGAGGGAGGGAATTCCATGGTTTTGACACCGCATTGGTGAACAAATAGAGATGTATTTCTAATCTAGAATTGTGTATAAATGGGAAGGCAGCTTGCAGATGATGGTGATTCCATACAGCTGTGGCCGTTGCCCTTCTTGGTGGTCAAGGTTGTAGGTTTGCTGTGCAAGAAATCAGGGTAAGATGTTGCTGTGCCTCTTGTAGTTGGCACACACAGTTGCTACTATGAACATGGTTGGATGGGTGCAAATCAAAAGGGTTTCCTTTGTCCCGAATCATTTTAAACTTGAGTGTCATTGGAGTAAAAGTCACTCAGGCAAGTCAAGAGTATTCTAGATGCTTGTCACTCGTTGTGGTTTTAAGGAGCCAAGTGGTCAGTCATCTGCGGAATACCTAGCCTGTAACCTGCTGTTGTAGCTGAAGTTTTATGTGGTTGTGCCTGTTAATTTTCCCATTATTACTGATATTGAGTGTTTCTGTGATGGTAAGACCTTCATTGAATATCAAGGGGTTAAGAAAGAATACAGCTTGACCTTTTTTTCAGGGATGAATTAAATGTCAACCACATTGTTGTGGTATGGACAGCAGATTTCCTTCCCTAAAGGTTATTAGTGAATCATATTGGTTTTATGAAAATGTCATTTCATGATCACCATCACTGAGATTAGTTTTCTATTCCAGATTTATATCATCAATTTCATCTCAAAGTCCCAGATCATTTGTTGAGGCCTTTGGTTAGCTAGTTGATTAACTTAACGCCAGTAAGCCTGTTGCTACATTTTTATAAATGCTTGTGTCTCTTGCCCTTCATTTCAAAAGGAGTGGAGTGTAAAAGTAGCAAGGCCTTGCTGAATCTGTCCAGGAAGTTGTCAGACCACGCCGGTGAACAGTTTTGGTTTCCTTGTTTAAGGAAAGATATACTCTCATTGAAGGCCGTCCAGAAAAGGTTCAATGGGTTGGTAGAGAGATTTTCTTGTGAGAGGAGGTTGAGTAGGTTGGTCTTATACCCATTAGAAGTGAGAGTTTAGAAGAATAAGAGGCAACCTTATTGAAGCCTACACAATTCTTGGGCTTTTCAGAGTAATGTGGAGAGATTCCTTTCCCCAAGACCAAAGGACATATTTCAGAGTATGGGATCACCAATTTAAGGGAGAGATGAGGAGGAATTTTTTTTTCCCTTAGAGAGTAGTGAAACTGGAATTCTTTACTACAGCACGCTATTGAATCTGTGTTGTTTAATATATTCAATGCTGAGATAGACATATTTTTAATCAGAGAGGAAATCAAAGGTTATGAGAAAGTGGAGTTGAGGATTATCAGATCAGCCAGGATCATTTTGCAGATTCAGTGGGTTGAACCACCTGCATTTATGGCCTTACAATCTTATATGTAATACCCAGAATTCTTCAAGAAAGCCTTAATTTGCATCACATGTAAGTCCTTGAATTGTTTGTGCAATAATATATCAATCTCTAATTCTACATTTACAAGTTTTCCAGTGGGTGATTATTATGGCATTTTTCCGTAAAGCTGATTTTAAAAATAAGTTCTAAACTCACTCATACTTCTTGATTGACAGTTAAGGTGGTAATCCCACATGCCATCTCATAAACAAGAATATGTGTAAATTGTGGGAGTGGGAAGGAGGACATTTTTATTTTTAAAGAGACAGTGATGTTGTTTACATTTGTAAGGTTAGCACGTCTTTACTCTGATTGATGGATAAATCATTGCCTGCAATAGTGTAAGAATAGGCTGGAGCATGCTCCCGGGACCAAGAGTGGAACTTGCTTTGACCCCAGTGGTGTAGGTACCTTTTATTAAACTGATTGATTGAATTGCACTGCAATGCATGGAGCTATCTGGCTCAAGTAGAAATGAAACTATTGGTGTGACAGTTAGTGGTAGCCTTGAGGGACGCAGGAGGAAGTGGTGCAAGTTTTAATATATTAACTGGAAGAGCTGTGAGAATCACAGGTCAGTCAACTTCTGGTGCAGTTGGTAAGAGCCATTTTCTCAGCTAATCCATATGCTACTTTGTGGCATTATTGTGTTTCACTACAAGTACACATCAGCTTATATTGTTGCAAAGGAGACATCCTCCGGGCTTTCTCCAGACCCGGAAATGTACTGGGCATGACGTTGACCACTTCTGATATTCATTGGGTCAATGGAAGGCTTGCTGTTGTGTATGGTGACCTTTGTGTGGTTTGCCATATTGGGCTGTGTATTTTAAAATTACATCTTGATCACAAATTATGCTGTTGTGACCTCGTCAGTTGTATTTTGATTGCTGAAGAACCATTATCCTAATAGCTGAGACCTCATTGCCACAGAGGCCTGTGGAGGCTAAGTCATTGAGTGGTTTAGAATGTAGAAGGTAGAACAGGCCTACTGGCCCATAATTTTGTGCTGAGCATGACACCGACTTAAACTAATCCCTTCTACCTGCCCTTGGTCCATCTTCCTTGCATATTCATGTCCTTATCTTGAAGTGTCTTAAATATCCCAATCATATCTGCCTCCACCATCATCCCTGTCAGCGTGTTCTAGACTCCTACCATGCTGTGTGTTTAAAAAAAACTTGCCCCTCACATTTCCTTTGAACTTTCCCCCTCTCACCTTAAATAGTATTAGACATTTCAACTCTGGGAGAATGATTCTGACCTTCATCCCTATCTATGCATCTCATAATTTCATAGAAATCTATCATGTCTCCCCTCAGCCTCCATCGCTCCAAAGAAAACAATCTGAGGTTTTCTAGACTCTCCTTATATCCCATACCCGCTAATCCAGGCAGCATCCTAGTAAACTTCTTTTGCACCCTCTCCAAATACTCCACATCCTTCCTGTAATGTGGTGACAAGAATTAAATGCAATACTCTAAGTGTGGCCTAACCAAAGTCTTATAAAACCACAACACGACATCCTCACTCTTGTAGTCAAAAAGTGTGGCGCTGGAAGAAGCACAGCAGGTCAGGCAGCATCTGAGGAGCAGGAGACTTGACGTTTCGGGCATAAGCCTTTCATCAGGAATGATGACTCTGATCTCCAGCATCTGCATTTCTCACTTTATCCTGACTCTTGTACTCCATTCCCTGACCAATAAAGGCAAGCATTTATTGGTCGGGCAATTCTTTACCACCCTATCTACTTGTGTGGCCACTTTCAGGGAGCTAAGGACTTGAACCCCAAGATCCCTCTGTGCATCAGTGCTGTTCAGGGTCCTGCATTTAACTGTATACTTTTACTTCGTGTTTGATCTCCCACAGTGCAAAACTTCACACTTACCAAGATTAAACTCCATCTGCTTTTCCTCCGCCCATATCTGCAACTGATCTATATCAGTTGACAAGCTTCTACCACAATTCCACAGATCTTTGTGTCATCTACGAACTTACTAATTCAAGCATCTACATTTTCATCCAAGTTCTTTATATATATCACAAACATCAGAGGTCCCAATATGGATCCCTACGGAATTCCTCGAAGTCACAGACCGCCAGCCAAAAAGACATCCTTCCACCACTACCCTCTGCATTCTATGGGCAAGCCAATTCTGAATCCATGTGACCAAGTCACCATGGATCCTATGCATCTTAAGACCAAGATACATAGGTTCTTGATGAGTAAGGGGATCAAAGATTACAGGGAGAAGGCAGGATTGCAAAACCTGACCGAATGGCAGAGCAGACTTGATGGGCCAAATGGCTGAATTCTCCTCCTATATCTTACAGTTTTAATGAATATAGACCTTGTGTTTGTTTATTGTGATGATATTACAGTCTTGGAGCTGTGATGATTTGTCAGCAGTTTGAGTTGTGTCACTGAATGACAAAGAAAGAAACAGTGTGGCACTTATTTTTGGAGTAACAGGTTGATGGACTGAGCACCTAATGGGGCTGGTCATCAACAAGGTTGGAAAATGTGGAAGAGGAAGTCTGTCAGTTCACTGAAAGTATAATGTTGTTATCACATGTGGATCTACCACCTACTTTTTGTTTTTTTAAACTTTCTAATTAACCTGGAGCAGGTGGGACTTCCTAGTTCAGGGGTAAAGATACCACCATTGCAGCACAAGGGCTCCACCTAGTTTTGTATTTGAGTTTTGATGAGATCTGACTCCCTATTATGATCCTGGGTTTCTAATTAGACAATATTCCAGAAGCTGTGTTCCAATGAGTGTATACTCAGAAGCAATAGTCTAACAAATATTGGGATGTACCAACTTTGAGGATTTTCTGTTTTCTTTACATTAGTTTCACTTACCCTCTGAGAAATGTAATGGAGCAGTAAACCCTCCTGGAGGTTTTTGCAGAAGTGAAGGAGAGGATCATTAATAGTTTGCACAATTGCAGATAAGCAGTGTAATCCCATTAGCTATCCTCAAACAAGCTGTGCTGCAGATGGCATTAAATAAGGTTATATTTTTGCCACCATCTTCCATTTTTGTTTTACGTTTTGAATAAAGTGCCTCAGCTGAATAGTATTTTGCAACAATGAATCAATAAAGCTACCAAAAACAAAGAAAAACAATTATCAGAAAAAAGGAACTATTAATGATTAGATTTTGATAGTTGGAGCAAAGTATCATGTTTTGTTCAGTAAAGGATTTAATGAAAAACAAATCCTTTCATTCCCCTCTACAGAGGAACTTCTATTATCCTGCATTTAAATATCTGAATATCGTATTATCCGGCAAGATTGCAAGGTCCCGATGCTCGGCTAAACTGTTACCTGGCATTAAATTATCTGGAACTCAATTAACCGAACGAAATACTGCCTGCCCGGGTCCTTTGGATAATCAAGATTTCTCTGTATATGGATCCTAAAACTATTCAGTTTGACCACAAGTCCTAGCACTGGCCTGTACCATAGAGTAATAGTGGGGAGGCTGTCAACGTTCACTATTATTAAGGAACAAATTATGTGACGTCTTCGTATGAATGGTCCTGTTTCTCCAGAAGCTGAAAATCTCACTAAACGATTCAGCCATAGAGGCCCACATTGAAATCCCACCTGCTCCAGAGCTGTGTGATGGCAACTTGGAACAGATTGATAATACTTCCAACTACTCAAACGGAATAAGGTTGCATTGTTTGCCTGCCAGATACCCTCTGAAGACATCAAAAAATGTTGGGGTTTGTCAATTTAAGTGTAATGTTTTGTTAACATTATACATTTAAATTACTGCCATAAGCTAAAACGTGTCCGCTAATTTGTTTTTATAAGTGTGCAGGCTCATTCTTTCAAGTTTTAATCATTGGAGATTTTGCAAAATGTGAAAATATAATTTTTCTTCCCGTCCATTTTCTCTTACTTAATATCTTTTTCTCTATATATATCTTGCCTTCTGTACATTTGTTTGTAAATATATGGGATTCATACTTCTGTGTATAAACATAATGCATTCATTTCGAGAGGACTAGAATACAAAAGCAGGGATGTAGTACTGAGGCTGTATAAGGCTCTGGTCAGACTGCATTTGGAATATTGCGCACAGTTTTGGGCCCCACATCTAAGGAAGATTGTGCTAACACAAGAGGGTGTCCAGAGGAGGTTCACAGGAATGAGTCTGTGAATGAATGGCTTATTGTTATGAGGAGTGATTGAGGAATCTGGGACTGTACTCTATGGAATTTAGAAGAATGAGGGGGAATCAGAGTGAAACTTACCGAATACCAAGAGGCGTGGGAAGAGTAGATGTAGAGAAGATATTTTTACATGTAGGAGAGATCAGGACCCAAGGGCACAGCCTGAGAGTGAAGGAACAACCCTTTAGAACTGAGATGAGGAGGAAATTCTTCAGCCAGAGGGTGTTGAATCTGTGTCAATTGCCACAGAGGGCTGTGGAGGCCAGGTCATTGACCATATTTAAGACGAGATGGATAGTTCTTGATTAGTAAAAGGATCAAGTGTTACAGGGAAAAGGCAGGAGAATGAGGTTGAGAAACATATCAACAATGAGAGCAAGGAGAAGAAATGATTGTGATCAAGAACAGGAACAGATCCACCAGATTCAGTTTGGAATGCCCGGAAACCTATGTTTAGACTTCCAAAATGCATGAATGGTTCCAAATTGAGAGAATGGATCAGCTTAATGGCTCAGTGGGTAGTATTACTGCCTCACAGTGCCAGGGACTCAGGTTTGACTCCACCCTCAGGCGGCTGTCTTTGTGGAGTTTGCACGTTCTCTCTGCATCTGCATGGGTTTCCTTTGAGTGCTCTGGTTTCCTCCCACAGTACAAAGGTGTGCAGATTGGTTGGACTGGCCTTGCGAAATTGTCCAGTGATGTGCAGGCTCGCTGGGTCAGCTATGGAAAATGCCGGGCTACAGGGATAGGGGGCTGGGTCTGGGTGGGATACTCTTTGGAGGGTAAGTATGGCGCCGAAAGGCCTGCTTCCACACTATAGGAATTCTATACTGAGGGAATGGGGACACATCAGGGAAATCAGACTCATCTAGAAAATCGCTGGAAGTTTTTCGAGATTTTGTGAAAAGGGAGCTTTCATGAGTGAAATGCTTCAGGAATCTGTGTGAGAGACCACTGCTGTTTCCAATATATCTCAATGGCTCAGAGGTAATACCAGTTGGTAATAGTTTCAGATGCTGGGAGGAGGTAGTCAGTTCTTTAAGAAGGCTGCTGCTTTTGCAATTCTTAATAAATTAGGCAGTTAAGCAAAAACAATTGCGATAGAATTTAGCAGAAACAAGTGCTGTATATGGGAAGAAAAATGAGGAACTCACATGCAACACTGATGAAATTGTTAAGTGTGAAATTGAAAGAGATATAGAGCTTTATAGATTCAAAACTGAACAAAGCCAAAACAGCAATCAGATCACTGAGTTACATCTCCAAAACGATAGATTATCAGTTAGGGAATGTCGTGTTGCAGAGTCACACACTGAAAGAATGATGGAACAATGTACGTAAAGAATCATTCATAACTTTAGGATGATTTCCTGAAGTGCAGTCCAGTTACAATAAGGGAAAGGCAGCAGCTAGTTTGTATTGAGCACTTGATAGTGACTAGGAAATCAGATTTAATGAGGTTGGTTGAGGAACAAAAGTTTAGCTGGACACAAGAAATAGCTCTCCTGCCTGACCAGTATCCCATCACCAAGTCACCCTTTATTTGTGCAGTATAGCGCTTGACACTAGTTGTGCTTCCTCAGAGCCAGCTCTCCAAGTGAATTGAACCCCTGACACTCCTGTTTATATCTGTCAGCCAGGGCTCCCTGATTGGACCAGGTTAACAGCCCCAGTCGGGGAACTGTATTATATGAGGTCCACCTGGCTGACCTTGTTACAGTCACTACACTGCCCTTCCTTGTCACACTGCCAAGGGCTCTTTTATCCAAGTTTGAGAGCATCTTCTCTGAAAGGTGACTTCTGTGAATGTGCAGAACTCCCTTTGGTACCAGGCTGGACTGTGTGCATAGCTCTCTGGAATGGGACCTGAACGCACAACATTCTGACTCAGTGGTGAGTGAGTTACTGACCGACGCTTCAAATGAGCTTCCAAATTGGTATCAAATCCTGAAAGGCTTTTTAGGTAATTTTGTACTTTCAGAAACTGTTTTACGTTGATGGAATGAATATTTTCTATGAAAATGCCTGATAAAACTGCAGTGGTACTGCAGTTCTTTGTGAGGATAGTCCCCATGTACGATCATATCCTTTCAACTCCCGGCCTGCACAGTGTTACAGTGTTCTGTCGGCCTGTCTGTTATGGCTCAGAGCTCCATCCTGTCTGTCTGAAGCCCAGATGGTGCTCCAGTTCCTATTTAATTGCAATGTGGTTCTCAAAGCAATCTATTGTCTCACGCGGTGCTCCATCTCCCCCACCCCCTGAGAAAACAATTAATTTGCAATTAATTTGATTTCCTTGCTGCAAGAGTTGGATTTAAAAAATTGCAGCTTCTCCAGACGAGACAAAGCGTGACCAGGCTCAGAGGGGAATATTTGTATTAAAATTGTTGGAGATAGATAAAATGCTGATTCATTGATTCAAATGAAGCATATTGATTGTAGTTAATAGAGACAGTGTCCCAATGGGAAACGACTGGGGTTCCGGCATTGCTGCTGGAGTCAAGAGATTCCATTCACTGTTTTAGCAGCTGTTCTTCAGTCCCCATGGGGATGTGACATCCACCAGGAGATTCGAGCACAATGCCTCTCCTTACAGAACAGGCAGATGCTCATTTGTGTTGTTGGTACATCCTATGTATGGAGTAGCCACTTCAGAGAGAGAAAGGCCTAAGTCCCGGGATTGTTTGTGTACAGCTGGTTTTATTCTTCTAAGCCTGTTTATGCACAAAGCACAATCAATTAAGTTGAAAAGTTTATTGACCCAGCCCCTCCAATAATGTGCCAGTCCTTTGAAGCCTTCCCCGAGTGATCACCTATCATGTTGAAGTTTGTATGTGAGTAAGGAATCACAGATGTGGCCATCACCATCTCTGAGTTTGACCTGTTCCTGTGATGGCACAGTCAGGATGCAGTTGCCTTGGAAGTCTTCAATGTTGACTGTGGACCACATGAAGTCTCAAGACATTCTGGTTAAACATGGGCAAGGACAGGGGCATTGGGAATCAGGGAAAGCTCTCTGTTGGTCAGAGTCATACCCTGGCACAAAGGAAGATGGTTTTGGTTGTTGGAAGTCAGTCACCTCAGCTCCAAATCATCTCTGCAGGAGTGCCCTAGGCTAGTTTCCTATGCCCAACTATCTTCAGCTGCTTCATCAATGACCTTCCCTCCATTGTAAAGTCAGAAGTGGGCAGGTTTGCTGATGATTATACAGTGTTTAGCATCATTTGCAACTCAAGGCAGCACTTGACCGAGTATAGCATCAGAGAGCTCCAGCAAAACTTGAGTCAGTGGGAATCAGGAAGATTTCTGAGTTGGTTGGAGTCATACCTAACACAAAAAAAGGTGGTCATAGTTTGTTGGAAGACACTCATCTAAGCTTCACGGTATCAGAGCAGGAATACCTTTGGGTAGTGTTAGAAGTCCAACTGTCTTCAGCTGCTTCTTCAGTGAGCTTCCCTTCATCGTAAGACCAGCAGTGAGGACATTCTCTCGTAGTGACAGCAGTATTTACCATCTACAGATGCCCTCCGGATACCCACCATGTCTCTTCAGATAGTTCCTAGCAAATGCTGCGATCTCTCCCACTAAGGAGAACAAGAGTAGCAGATACATGAGAGTGCTGGCACCTGAAAACTCTACCCCTCAAACCACACACCGTTCTGACTTGGAACCATATGGCTTGTTCCTTCATTGACACTGGTTCAGAATTCTCGAACTTCTTCTCTAGCTGCAATGTGGGTGCACTCAGCACCCAGCAATGAGATTGTAATAATGCTCACTTTTCCATGTCCTATTCTGTGCTCTTTCATCTACCCAGGCCAGCTTTCGCTCTCTTTAGACCATATACACATGGTGGCCACAGCAATGGCTGCTTGATTGGGCCAGAACGTGGCCTCTTGATTCCAGTCCACTCCTACTAATTGGTCACCACTCCTGACCCCCCACCAATTAATGCCTTGATCCACCAATGTCAGAAACATTGTCTAGACAAAAGAAACCCAACGAACTGGGGATGCTGGTTATCAGAAACAAAATCAGAAATTGTTGGAGAAACTCAGCAGGTCTGGTAGCATTTGTGGAGAGAAAGTAAAGTTAATGTTTTGCGACTCATTCTGAAGAAGAGTCACTGGATCTAATGCGTTAACTCTGCTTTCTCTCTGGAGTCGCTGCCAGACCTCTTGAGTTTCCCCAGCAATTTTTGATTTTGTTTCAGAAGTGTGGTCTGCTTACCGTCACGGCTGAGTTCACTATTCAAAACCTGCTTCCTGAATCCTCTGCCAAGATTCTGCTCTTGGTTTCGAACCTGGTTCTCCGGTTTTGATCAGGGCTGGGATCACAGGCTGATTCTACTCCTTGCTCAGAGGCTGTGTGTAAACCCAAGATCTGTACCAGTAACCAGACTGTCAGCAGTATCATTGATATTGTCCCACAGCCAGCAAGGTTGGGCCGGG
Source organism: Chiloscyllium punctatum (assembly GCF_047496795.1). Taxonomy (NCBI): domain Eukaryota; kingdom Metazoa; phylum Chordata; class Chondrichthyes; order Orectolobiformes; family Hemiscylliidae; genus Chiloscyllium; species Chiloscyllium punctatum. The sequence goes on from NC_092786.1 coordinate 43,371,436, forward strand.
CACTTTGCTTGGTATGTGTACCTCACTGGCAGTATTCAAATGAAGTCAGGGCCTTCAGTCTGCCAACTTGGTGAATGTTCCATAGAATTATAGGATGGCACAGTACAGAAGGACTAGGTGAAAGTAGGTACTGCTGGGGATTAGAGTCCAGATTAGAATAGTGCTGGAAAAGCACAACAGGTCAGTGCATGACATCAATGTGGACTTCACCAGTTTCCTCATTTCCCCTCCCCTGACCCTACCCCAGTTCCAACCTTCCAGCTCAGCACCGTCCTCATGACTTGTCCCACCTGTCCATCTTCCTTCACACCTATCCGCTCCACACTCCTCTCCAACCTATCACCTTTACCTCCACATCCATTCACCTATTGCACTCTCAGCTACCTTCCCCCATCCCCATCCCCCCTCCCATTTATCTCTCCATCCCCGAGGTTCCCAGCTTCGTTCCTAATATGCCTGAAATGTTGATTTTCCTGCTCCTCGGATGCTGCCTGGCCTGCTGTGCTTTTCCAGCACCATTCTAATCTTGCCAGTACAGAAGGAGGCCATTTGGCCCACCATAGATACCTCTGTCGGTTCTTTAAAGAGCTATCCAGTCAGTTCCAAGTCTGTTGTTTCCCGACAGCTCCATGAAATGTAAACACTTGTCTTCTCGATTTGACAATAGTAGTGTCAGATTTTACCCAATTGATATTGTGTTTACAGAGATATGTGAATGTAGTTGTACTGAATGAGCAAGTTAGAGTTTAACAGATTTGCATTCATGTGATGCATAGACAACAATTCAATAGAAATCAAGGAGTTAATGTTTGGTAACACTGCAACTGAAGGTCTCCTTTCTGGTTTTTGTCACCAGTTTACTGACATTTTTTGTTTGTTGGTTGGTGAGGAAATTGTGCAAGCACAATTGTTTCCATAGTAAATAGTTTTAAATTTGAATTGGTAGACGTGTTAGGTTTTGACATGGAGCAAACCCTTGCTCTCTCAGAGTAGATATTGAAGTCAAGTACTGGTCCTAAGATTTTAAAATCCACCCACAGCCCTGATGTGGGCCTCAGCTGAAGCCTAGCTTCTTACTAGTCGATGAGATGTGACGGGGTGGTTGGGGGAACTCCCTGAGGCTGACTTGAGTCATTGGGAATGTAAGTCTGCTGGTGCGAGGAGGGTTCGCAGAGCCCCCACTACATTCTTGTCAAGCTCTCCCTTCCTCCTCTGTCCCTGCAAATAAAGAATTGGCAACAGAAAGTGTAATTTCTGAGCCTCCCTCTCCAGAGCACTTTGCACCTGAAGTATGGAATCCAACCAGCGCATGGCAATGAACTACAGATTGTAAGCAGCCTTGCACCCTCTGAGGAAGCAGTGTCAGGCCAGCCTGACTGTTTCACTGAGGGGGGAAAATGAGATGCTTTCTGATCTTCCTCCTCTCATTCTCCTACGGGTGGCTGTAAGTGCAATTTTTCCCATCCCCACCAATGGAAGCTGACATAATGTGTACCGCAGGTTGTTAACAATGAGATTCTAAGCCCGTTCAGCTATCAGTAGAATATCAGCAAGTGGAATTTACTACACAAAGCAGAATCGTCCATTCTTGTCCGCTGTCTTGCTCACTTCCTGCAAAGTTGGCACGGTGACTATTCGGAACAGTTAGGGTGATCATGGAGCTGGAGAGGAGTAAAGATCAAGCAGGTGGCTCTTAATGGCCACTCTCTGCCCCATGGTGATGGTGTAAAAACTAGTCTGTGGGAGCCCCTCCTCCCTGAGTCACCAATTGAGGAATTGTCCTCACTGGTTTAGGAGGGCCAGCTGTTTCTTGTTATCTCATACAGAGCCCCAATATCTTGTGGTGTATCTTCAGGGCTGTTACTTCATTTGCAAAACACATCAGTAAATAAATTTTCAACAAATTCTCTGCAATGCGGGGGAAAGGGTGACATTTGCCTTTATAGTTTCACTTGTGCCTCACAAGGGACCTCCATTGCCAACGCCCATTCTTGGTGCAATGTTTGCAGAACTCTGGATGAGATCTCCGAAAGATTTATTCTGATAAAGAAGCCCATTCCCCATGAAGCCTCCACTCCAACATAGAAATGTCACGTTTACTGGACTCTGTACAAGTTCCAACAACAACCCAGCAAGAATAATGAGGAAAGCAAGATCTTCCCTTCCAACCAGCCCCGGTGCCCAGAATGGAATGTTCCGGCCTTATTCCCCTTTCTCCCCTGTTAGAAAAACATTCTATGTGTATACTTAATGGAAATAAAGAAACCATTTCATTGTTTCATTCTTATCTTTTCAACATTTTGCAGAAAACCATCTTTTGCCCTGGAGCTGGCCACTCTATTAGAAATGCTGTGATGAGTGGATTGGTTAAATTGATTTCTCTGGGTTTCTGCCTGTGAGGATGTTGGAACTGTGTCAAGTCTGTCAGAAAGGTTCCAGAGAAATTCCGTAACTCTAAGCGACCCCTGGTTGCACCTGGAGAGACTGGAAGATTTTGTGTTCACACGGCACTGCCTTCTCTCAGTCAATAGGCTTGCATTCACATTTGTACAAAGTTAAGAATCACATAACACCAGGTTATAGTCCAACAGTTTTATTTGGAAGTACAAGCTTTCGGACTGCTGCTCCTTTGTCAGGTAGCTAGTGGGACAGGATCATAGAACACTCAATTTATAGTGAAAGATCAAAGTGTCATAGAACTGATGTGATGTATTGCACAAACCTAGGTTGTTGTTAAGTCTCAATACATTGCCTCAGTTATATGATACTTTGATCTTCTACTACGAATTCTGTGTTCTATGATCCTGCCTCACTAATTACCTGGTAGTAGCTCAGATGACTGAGGGAAGGAGCAGCACTCTGTGAAAGCTTGTACTTTCAAATAAACCGGTTGGAGTATAACCTGGTGTGTGATTTTTAACTTTGTCCACCCCAGTTCCACACCAGCATCTCCACTTCACCTTTGTAAATAGTGCTCAAAGACACCGTGTGAAAGTGCATATGTCCTGACTAATTTTTCTTCTGTTTGCAGGATGGAAAGGTTATTGTGTGGGATGCTTTCACAACCAACAAGGTAAGCCCCAAATTAACAGATTGACTCCACATTCTTCTAATTATATGATGTTGCAAGCTGTGATTTTTAACAAGTTAGCAAACTCTCAAAATATCCTGATCCTTTGAGCAGATCTGCAGTTTTGTAGGCTCATCTCCATTAGGATGGCAGCAGGGGATGTTGCAATTAGTCTCAATATTGAGAGGAAGGGGATGGACAGACATCTCTCAAATATACACACACTCACCCCCACACTCACTCTCATCCCCAAACATCACACACTCACACACACCTGCACAGCCCCCCCCATAAGCACAGGCACACACAAATACACATACACCCAGACATACATACACACCCAAACCTGGAACAAACACACATAAACATAGACTTAGACATACTACCAGACACACACACACACACACACACACACACGTCCATACTTACACATACATATACACACACACGTCCATACTTACACATACATATACACACACTCTCACTTTCATGCCCAGATACCCATAATCACTTATACACACACACTCACACCTACACACCCAAACACAACTACTTGCACACAACCTACACGCTCACTCTTGCACACTCCCACATACACACCACCATTCTCACTCACTCACTCAGCCTGTACATAGGATGTGCCCTCATATAAATATGCACTGTCCAAACACACTGTGCCCTCATATAAACACATATTGCCTTCATGTACCTATACACAGACTGCCCTTTATACAGACTGTGTCTGTGTACACATTTACAGGCTATCTGCCTACTCCCGTCTCCACAGCCCACCCACCCATTGATAGACACGTACTTCATAGACGCACATGACCTTAACAAATTCATCTCACACCCACATACAGTCATACCTTCAACTGAACATTTTGAAAGATTTACAATTGGACTACTGAGTTGTTTTAACATTATTTAGATTGACATCTGTATCTGGGCCCAGCACTTGCTTTCACTGCCTGACTGTTTCACAGAGTGACTCTGGTCAGACTAGTGACCAGGCTGAAGGAGCCAGGAGATCAGTGCTTGCTGTTGCTGTTCCTGTTCCTGATGCTGTCGAACCCTGTGATGATAATTGTCTCTCCAGAGTAGCATGCAATGCTTCTGCTTCTAGTTCTTGCTGTAGACTGAGCTTTAAAGGGAATCAGAAATCCTGAACCCACAGCTCAGACCAAGATTTCTTTCTTTCACTTGTGGAATTTACTTGTGGAATTGATGTTTGTTTTTACTGACCCCAGTTTGTGTTGGCTGTTTGCCTGATCAGTAACGGTGCATTTTGTAGGAACACGCAGTGACCATGCCCTGTACCTGGGTGATGGCATGTGCCTATGCCCCGTCAGGCTGCGCTGTTGCATGTGGGTGAGTACAGTCTCTTTCAACATGAACCTTCATATTTTCTATTGACAACTTTCCCTTTCCATGAGCAATCAGCACATACTCAAATCTATGGCAGCATTTCCAATTGAAAAGTCAGCCAGGGGTTTGTTAAAATCTGCTGCCATGGCTTCCCTGGGCCCTGGGAGGAAGTAAGGACTGCAGATGCTGGAGATCAGAATAAAAAAGGTGTGGCACTGACCAAGCACATCAGGAATTCCTGATGAAGACCTTATGCCCGAAACATCGATTCTCCTGCTCCTCGGATGCTGGTTCCAGGGCATAACATGCTCATGTGCTAGTCTCAGTCAAATTGCAGGAGGCATTAATATAGAGTCTAGTGAGTGCCCTCTACATCTGGCATTCAGCAGCTTAACCAACAACTCATAAAAATGCCCCCTGGAGGCTGCTCACAAATGACTTAGTGCCCACTATCCACTCATTTTAAAAAAATCCATCCTGCTTTCCAACACCTCCTCAACTCAAACTGCTACTGACTCATTCTGGATGCTAGCCAATTTCCTTACAGCCCACTAAGAACATCTAGTGTGGGACACTAGGCAGTTTTCAGTATCGGCCTGTGATATTTTCATCTGGGTTCCAGACAACCACAGCGAGAGAGAGAGCGCGATGGTGGTGGTGGGGGGAGGGGGGGAGAGAGAGAGAGAAAGAAAAAGAAAAAGAGAGCGAGAGAGAGAGAGAGAAGAGTTTCATTTAATTACCATGTCAGGAATTGTAGCCCAACATTGAAGACTCAATATGTAGCCCCCTCCATCGCTCAAGAGCCAAAGATGTCATCTGAATGAAATCAATCAGAAGTAATTTTCCTGCTGTTGGAAAGTTCTGGATTTCCAAGTCAGGTCTGCAATGATGAGGAAACTGGTATGCTCTACAAATAAGTTACAAGTCAACTGGATTGACTGAATATCCTTTTTTCACTCCGTCTGAAATGTTATGGGGGCAAGGGCAGGAAAATAGGCTGAATGGAACAAGTTCCAGTTGAAGAACTAGGCTTGCAAGGATCTAATGGACTGATTGATTGTGCCATACTTTATCATTGCTGGGACGTTCAGGACCATTCATGAGTCTTTGCGGTGCTGTGTTCAGTCATCCCTCGCAACCTGTTCATTTTCTTTTCCCCCCAGTGGCTTGGACAACAAGTGCTCCGTGTACCCACTGACTTTTGATAAAAATGAGAGTATGGCGGCCAAGAAGAAATCTGTTGCGATGCACACAAACTACTTGTCTGCCTGCAGCTTCACTAATTCAGACATGCAGGTAAGGCCAGTCAGGGACAGTGTTTTCAGTTTGAACAGTGATCGAATAAACAGCGATCGAAAAGGGTTGACCATCTTCATACCAATTCAGGGGGAAACCTTTCATGATATAAAATCCAAATGCAAGTGCAGGACATTGGGCACTTCTTTATGGTGGTGTGGCTTTCCCATGAATGAATACACAATCTTCTTAAACATCGTTATGCATCGACTTATCTGAAGCATTTAATTATCTGTTTTAGAATGTCTTTATTCAGTTTGAGCTTGTTTTGTGTATCTTCAGGCCCTCTTCTTTCCTGGAGAAAGGTATGGAGTAGGGGGAGGATTTTTCAGTCAGATTAATTGCTTGCATTGAACTGCATGAGCATTCCTTCTGCAGCCAACAAGACCTTGAGCAGAATTTGAACCGGGAGCCTTTTCATCCCCAGACAGGTTTGCTGACAATTTTGTTGTTTAGCGAAACAGCCTATAGCAGACGTAGTGGCACCACTGACATGTTTCTGAACATTTGTGTTCCCATTTGTTTTGTCTAGATTAGATTAGATTAGATTAGATTACTTACAGTGTGGAAACAGGCCCTTCAGCCCAACAAGTCCACACCGACCCGCCGAAGCGCAACCCACCCTTACCCCTACATTTACCCCTTCACCTAACATTACGGGCAATTTAGCATGGCCAATTCACCTAACCTGCACATTTTTGGACTGTGGGAGGAAACCGGAGTACCCGGAGGAAACCCACGCAGACACGGGGAGAACGTGCAAACTCCACACAGTCAGTTGCCTGAGGTGGGAATTGAACCCAGGTCTCTGTCGCTGTGAGGCAGCAGTGCTAACCACTGTGGCACTCAGGAGAACAGAGAGAACAAGAGTGAGATGCAAGTGATGGAAAAGTGAGCCCAAAGTACAGGAGACCTGAAAAGAAAAGTGGTGGAGAATGAGGTAAAAAGAGAGGGATCAATTACACAAAATGAAAGACAATGGTGGGAAATGGGGTGAAGGAAGAGAGTGAGAAAAATAGAAACAAATGCCTCCAAAAACAAGACATCACAGATGCTGGAACTCTGAAATGAAAGGAGGACATGCTGGGATTGCTCCGCAGGTCTAGCAGCATTCCTGAAGAAGGGCTGATGCCCGAAACGTCGATTCTCCTGCTCCTTGGATGCTGCCTGACCTGCGCTTTTCCAGCAACACATTTTCAGCTCTGATCTCCAGCGTCTGCAGTCCTCACTTTCTCCTCCAGCATCTGTAAAGAGGAAGGTTTCAGGACTGACTGTTCATCAGAGTTCAACCTTAACGGCAAATGAGTAGGGCTTGAATATTTGTACTGTCTGTTCAAATACGTACCCCCAAAGCTGAGTGGGTCACAGTACTGATGGGCAATTATGTAAAAACTTAAAGAAAAAGAATACACTAAAGAGCACACAAAAAAAAGTTTTAATTTGAATACTTGATTATCTGGGATTCAGCTGTCCAAAGTTCGGATTATCCGGACAAGATTTCAAGGTCTTGATGCCCGTAACACCGATTAGTCAAGTGTCAGGACCTTACGATCCTGTCCGGATAATCTGAAATTTGGATAATTGGATGCCGGATAACACCATTTAGCCAAGCATTTGATTATCTGAACATTCGATTATCCGAACAAAATACTCCCCACCCGTGTCGTTCAGATAATCGAGGTTCCTCTGTAGACAAATTTTGAGAGTTGTGGAACACAGAGCATAATCACAGAGTAACGGGTTGCCTATTTAAGACAAAAATGAGGAGGAATTTCTTTCTGAGGGTGGTGGCTCTGTGAAACTCTTTATCACAGAGGGTCATCGTTTTTAAGAATACTCAAAGCTGAGATAGATGGATTTCTGAGCATGAACAGAACCAAGCATTATGGGGATAAGGCAGGAAAGTGGAGTTAAGGATTATCTGATCAGCCATGATCTCATTGATGACAGAATAGACGTAATGGGCCAAATGGACAACTTTTATTCCTACGTCACATGGCTTTATGGATTGGGAGTTAGCACCAACACGAATGTAATGGGCCAAATAATCTCCTCTGCAAATGTTTCTGATTATACATGGTTTTAGTCCCAGTTAGGAACAAGAGTTTTCCATTATGAATTATCGTTCTCAGAATATTTCAGTGCATTATTAAGCCTGAATACTGATGATGAAGAGAAAATGTATTCAAGGTGAATTATGTCTAACATCAGCCAATTAGTCAGTGGTGAACAGTTCTACTCCTAAAAACAGAGCTTTTAATCATTATTGTGACTTAATCACTCATGAATCATCGTCCTGCATCCCTGTATTATTAGTTTCCCGCTGAGTATTTTATGTATCCCTCAGTTAAACACATTAACTGAAAGCATTATAAAGGATTTATATTTGTACACCATTAATGTAGAATATAGTCTTTGCTTCTGCAAAATTATTAACTCAGTTTAATTCTTCCTTTGATATAGTCCAACTTTCCTTTAGAAACATTTCTTGTCTTCTGTTGTGGTTACGGTTAGATATCAATGGCTCTGAAGCTAGTTACCATGGCAGCAGCTTAATGTGCAGAATGTACCCAGAGGCCTCTACTGGGATTGATTGAGGCACAAACAGTTGGAGTTGATTTAATCAATCCCAAAGGATTTAGAAAATCAATCTTGGTGAGCTGTTATATTATTGACTGTTGAAAAACATTCCAAAATGAATTTCATCTTAAAACATGCAAAATCTAAAGAAAGTAAGAGAACGCTGTAAAAATATTCATGTTTGTTGCAGCTAGCTCTATGCATCCTGGAGTCATAGAGATCTACATTACAAGAAAAAGGCCCTATGGCCTGTTATGTCCTGTTTGTCAAAAGCAACCACCTCACCGTTCTCATCCTATTTTCCATGGCTTGGTTTTGCAAGTACATATCAAAATACTTCTTAAATGTTATAAGGACTTCTGACTCTCCTACCCTTTCAAACAATGAGTTCCAGATTCCCAACACCCTCTGGGTGAAAATGTTTAGCCTCACCTCCCCTCTAAACCTCCTACCCCTTTATCTTAAATTTGCACCCCCCCCCCCCCCCCCCCACCACCACCACCACCCCAGTTATTTTCCTCATTTTTGGTGTGAAACTGTGAGATGCAGTTGAGAATTTAACTTTAATTTTGGACAGTAGCTTGTATTGAAGAAAAGAGAGCAAAAGACTGATACTTGCTGTTGGAGCTGGTCTGAGGACAATGTAGATGATTCAACACTGAGATGTTGCTACGTTCAAGGGCTGGCAGCTGGTTGGAGGTTGACATGGTCAGTCAAGGGGGCACGATAGAGAACTTTGAAAAGAAAAGAGTGAACCGGTTTGAACAGGAGGTAGTTTTGCTTTAGAAGCTGTTGAACTGGAAAGCTGTTTTTGGTTTTGTTCTGTCTAGTTATTCTCCAGTTAGCGACATGTTGAAAGTTCTGAGAATAAGACCTCAGTCAGTAAAAACTAGAAAAAATCTCTAGAGGTCTGCAAAAGCTGTTTGCATTGATCAGTGATTTTTAAATTTAAGCAAAATGTGTAGTTCTATGTGCCTGTAATATTTCAAAAAGTTCTGGTATTTGTCATTGAAATGATTATCAAACTGACAAATGACAATTATTTTCTTTTCTTTTAAATTGATGTCAGGCAGATATCTGTATGGTTAAACCCATTCCATTTTCTTCTTCTTATTGAAAACCTATCAATGTGAGGGGGGGAAAAGTGGTTTATATTCGGAGAAGATTGGGCTTAGATAGCAGGTACTGATTAATGATTTTTTTGTTTATTGATATTATATTCTTAAACAAAATTAACAATTTCTTCTTAAGTTATAAACTTTGTGACCAATAGCTGTTATTTTTAAACAAAGTTAGGAACAGTTGAGTAATTTTGAGGATCATTAAATGTTTTACTTTCACTGTGTTGTGAATCCAGTGAAAGGGAGACTGAATTGATTCAGCTTGCTATTCCTGTGTTGTAATACCAGGCAGGAATTGGCTGCACTATTAGCATGCAGAATAGTTACTCTGCGATATGTGGAGGTCATTGTAATATTTCCAAAGTCTAGGAAGAATGTTTGAAGCCTTCTATATCTTTCATCTTTTTGATGGCTATGGGATTTTCTTTTTAATTCACTCATTAGATGTGAGTGCAAGGCCTACACTTATTGCCTTTTGAGTCCACATTTTTGAACAATTGCAGTCCATGTGGTGTAGCGACACTCCATACAAGCTCTTGGCTAATAATAATGACACATGGGGCATAGTGAACATTGTTGGAGTGGAAGGAGCAGTCCTCAAAACCCTGTTGAGTCCCTGGTCTGAGCTGTAGCTTTGGGACAGTCAGCATCCACATACAAAAGATAGCAGAGCAAATTGTAAACGGTCAGTGATAGACTCAGATCTTGGGAGAGAAACGCCCACTGTGGGAGGAAACCAGAGCAAACCCATGCAGACAAGAGGAGAATGTGGAAATCCCACATAGATGGTCAACGGAGAGTGAGATTAAACCTGGGTCTCTGGCACCATGAGGCAGAAGTGCTAACCACTGTGCCAGCCAGGACTATGCAGCAGACTGAAGGAACCCAGATAGAATGAAACATTCAGTGAGATAGGAGTGTTTAACAAATGAAGAGTTTGATGGTTTAGGAGAGAAACTTCACCTCTCTGCATTAATAATGCTTATCCAAATTTAAGTGGGCAGAGTCAAGTTTAAAACTTCTCTCCATTGTTTTATGTACTTGAGAAGCAATGTATTAGAAGAAGATAATGGAATGTTTTAAACCACTACATTTATAGAGATGATCTGCTTGACATGGCTAATTGGATCATGTGATTTCCACTTTGTTGTCATTATAGAGAGAGTGTTTCTGAGTTCACCAGCTTTTTTGTACATGTTGCATTAGAATCCTTCCCCAGATATTGGCACACCTCACATTTCCTTCCTGACAGCAGTCATGTATTTGGCTTCCGATTTGGTACAGCAGGAATATTGAGCTCGGTACGACCATCTAGCTGTTCCCCACTCTAAGTTCATGATTTTTAGAGAAGAAAAAGGTGGCAAATGACTGACCTATGTAAAGTCCAAGATAATTATTGTCAGTGGAGACAAACGGGATGTGCATACGGTATCAGTCTGGATCCCAGCCAGTTGGTGAGACAGAAACCTTTCTTTGTGGGTAGTTTATCGACTACTCAGTCATACAGCTCCTTCTCCAGACCAGTCCAACCCATTTCAGTGTATTTTTAAAAATGTTTATATCCAGATGTCTGTTCGCTGTTTATATCTACCCAAACGATTACTCAGTCAATTAAGCCCAATCACCAGCTTAGCCCCCTTACTATATTAACACAATGCATTTATACTTTCTGAATTATAGCCTAGAGCATCTCCTGTCTGTCCTTCTTGTTACGGGCCCAATCTCAAATAAAGTTTTTACCATCAGTTTGGCACCTCAGCAGGAAAGTAACATGACAACTTCAGATTCAAAATGAAAAGCACAAATGGACTGTATGATCCAATTAATATCCTACAGTGAAAGGCAAGATGGATGAATGAATTTGTCTCACTAGATGGCACATGTGTACAGGAAATGGCAGCTGTGCATCAGGCTGAGTTACAAAGCAGTGAGAGAAAGATCTTGCATTTATACAGCACCTAAATCACATTGTGAGGGGGGAGGTCCTAAATACATCTTTTTTTTTGTTGAAATGCAGTCAAGATTGTTAGTAATACATCTGTACAGAAGCAAGACCCACCCTTGCAGCACTGTCAGTGTGTGTTGACAGTCCATGGATACTTTATTAAGGGCAGCGTGTGAGTGTAACAAATAATTGTTGAAGTTTCAAAGAGCAAAGTTGTGAGATTCATCAGTAGAGATGGGTACAGGTACCCTTTTGTTACCCGGTTGCGTCAGTAAGGCCATAGTACTTTTAGTTTCTGAAATGTTTCTCGTTCTCCTCTGTTGAAGATCCTGGGGGTTGATGTAACAAGAGCCACTATCCTTTCTCACTAAATTGTCTGCATAAAGAAACAAAACGTTTGCACGCCATTCAGTCATGTGGATGAATGAACCCATTCTCCTGGAGTTCACAAGATTATCTTCAGTATGTTGGAGATAAATTTTCCAGTTTTTACAAATCAGTTTTGCATTTTATCATTCATTGTTGCCTCTGTCAAACAATGGCACCAGCATTTTCTTTTCTGGTTTTAACTTGAAGCTAATTGAGAGAATAAAATATTTTGGAAGTATTTGCATAGACTCTTGTTGATGATTCAGCAAGTTCCCCCAGTCCTGAGCTGATTTTGATGGTCCTGGAAGGTCCCAAGTCCAGTTCCTGAATTGTGCTGAGTAGGCTGCTCTCAGTCAGGTTTCATCCTGAATCTGACAACAGCAGGGTTTGTAGGAGCAAATTACTGCAGATTTTGGAATCTGTACTGAAAACAACTAAAGCTGGAGATCAAAGCAGGTCTGATAGCATCCATGGAGAGAGAGCAAGCTAATGTTTCGAAGGGGAAAGTGAGGACTGCAGATGCTGGAGATCAGCATCAAAAAATGTGGCGCTGGAAAAGCACAGCCAGTCAGGCAGCATCTGAGGAGCAGGAGAGTCGACGTTTCGGGCATAAACCCTGATGAAGGGCTTACGCATGGAACGTCAATTCTCCTGCTTCTCGAATGCTGCTTACCTGGCTGTGCTTTTCCAGCACCACATTTTTTGAAGCTCATGTTTTGAGTCTAGATGACTCTTCATCAGAGCTTGCCAAGATTTGGTTTGGTTATGACAGCTCCCACATTAAACAACCTGCTGACAATTTATCAAGGCTAATATGTGGAAAGTAACCTCTTGGTGTGTTTAGGATACTTCATCAGCAAGCAGTCAGTTTCAGGAGATGTCAGGACTCGGGAAGCTGTTTGCAACCGATTTGGTCCTCTCACCCATAAACCCTGAGAGCTGTTTCAATCGTCCAGTAGTGGGTACTTTGAGACAAGTTGCTGCACAGATGAACTTACTGCCTCTCACTTAATGAGCCACTGATCTCTCAGAATCATATCTCACAGAAGCAATTCATTTGGCCCTATAGTCCATTGTGCTTGTGCTAGTGCTTGAAGAGAGGTTTCCAATCAATTCACCTCCCTTGCTGTTTCTCAGTAGAGCGATCAATCCTTTCTTGTGTATATTTTCTGTTAGTGCAGGAGACACATTGTCTAATGTGCCTGAAATTGCCATGGGAGCTGTATGGCAGGAGATTGGCAGAACCCAGGAAGGTTTAAAAGTCCAATTTTCTGGAAGTTATTTCAAAATTACGGTCGGAGAATCAGAGCTCTGCAATACAAACTGGGACATGTGCTTAGAAGGAGTTTACATGGGCTTGTGTGTTTAAGGGAAAGTGTTGATGGTGTGGTAATGTTACTGGGCTAGCACCCCTAACCCCTGGTGTATGACGCAGGAGGGGGATCAGGGGTCTGATGGTGAAACTTAAAGACTGTTGATTCTTGGTAAAACCGTCTAGTTCACTAATGTCCTTTCGGAAAGGCAATCTGTTGTTCTCACCTGATCTGGCCTAAAAGTGACCTATCTGGTTCACCTTTGGGGTAGGCAATAAATGCTGGCCCAGCCAGTGATGCACACATTCTGTGAATCAGTGTTTTTAAAAAAGCATGCATTCCTTGATTTACTTCAATATTCTTTTTTAAAGTGATCCTATTGGAGAATTTAGTGGTAACCCAAGATTCAAACCTGATTCTCTTCTGACAGAAACCAAAAGAACTGTGGATGCTGTAAATCAGAAACACAAACAGAAATTGCTGGAAAAGCTCAGCCGGTCTGGCAGCATCTGTGGAGAGAAATCAGAGTTAACGTTTCAGGTCGAGTGACCAAGGCTTTCTCTCCACACTTGCTCCCAGACCTGCTGAGCTTTTCCAGTAATTTGTTTTTGTTCCTACTCTTCTGGTCTTTATCTGATAATTATTATATTGATGTTTGTGGGAGATTACTGTGCACAAATTGGCTGTTGTAGTTCGTACATGACAGCCGTGACTCTGCTTCAAAAGCACGCCATTGGTTGTGAAGAACGTTTGGATGTCCTGAATTTGTGAAAGGCTATATATAAATGGAGGTCTTTATTTTTAATTCAGCACTCGTTGGAATCTTATTAAGAAAGACTAGAAGATGCTTTTCTGGGAAATGGTTAAAAGGTGATGCTATGATGGTAACTGATATTATTTTGAGGCAGGGGAAAGTTATTGGGGAATAGTTAAAGGTACAAAGTTTAAAAATCACACAACACCAGGTTACAGCCCAACAGGTTTAATTGGAAGCACACTAGCTTTCGGAGCGACGCTCCTTCATAAGGTGGTAGTGGAGGGCTCAATCCTAACACACAGAATTTATAGCAAATTTACAGTGTGATGTAACTGAAATTATACATTGAAAAATTGATTGTCTGTTAAGTCTTTCATCTGTTAGAATATAGTGATAGTTTCACTTCTTTCATGTGTAAATCACAGAACCTTTTTTTTTAAATGTTGCATTCTTGGGTTAGCTGTTAACAATGGTGATAGCTCGACAATATGTTGAAGGTATTGGCCCCCTGTGTTCTCTGGGTAAAAACAATGACTGCAGATGCTGGATACCAGATTCTGGATTAGTGGTGTTGGAAGAGCACAGCAGTTCAGGCAGCATCCGAGGAGCAGTAAAATCGACGTTTCGGGCAAAAGCCCTTCATCAGGAATACCCCTGTGTTCTCTGTCTATGCCATGCTGTTTAGATTGATTCTAATCTAAAAAGTGAGATAACGGAGTTTTGCATAAATTCATGCAGTTTTTGAGCTCAGAGTTCTACATGAATGCATGCAGTTTTTGAGTAAAGTACAATGTAACCCTGCAAGTACAAATTCACCCCACAAAATATGTGTGCATGTGGGTCTTTGTCTGTCTGTGTGTGTCTGTCTGGGCTGGGAGTTGTGAGTGTGAGAATGTGTATGTGTGTGTGTGTAGTGAGTGCAGGGTGTCTTATGTCTGTGAGGGGTTGCATGTGTGAGTGTGGGGAGTGTGTGGGTGTCTGTAAGGGTGTGTGTGTGTGTGTGTGTATGTGTGTATAGGAGTGTGTGTGTGTGTGTGTGTGTGTGTGTGTGTGTGTGTGTGTGTGTGTGTGTGTGTGTGTGTGTGTGTGTGTGTGTGTGTGTGTAGGAGTATCTGTGTGTGTTTATAGTGCAATGGTGGTCACCTGTAATGCAACATGTATCCAAGGTCCTGGTTGAGGCCCTCCCTATAGTGGGCAGCACGGTGGCACAGTGGTTGGCACTGCTGCCTCACAGCTCCAGAGACCCGGGTTCACTTCCCGCCTCAGGCGACTGACTGTGTGGAGTTTGCACATTCTCCCCGTGTCTGCGTGGGTTTCCTCCGGGTGCTCCGGTTTCCTCCCACAGTCCAAAGATGTGCAGGTCAGGTGAATTGGCCATGCTAAATTGCCCGTAGTGTTAGGTAAGGGGTAGATGTAGGGGTATGGGTGGGTTGCGCTTCGGCGGGTGCGGTGTGGACTTGTTGGGCCGAAGGGCCTGTTTCCACACTGTAAGTAATCTAAAATCTAAAAAAAATCTAATCTATAGGTACCGAACTTAGCTATCAGCCTCTGCTCAGCCACTTTCCTCTGCTGCCTGTACCAAAGTCCACCTTGGAGGATGGTCACCCGAAGGTCCGAGACTGAATGTCCTGGACCACTGAAGTGTTCCCCAACTGGAAGGAAACCCTCCTGTCTGTTGATTGTTGTGTGGTGCCCATTCATCCGTTGTCGTAGCCTTTGCTCGGTTTCCCCAATGTACCATGCCTCTGGGCATCCTTGCCTACAACGTATAAGATAGACAACATTGGCTGAGTCACATGAGTACCTGCCATGTATAAGGTGGGAGGTGTCCCCACATGTAATGGTGGTATCTATGTCCACACTCTGATACGTCTTGCAGCGCCTACCGTGACAGTGTTGTATGGAGTTGTCCTGAGAGCCGGGCAGTTTGCTACGAACAACGATCTGTTTGAGGTTTGGCGGTTGTTTAATGGCAAGTAGTGGAGGTGTGGGGAAGGTCTTGGTGAGGTGCTCATCCTCATTGATAATGTGTTGCAGGTCACGAAGAACATGGCGTAATATTTCAGCCTCTGGGAAGTACTGAACAACGAAGGGTACCCTGTCGGTTGCTGCATGTGTCTGTCTCCTGAGGAGGTCATTACGGTTCCTTGCTGTGGCACATCGGAACTGGTGGTCGATGAGTTGAGCATCGTACCCCGTTCTTGTGAGGGCATCCTTGAGTACTTCCAGGTGTCTGTCACATTCCTCCTCATCTGAGCAGATCCGGTGTATGCGTAGGGCTTGTCTAATATGTTTTGGGTGGAAGCTGGAGCAGTGTAGCATTGTGAGGTTGTCTGTGGGTTTGCGATAGTGTGGTGCTGAGGTGTCCATCCTTGATGGAGATGCACATGTCCAAGAATGAGACAGATAGTCGAGAGTAGTCCATGGTGAGTTTGATGGTGGGATGTTGATGTCACTGTGTAGTTTTATCAGTGACTCCTCACCATGGGTCCAGAGGAAGGAATTATCATCAATGGACCTGATGTACAATGTTGGTTGGAGATCCTGCATAGAGAAGAAGTCTCGTTCGAACCTGTGCAAATGTTGGCATATTGGGGTGCAAATTTGGTCCCCGTAGCTGTTCCGTGTGTCTGGATGAAGAAAACTGGTTGTCAAAGGTGAAGACGTTGTGATCGAGGATAAAGTGGATGAGTTGTAGGATGGTGTTTGCAGACTGGCACTTGTTGGTGTTGAGTACTGAGGCTGTTGCCGCGATGCCATCCTTGTGGGGGATGCTGGTGTAGAGTGCGGAAAAGTCCATTGTGACGAGGAATGTTCCCAGTTCGACTGGTCTGTGGGTGCTTAGTTTCTGTAAGAAATCGTAGTGTCGTGACAGAAGCTGGACATCCCCTGTACAATAGGTTTCAAGATACCTTCCATATAGGCGGAGAGATTCTCACATAGGGTCCCATTGCCCGACCCGATGGGACGTCCCAGTGTGTTGGCTTTGTGTACCTTTGGAAGGCAGTAGAAGTCGCCTACACAAGAAGTATGTGGGATGAGGGCGCGTAGGGAGCTCTGAAGGACTGGATCCAAAGTTCTGATCAGTATGTTTAATTCGCGGGTGTGTTCTTTGGTTGGATCAGCTGGTAGTTGCCTGTAGTGTTCCTGGTTGTTCAGTTGTCGGTACACTTCCTTGCAGTAATCTGTTCTTTACCTGCTGGTTTGGTGACAATGTTGTGATTGGTTTTGAGAGCCTGGATGGCAATGCACTGTGAACGGGTGATGTTTTGCTCTACCTTGTGGGTATGGCTGATGAATCTGGCATTTATATATTTCCTGACAGTTTGAGCATTCATGTCAAGCCCAGGGCAGCGGCCCTCCGGTGGGGTCCAAGTTGACACCTTCTTTGATCGCTCCTCTACAGATCCCTGTGATGACTGTTCCAGTTCATCAGTGAGCTCATTGGGATCACTGCTGGCACCTTGAAAGAATTCCCGGAGTCTCATTCGTCTGATGAACTCCTCCGTGTCTGCTGCCAGAACCAACGGGTCCATTTTGGTGGTGGGGCAGAAGTTGAGACCCCTACTCAGGACTTCAATCTCTTCCAGTCGAAGGGTGTGGTCCGATAAGTTGATAATAGACTTCCCCGCAGAGATAAATTTGTGTACTGTGGTTCCAGGGTGGGCTTTGCTATTACTGGTGAGAATGCCAACTTTCTCCAATTTTTTGTTCTTGGCGTGCATGTATGTGATGTAGTTTTGTCGCCTTGTCTGTTTGGCAATGTCGGGTAATTGTACTGATGTATCCTGAGTGCACATACACACGGACACACAGACACACAGACACCCATACACACCCTTACAGACACATACACTCCCTGCACTCTCACAGACTTAAGACACTCTGCATTCACTACACATACACACACACTTTCTCACACTCACAACCCCCAGCCCAGACAGACACACACAGACAGACAAAGACCCACATGCACACATATATCTTGTGGGGTGAATTTGTACTTGCAGGGTTACATTGTACTTTGCTCAAAAACGGCATGCATTCACGTAGAACTCTGAGCTCAAAAACTGCATGAATTTATGTAAAACTCTGTTATCTCACTTTTTAGATTAGAATCAATCGAAACATCATGGCATAGACAGAGAACACAGGGGGCCAACACCTTCAACATATTGTCTAGCTATCACCATTGTTAACAGCTAACCCGAGAATGCAACTTTTTACAAAAAAAGGGCTTTGTGATTTACACATGAAAGAAGTGAAACTATCACTGTATTCTAACAGATGAAAGGCTTAACAGACAATCAATTTTCAATGTATAATTTCAGTTACATCACACTGTAAATTTGCTATAAATTCTGTGTGTTAGGATTGAGCCCTCCATTACCACCTTATGAAGGAGCGTCACTCCGAAAGCTAGTGTGCTTCCAATTAAACCTGTTGGACTATAACCTGGTGTTGTATGATTTTTAACTTTTGTACACCCCAGTTCAAAACCGGCATTTCCAAATCATAGTTTAAAGATAGCTTTACTCAATCCCTGCCTGCATTTTACTTAGGCCTGGGGCTCGGGGTGGTGGGCGGGGGAGGTTACTGGAGACATGTGACCTGACCCCCAGAACAATGGTGATGCTTGAATATCGGAGGAACCCGTGAGTGGAGTCTTTCAATCTTGGGAGGCTGGTTTGCTGCAGCTAGCACATGGTAAACTCTCCCATTCTTACCATCTTGTGTATCAGAAATGTTTATTAATTGATTGATAATCAATTAGCCACATTATGGCACACCTTCCACAGTCACCAGGTCCTGAGGTGGGACTTGAATCTGGAGCTTCTGGCTTAGAGATAGGGATAGCTACCCACTGTGTCATGAAACCAGCAATGTTGACTTTATTGCCAGTTTGAAAAGCAATCATAATTGCCTCCTTGATGACCTTTTTGTCTTCTTTTCCTGTATCTCCATAGATCCTGACATCGAGTGGTGATGGAACCTGTGCCCTTTGGGATGTTGAGAGCGGACAACTGCTTCAGAGCTTTCATGGGCATGGCGCAGATGTCCTTTGCCTTGACTTGGCCCCATCTGAGACCGGCCATACATTTGTGTCAGGGGTGAGTATTTTCTCGGGGACTAGTACAAGAACACCATAGCTCTTTGAAATGTTGTTGTGCAGTATCTAGAACACTGTGTGGAATGTTAACTTCATGAGTTTTGTGAGGAGTCATGCATGTTTTGATTGGTTCTTCATTCACTAGATATTACTATAGACAATTTAGTAACTCCATTCTCTATGCAGTTATATTCTGTCCTTAAAAAAGCACTACATTTGGTAGCCCCCAGAAATGGGCAAGCAGATAACAATGTGATTATCATGTACCTGTGGGTTGCAGTTCCCACAGTTTGCTAACTTCAGGCCGGCAGCTATTGTAAATTATTTCAGCTTCTTGCTCATGCAAACTGCACTGTTCATGGTTGTTTTTTTGTGCAGTGGCTAATGTCATGTGTGGCTAGCAACACTTAAAGCTGACATGCAACTATTTAAGGGGAGGTGCATTGTGGCAGGGGCAGGGTTGGCAGTTGTGTAAGAAGTGACTCTATTCTGGGTAACAGTGAATGATGGAATAAAATGGGAGAGTGTGGGCTTCGTTGTTTTGGATGGTCCACTGGAGACCCTGGTGGAAGAGGTGGACAGAAGAAGAAACGCCCGGCATACACAGGGAACTAGGAGACCTTTTGGATGCACAGTCAGAAAGCAGTGGATGCCAGTAGCCATAGACATCAATGGCAGGATTCAAGCCCAAGGTTTTGGATATAGTGCTGCAAGAGGTTCAGTGACCTGACACTAGTGATCCAGGTCAATAATTGTGTCTTCAGATGCCATTTCCTATCAGCTTCACCAGTTTTCCTACATGCGCTGTTCAATTCACCACTTGCCAATCACCCACACACCAATAGTTCTCGATGATTGTCTATATCACCAATACATTTCCTCAGACAAGCCTCACACCCACACAGTGTCAGCATTTCAATCACAACAGACACACCAACCAGATTCTGATACTCCAGATACATTTCCACTCTCATGAAGGGCATGGTGGCTGCAGGTTATAGGAATGACTGGAGGGAACAAGGGTACCAACCTGTTTTACCCTGTGAAGGAAATAGTATTGACAATTTGTGAGCATTTATTGCTGAGGCCGTGAGCAGTGGAGGGGCTCAAACCATCAAAATTGACTATGTCCTCCTTGATAATCCTCTTTCTCATATCCCCCTACTCTTCTTATCCAATTCACTTCTAATGTATACCTACAGCTATTATAAGCATGCACCACTCACTTCCCCATGCCCAGTATTCCTTTACCACTGTACGTTTCTGCTTTCAGAACTCTAGAAGTGCTACCAGCACAGGCAGTGAAGGGACAGCATGAAGACATTGATGATGAAGATGCTCATCACTCGATTTCAACCTCTCACCCTCTTGCTCTGATACTGATGTGTCTAGAGTCACAGAGATGTACAGGACTGAAAAAGAACCTTTGGTCCATGCCAACCAGATATCCTAAATTAATCTAGTCCTATTCATAGTATTCCAAAAGTGGCCTAACCAATGTCCTATACAATTACATAATGATCTCCCAACTCCTCTATTCAATGCACTGACCAATAAGGACAAGTGTATTAAATGCTTTCTTCACCCTGAATA
Source organism: Chiloscyllium punctatum (assembly GCF_047496795.1). Taxonomy (NCBI): domain Eukaryota; kingdom Metazoa; phylum Chordata; class Chondrichthyes; order Orectolobiformes; family Hemiscylliidae; genus Chiloscyllium; species Chiloscyllium punctatum. The sequence goes on from NC_092786.1 coordinate 43,391,958, forward strand.
CCACAAATCCACTTTCAAGGTCTCTTGGTTTGGCAACAGTCCCCTAGGACCTTATCATTAACTGTATAAGTCCTGCCCTGATTTGCCCTGTCAAAATGCACCATTTATTTAAACTACATCTGCCACTCCTCAGTTCATTAGCCCATCTGATCAAGATCACATTGTACTCTGAGGTAACCTTCACTGTCCAATATACCACAAATTTTGGTGTTATCTGTGCTGTATGGGCAGCACAGTGGCTCAGTGGTTAGCACTGCTGCCTCACAGTGCCAGGGATGCACATTCGATTCCAACCTCTGGCATCTGTTTGTGGAGTTTGCACATTCTCCCCGGGTCAGTGTAGGTTTCTACTGGGTGCTCTGGTTTCCTCCCACAGTCCAAAGATGTGCAGGTTAGGTGAATTGGCCATGCTAAATTGCCTGTAATGTTAGCTGCATTAGTCAGGGGTAAATATAGGGCAGGGGAATGGGTCTGGTTGCGTTGCTGTTTGGAGAGTCATTGTGGACTTGTTGGGGTGAAGGGTATGTTTCCACACTGTAGGGAATCTAATCTAATCTGCAAACTTACTAAGGACAGTGTAGAGAAAGGACTGACATCTAAGCACCTGGAGACATGGCTGGGGCAGGAATATGACATAAATTACACTGGAGATGATTCATTCCGTTGAAATGGCAGCCTACAGAAGAAAGCCGACGGGTGAGTGTTATGCTTGGTGCATTGGGGAAGCCTGCCAAATGGTCAATCCATGTGCTAAGTCAAAGAACGAGGAAGAATCCCACACCAATGTAGTGCAGGACTTTGTGCAGAGTTTGGAACCCATCATTTCCAGGGCTGGCCAACTACGCCTAACTCTTGTGGCAACTGACTTGAGTGTAATATCTGATAGCCGATATTTCCGCTTCCGCTGCAACACAGCTGTGATGCCTTCCGCCAGCAATGACATAGTGGATCAGCAATGCTGAGGTTCAGGCTAATGATCCAGGGAATAAAAATAATATATTGCAGTTGGTGGAAATCTGAAACAAACACCGAGAACGCTGGACCAACTCAGCAGGTCTGACAGTGTCTGTAGAGAGACCAACAGAATTAAAATTTTGAGCCAGGTATGAGTATTCTCCAGAAACATTGACTTTGTCTTTTGTACAGATATGGCTTCTGCCTTTCTCTTCCAGCAACTTGTCTTGCTCTGTGTGACCGCAGTTGATTCTCTGAGTTATAATTTATTCGAAGGGGAATGTCTGATAGCAACTGATTTTTGGAGAAACTTTAAATTCAGAAATGCGTACTCAGCAACTGCCACCCCACTTGCTGTAAAGCAGCAAACAAAATGGGAAACACCACCCACAAGCAAAATCAAAGCATCAGATAGAAGAAATTAACCAGGAAATTGAAACACATAAAAGTGGATGAATCCCCAGGACCTGATCAGGTGTACCCTAGAACTCTGTGGGAAGCTAGGAAAGTGATTGGTGGACCCCTTGTGGAGATATTTGTATCATCGATAGTCACAGGTGAGGTGCCAGAAGACTGGAGGTTGGCTGACGTGGTGCCACTGTTTAAGAAAGGTGATAAGGACAAGTCATGGAACTATAGACCAGTGAGCCTGACATCGGTGGTGGGCAAGTTTTGGAGGGAATCCTGAGGGACAGGATGTATATGTATTTGGAAAGGAAAGGACTGATTAGGGATAGTCACATGCCTTTGTGTGTGGGAAATCATGTCTCACAAACTTGATTGAGTTTTTTTGAAGAAGTAACAAAGAGGATTGATGAGGGTAGAGCGGTGGACATGATCTATATGGACTTCAGTAAGGCGTTTGACAAGGTTCCCCATGGGAGACTGGTTAGCAAGGTTAGATCTCATGGAATACATGGAGAACTAGCCATTTGGATACAGAATTGGCTCAAAGGTAGTGGTGGAGGGTAGCTTTTCAGACTGGAAGTCTGTGACCAGTGGAGTGCCACAAGAATCGGTGCTGGGCCCACTACTTCTCAGCATTTATATAAATGATTTGGATATGAGTGTAGGATGTATAGTTAGTAAATTTGCAGATGACAGCGAAGAAGGTTACCTCAGATTACAATGGGATCTTGATTAGATGGGCCATAGGCTGACAGTGGCAGATGGAGTCTAATTTAGATAAATGCAAGGTGTTGTATTTTGGGGAAGCAAATCTTAGCAGGACATATATGCTTAATGGTAAGGTCCTAGGGAGTGTTGCTGAACAAAGAGACCTAAGAGTGCAGGTTCACAGCTCCTTGAAAGTGGAGCCACAGGTAGATAGGATAGTGAAGAAAGCATTTGGTATGCTTTCCTTTATTGGTTAGTGTATTGAGTACAGGAGTTGGGAGGTAAAGTTGTGGCTGTACAGGACATTGGTTAAGCAACTTTTGGAATATTACATGCAATTCTGTTCTCCTTCCTATCGGAAGGATGTTGTGAAACTTGAAAGGATTCAGAAAAGATTTACAAGGATGTTGCCAGAGTTGGATGATTTGAGCTATGGGAAAGGTCCACTTTCCCTGGAGCATCAGAGACTGAGGGGTGACCTTATAGAAGTTTATAAAATCATAAGGGGCATGGATAGGGTAAATCAACAAAGTCTCTTCCCTGGGTCGGGGAGTCAGAACTAGAGGGCATAGGTTTGGGGTGAGATGGGAAAGATATAAAAAAAACCTACGGGGCAATGTTTTCACATAGAGGATGGCTGAGCTGTCAGAGGAAGTGGTGGAGGCTGGTACAATTGCAACATTTAAGAGGCATTTAGATGGGTACATGAATAGGAAGGGTTTGGAGGGACGTGGGCCGGGTGATGGCAGATGGCACTAGATTGGTTTGGGATATCTGGTCGGCCTGGACGGGTTGGACCGAAGGGTCTGTTTTCATGCTGGACATCTCTATGACTCTAGAGGGCATAGGTTTAGGATGAGAGGGGAAAGATATAAAAGAGACCTAAGGGACAACTTTTTCACGCAGAGGGTGGTACGTCTATGGAATGTGCTGCCAAAGGAAGTGGTGGAAGCTAGTACAGTTGCAACATTTAAAAGACATCTGGATGGCTATATGAATAGGAAGGGTTTGGAAGGATATCGGCTGAGTGCCGGCAGGTGGGACTAGATTGGGTTGGGATATCTAGTCTGCATGGACGAGTTGGACCGAAGGGTCTGTTTCTGTGCTATATATCTCCACGACTCAATGACTCTAAATAACCTGTGAGTTGTTGATGGTCGCTTTAACTAACACTGGTTAGGCCAGGTGGTGGAATTCCTCCTGCTGCTAATACCTGCTCAGCTGTTTGAGGGCCAGATAGAGCATTCACTGGAGTGTTGAGCAGTAAAATGGCATTGCTGGTGTGAGAACAGCACATGATCAGATGTCATAATCTGGATTCGTACCTCTGGTCATTCATAGCACATCCAATGATGCCCTCACTCAGTGTGGCATCCAGCACAAGGAAGTATTGCCATCTTTTTCTGCACTAGGTGACACCCTTGGCAACTAAACGACAAGCACTAGGATTCCAATTTTGCCTCTGAAGCTCTGGAATTTCACCAACAGGCACAGTTTGACCCAAAAGTCCAACCATTCTCTCATTTGAGTTGGGCTCAAACTTTCTGCAAATCTCATTAGAATACGGATGAATTTAAACTGGGGCGTAACCGAACATAGACAGATGGGGCCAAGGATAGTGAGGAACTCTCACTATAGGTTGCTTCCTTAATTATGATAACTGAAGTTGTGACTTATTTAATGAACATTTATGTACATTAACTTATTTATTAGTTGTGTGAGTAGGGAAACTTTTTAATGAGATTTACACCAATGCCATAAAAAACGCATTCAATGAGCCATCTTTGGAGGAAGTTGTTTTTGTGTGAAACGTCAGAAAAAGGAACTTCAACTAAAAATCGGATCTGAATATGAAGAGAGGATTTGAGCAATTACCATTGCAGGTTGTCATGTTAGGGACTGGTTTATTCTGGTGGACAGATTGGTACTTGGCTGAAGGAATCAGTTGGAAAACATGGAAAAGCTTTGGGGTCTAATAATACATGTGCCTGAAATTTCTCAGTCTCTTGGGCCACATCGTCAATTGCAGTCTGTATATCGGTGCACAAATACACAGGAAATTCCAGTGTCAGACGGGAAAGCATTTGCTCTGGTTGCTACGTGCACTGCAACTGCGTACATCTGCATTTGTTTGCTTGGTATTTCTTGCAAAAATATGAACGTCTCTGTGGCTCATTTATTTTGTGTACTTGCAAGTGCGGCACACATAGCCAATGAAGCAGTTCTTCCTGACTGTGAGGCAGGAGTGCTATTTTAATGACAGAACTTCACTCATTCGTGTTTTGAAATGAACCCTGTTGTATGATCAGCACAATCTTTGCAAATGATGCACCAGATGTTCCTTTTAATGCAGTTTTCAGATTCCAAAGTGGTTGAACTAAATTGCTTTCTGCTCTTGTGGTTGTCAGCGTCACTGCATCCTCCTGTGTGTAAGTATAACGACCAGCTCTGCCTAGCCAATTGGAAATGGTGTTTTACAGGAAGCACAGCACAGGAAATTGTTAGCTTGAAGTCTGGGATTTTCCAACCATTCATTTTGATTTGAGGAAAATTACAGGTTGGACAATTGAGGTGGAAGGACAGTAAAAGGACCAAGTAACAGTGACATCACCTTTTGAACTAGTGAGAGTGACTCAATGAAAGGAAGTTGGATAGACACTTGAAAAAGAAACATTGACAGAGCTGATGGTGAAATACTAACCAATGAATCTAGGTCACTCCTACCCCAATGTTTCTCCAAGGCATGATGGGCTGTGCTTCTGTGCTGAGGACTGGATTTTACAGGGAGTCATTGTCCACGTCTCCAAGCTTTCCGCTTTTCCAAATGCAGCCATTTTACTCTGGGAGTAGAATGAATTACTCCAGGGTGAGACTTTTGCACCCATCTGATTGGCTGTCATCGCCTCTAATCCCCAAAGCACCAGGATAGAGCAGTGGCCACTGCTGGAACTGCAGGTGGTCCCAATACACTAGTGTTGGAGTCTGGACCTCCAGTGCAGACTCTGGCTTTGGATTGGCTTGACTGCTGTCCCTAAGGTTGGGCTGTTAGCTTTGAGAGGCCTTGAGGGTGAGATACTTAAAGAGGAGGGAAAGGTGCTGAGTGGGGTGTCACAGATGGCTACGGGAACCCAGAAAGAAAATCCTATCCTGCTTGCCCAACAGCCCAGTGTAGTAAAATCTTGCCAGGCTCTGCCTTCCTCCTCTGTCATGGGTGAAAGAGCAGCTGAGGCAGTTGCCTTAAGTGGGAACATTTGATTGCTTTTAAGAGAACAATAAAAAGGGGCGACTGAAATTCTAATATTTGTAAACTTTGGTAAAACACGGGAAATTTTCCTTAGAATTCTTTAGGACTCCTTGATAATGCATTTTCAATTGGACATTTAATGTTCATATTTATTAATGTTAAAAGCTGCTGCATGCTAAAGAGTCTCAGAAGTAGAGACTGGTTTGGGAAATGCAGATGTTTTTTTAAGTAGTCCCTCTCCAGGATGGTTGAATCATTATTGGAGGCACCTTCTCCTGGTTAAATCCTTCAGGGGTACATCAGTGAAATACTGATTTCAAGATGACTAGAGATTGCTTCCATGTAAAGAACAATAACAGGGCATTAACTGGCTGTTAAATGGCTACTTTAAATCCTCACTACGCCCAAGGGCATGCGGGTTACCTGACACCTTTCCTGTTCCTTTTAATATGGGAGAAACGCCAAGGGTGAGTGGGAAGGCCATTTGGTTAACTTTATGACTTCCACATTCCAGCTCTCCTCTCCTCGCCAGACAAATACATCCAGAGGGGTCCATCAAATCCACTCCATTGATTCCAAATCTCCCACTTTAATGAGTTTTTACGATGCTGGAGCATCGAAATGGTTGCAATTATGTTTCCCCAGGAGCTGTGGGCAAAGTAGCATTGCTGTTTCACTTCATCTGTTCCACATTTACTTTCAGTTTTTCTCAATTTAATTTGTCCATGATAGGAGCATAACAGAAAGATTTTCTGCTCTGACCTTCCATCTGTAATTAACTTTAAATTGGATTTTAGGGAGATAATTGGTTCCATTTATAGACCTGAGTCTGCGAGACTGAGCATGTCTGGTGTGGTGCAGCAGGGGAATCACTGTGATATGCAGATGCTGGATTGTAATCTCATTAAAAAATAATTTGATCATTTGCCTTTCTTCTCACTGAGAAACTGTACGAGCAGATGCAACCTGCTTCTGAAAACCTGTCATTGTTCTTTAATGGCCAGTTAATGCCCTGCATTAATTCTTTCTGTAGAAACCATGACAGTTGTCTTGCAATCAGGAGTTGACAAGCTACCATAAAAGGACTCCGAATTATTTGGGATCCTCCCAGGAAAAGGAGCCTCTGAAAATAATGCAACCATCCATCCATAGGACAGGCTACTAGGAGAATATCAGAATGTGCTGAATGACTAATCTGTCTCTGTTTGTGCGACTCTACAGCTTGCAGAGTCTTTCAACATTAACAGCTATGATCTGCACACATTAAATGTCCTCTTAAAGGTGTATTATCAAAAAGTCCAGAAGAATTCTGAGGGAAATTTCCCTTGTTCAATCAAAGTTTTCAATTTGTAAAATTCCAGCTTTTCTTTGTTGTTGTTCTCTTTAAAATGATCAGATTTTCCCCACCCCCCAATTGATTTAATTCAGGTACTTTCCATTTCTTCATTATTGGTGCATCAGGAAAATTACTGGTCAATGTACATGCATTAGCTGAAGGCTGTGCAGTGGTTTTACTGGTTTATTGTTGGAGTGATCTCATCCTTGGACAAGAATTTCTGCAGGAAGCGAATTAAAATGAAAAGTGGACCATTTCCTTCCCTTCCAATTCTGTCTTGAACTGGTGGATGATTGTTTATTCAAATGGTTAAAAAGAAAATTGGGGCACTGATTCCGGATTGGCGCTGGAAGTTCAATATGAGAATTAAAATGATTTATTGTGTGCAAAATATTCTTTTGAAAGTGGATTATATTGCTACAGTTGGCTACTGATCCATTTCAGTCAGCACATTTAAAGCCGAATGTGACTAATATTTGACAGAAGGAATATATTGACAGGGAAATACGGCTTGAACATTGAGTTACAAATGTTACCATAGGTCAGAGTGGCCGACGATCATCTCCTGTAACAATTAAAGATTTTAAGATGGGCATGTCTCTGACGATGAGAAAGTGAGGGCTGCAGATGCTGGAGATCAGAGCTGAAAAATGTGTTGCTGGAAAAACACAGCAGGTCAGGCAACATCCAAAGAGCAGGAGAATCTACGTTTCGGGCATAAGCCTTTCTTCAGGAATGAAGAAGGGCTTATGCCCGAAACATCAATTCTCCTGCTCCTTGGATGCTGCCTGACCTGCTGCACTTTTCCAGCAACACATGTCTCTGTCAATGCAATGTGGCATTATAAAGAAGAGGTTACTCCTCGCGTCAAATCTTCATTTCATCAGGCACATGTCTTCTTTTTATCACTTCTGAGGTGTCTGGAGAACACATATCAAAAACAGGCTCTTGCAAAGGATTCCCAGTCCCCAGACTGGGGTCTCAGGAGCCTCTCTCAGTTCTGCTGCAATTGGAGCTTAGCATCATTAATGGCAGCAGAGTGAAAATCTAACAGCAGAGCAAGCTCTTAATCCTGTGAATTAATGCAGAAAGTCCAATACTATGGATTTGAGCTTTCATGTCCAGAAGTAAAATAAAAGATGCTCTGGTATTCAAATATTGTAATCCATTTTTTTTTCAGCACGCTTCCAGAGACAGCTCAACATCACTTGCAGCATGACATTCAACTTATTTCAGCTTTCTCCAGGAAGAGTCAAGGTTGAAACCTAAAGATCACAGTCCAGGAGGGGTGAGGGGGAAACTTATGCAACTGGGTGCAGTAGGCCCAATTTTAACTTTGCAGTTGAATAAGATCCTGCTCACAGTATTTCAAACATCGACATGATGTGGTCATTGACAAAGGGTATTAAGGTTGCACTTTCTGTTGGCTGTTTTCCAACACAGGAATGCCTTTTGTTTTCTTTCACCCCCACCAATGAGCCAAGTGGCCTGGTTAGTCAGGTAGAATCCTGCGCAAGAAGATGCCTTCGCAGAGATGGCGATGGTAGTTAACATTTCTCCCCAACACGTCAAGCTCCCCAACACAAACTACTGATTTCAACAAGTCAGCAGGAGGGTGAACTATCGTCATTCAAAAGGAGAATGATTGGGCGTTACCCGATATTCATGCAACTCTCCCATTATAACATTTCACATGACAGTCCCTCCTGCTTATTTCAATTGTTTTTACACAAAGAAATGTCATGATCCAATGATTCAAATAAAACAATTTAATCAGAACAGTTGTGTCCATTTTTGAGTAACTAATAGATGATCTTATGGGTAATTCCGATAAATGACTTTGAGTTAGCAGGAGTAGATTGTATGGGACCATTCCCACATTTCTTTTTATCTGTTTTAATTTCTCCTTGCATTTGACATAGTTAATGGTCATTAAAGTCAACTAAATACTTTTCAGTTAAATGCAATCTCTTGTCTATTTATGTTCTTATTTACTTGCAGGGCTGTGATAAGAAAGCAATGGTTTGGGACATGCGCTCTGGTCAGTGTATCCAGTCCTTTGAAACGCATGAATCTGATATAAACAGTGTTAGGTTAGTGTATTTATTCTGTAAATTTCTTGAAACTACACGAGAGATTTATGAACTAACTCCCTCATTTAGTTTAACAAATTGGATGACGTGTGTGTGTGTGTATGCATGCCATGTGGGAAATGATGTCTGTACACTGCCTATGGTTATATGTTTAAGATGGAAGCTATGGTCACACAGCTAGAATATGTAACATTCTGGGTTACAATAATACACTGGTCTGTTGCAAACCTGATGCTAAAGTCCATTTTCTCACAATAGGTATTTCCCCAGTGGTGATGCTTTTGCTTCTGGTTCAGATGATGCCACGGTAAGTCAACTTTAATCAGATGTCATATCATTGTTTCCCCTGGATGTTATATAGAAGAGTTTTATTTTGTCAAAAATAGGTCCTGACAAACATCATACGATCATCAAACTTGCTGTCTTATTTTGTTCTGCTAAATGTGAATAACTTTTAGATACACTATGTAGCACTTTTTTGTCACCATTGGGTGATAGCATATAAATACTTCAAACTTTCTGTTCCTGAGCAATCTTTCATTTCAGTGAATTTAAGTAAATCGTTTTGAGACAGCTTTTGGTTATTAAAAAAAAGCGTCAAGTCGAGGTTGTGGTTTCCTCAGAGATGCTGTTATTCCCAATCATGATGTTCTATGTGGCTCTGTGGTAGCACTCTGTCCTCTGAGTAAGGAGGCTTTGGGTTTGCATTCTGCTCCAGACCCTTGACAGACTGGTGGTTTCCATCGCAGTACTGAGGGAGTGCTGCACTGTTGAAGGGGCTGCCTTTCAGATAAGATCTTCAACTAATCTGTCATTTCAGGTGGTGGTAACGGATCTGCTGCCACAATTTCCAAGAACAGGAGAAATAATTTGGCAGATATTTGTTCCTCAATCGACATTACCAACATTGTCTGTGAGAGCTTGCTGTGCACAGGATGGCTGCCACATTGCACCAGTAACTGAGCTTCAAGAATACTTGTCTAGATGAGTGCAGCTCCAACACTCAAGACTTGACACCATTCAGGGGCATTTGGCTGGCATCCTACATGGCCTCACCATCTTTGAAAGGCTGCTATGCACTTGGATATTGCCCGTCACCAACAACATTGTGGCACAGCAGCCAGAAGGCCATGCTGCCTTGACACGGTCGGCACTCCCTCGCACATGCAACCCTCTTTTCTCACTCTAATTTCTGTTTAACCACCAGGCCACTCACTTACGAGTCCCGGGGCTACACCCTGCTGAACACTTCAAGTCAGTGCTACCTTGTTCCCAATGCAGGCAAGCAATCTCACAAACTTGAACACAGATGTGAGCTTTTATTTACAGAATGGCAAAGGGAAAAGAAATGAAGCCAACGGAGGCCGACCTTTGCCCCCATGATGCCCAAGGCTTGGGTATCATGATGACCATATTTATCAGTCAACAATTGTATGTTGCCCCCACTTCTCTTCAGTGAAGTTCCTACTGACGGTTGGCGCCCATCACAGCTGATCTGTGTAAAGGACAATGTCAGCTTCCTTCACCCCATTGTCCTAACCTCCTCCTTGGAACAATGGTGTTGTTCACCAGTTCCTCAACATCCATCTCCTCACTTTGTTGCCTGCTGTAGTTGTGCAGAGTGCAGCACACCAGGATGAGACAGCCAGCCATGTCTGGGCTCTTCTAGAGGGCCCCCTCACAACTGTCAAGGCAGCAGAACCACATCTGGAAGAGCTCCATACTCTGCTCCATCAATGCCTGATTGAGATCAGTGCAACACTAAAGCATCTGCATCATGAACTATGTTCACACTGGGTAGCCCATGTCCCTCAGTAAGCAGCTTTGTAAGGCCCCTTGACCCTCACAACCACTGGGACATGAAAGAACTCCAGGATGTAGGAGTCATGGTAGGTGCCAGGGTAGTGGGCACACAGCTCTAGGAAGAGTGGTCACAGGGCTCCCGGACAAGGATGGAATGGAATCCCTTCCTGGTGATGAATCTCCTGTTGTGATACAGCCCTGTCAGTGTCACATGTGTACTGTTGATGGCATCCTACACCAGATCTGGTCCTGAATCCCACTGCCCGTGGGCAGCAGCACTGAACACATCATGGGGGATCAAAATGATCCAGCGTGGTGTTGCCCAGACAGCATTGGTCACTGTCCTGATGTTTTTTGTCAGAGTACAACTGAGAGATCCCGCACTGGGCACCGGTCACTGCCTGGAAAGTGCCAGTGGTAAAGATGTTTAAGACAGTGGTCACCTTCCCGGCTCCAGGGTAATGACAGTCTCTCACTCCTGCAGCCCAGTTCCAACCCTGTGTATTGGGATATATGGAGCCTGCATTGGCACTGCCCCTCGCTCATCCCCAGAAAATGGAGTGGGAGCTGTGCCTCCTCCTGCGCAGTGTCTCCATGATCCTGAAGGGGCGTGCAGCTGTGACCGCTCCCTGAGCCAGGCGCTCTGTGTCCTTCACGGGGCGGGCGGGGGTGGGGGTAGGGGTGTGGGGGGGTGGTGATGATGATCTGCTGCTGCTCCTGGACATCCCATTGGCCCTGATCCTCCTGTATCCAGGGAAGGCAGCCCCCATAGCAACCAACATCCCAGTAGCAGCAGGGCCCAGCACTCCTAGTGGACAGAACTTAGCATTGGGAATGTAACGAGTGAAGGAGGATATTAGGTCTCAGGGCAGTCATTGGTGGCATGTTGTCCGGGCGAGAGCTGACCATGCAGTGAAGCATGCTGAATGTGGATGATACGTTGACATGAGGATTCTACCTCCGCGTGTACAGTAACTTGCCAAAGGTGCCACACCGGCTGAGTGATGACCAATGGCAATGAGAACAACACCCCCCTTCGTATCCTCCTCCCAATCAAACCTTGAATCAGCATTCAGTACAGAAGCCTGAACCACCTCCATGACAGAGAAGAACTCTCACTGGTGTGGCTCACACAGGAACCATGGAAGTTGAACGAATTGTGGTTTCCTTTTTTGAACCATCATTGCTGCTTTCTTCAATATTATTGAGATGACCAAGTTCAATGTGCAAGCATCAAACGCATGCATCAAACTGCCTTTTGACTGGCCACTGATCCTTAAACAGCTTCAATTTGCACGCTAGCAAATCAGTGTTTGTAAATGAAATATTGAGTTTTGCAAATGGCTGCTTCGTGTTTTTGATGCTGCAGTGTCAGCAAATATGGAGCTTGTCAGCCATCAAACCAATGCTCCCTTGCACCCCCCCCCCCCCCCCCCCCCCCAACCCCCCCGCCATCCCCAGATATTGTTCCAGACAGTTTCCAGTACCATTTTATCTGTAGAGAAGGGAAAGTCATGGTGGGACACCATGATAGTGGTGAGCACCGAGCTGTGCTTGGTCACAAGGTACCCCACCCTGGAGCCTGCACGTCCCCCATACCTCTCAATACCTCCATGTCACATTTCCAGTCCTCCCCACAATGTGGAAATGCATTGTGTTGAGCTTTGTTCATTACTGTTCCTCCCTGCCCCCGAACCCTGAGCATTACACCCGAATGGTGCCCACCCTGCTCTTCTCCTCTGTGGTGGTTACTGCCAACAAACCCCCCCCCCACTGTGTTCAAAGCTGTACCAAATTCCACTGCCCGCTGCCTTCCCCTTGAATTTCCCCCTCTCATTGTTCTTATCCCTACCTCTATGAATACTTCTGCTTCCCTCTCTGACCCAAGCCTTGATTCCCCCAACGATTCCCCCAACGCTGCCTCAGTCATTGATGCCCCCACTGCCCTGGCAGGTTTCCATCTTGAAAGCTTTTTTTATAATTCATTTGTGGGACTTGGGCATCGCTGGCTGGCCAGCATTGATAGCCCATCCCTATTTGCCCTTGAGATTGCTGCAATTCACTTGCTCTGGGTTAACCCACAATGTCGGTAGGGAGGGAATTCCAGGATTTTGACCCAACGACTGTGAAGGAATGGTGGTATATTTTCAAGTGAGGGTGGTGAGTGGCTTAGAGGGGAACTTGCAGGTGGTGGTGTTCCCAAGTACCTGCTGCCCTTGTCCTTCTAGATGGAACTGATCGTGGTTTTGGAAAGTGCTGTCTCAGGATCTTTGGTGAGTTTCTGCAGTGCATCTTGTAGATAATACACACTGCTGATACTGAGCACCGATGGTGGAGGGATTGAATGTTTGTAGATGTAGTGACAGTCAAGTGGGTTGCTTTGTCCTGGATGGTGTCAAGCTTCTTGAGTGTTGTTGGAGCTGCATCCATTCAGGCAGGTATGGAATATCCCATCACACTCCTGACTTGTGGCCTTGTAGATGGTGGATAGACATTGGGGTGTCAGGAGGTGAGTTACGCACTGCAGTCTCCCTAATCTCTGACCTGCTCTTGTAGCCACTGTGTTCATATGGTGAGTCCAGTTGAGTTTCTGGTCAATGGTGACCCCAAGGATGTTGGCAGTAGGGGATTCAGTGATACTGCTCTAAGATTGAAGGGCAGATACCCAGGACTGTGTTCAGCCCAGGCTTTTGCCTGACATGGAAGAGCAGCCCTAGACAGGACTGAGCAGAGTCCAGCCTGCTGTGTTCACAGCTCTCTGACTGACAATATGCCACTCTGCTTGCTGTTTGTACTGGTCCTACAGGACTGACCGCTGAACAGTCGCCAGAGTATAATGGAGCAGATCCCCCAATGTGAGAATTCCAAGTGGAGGGGATCAACCATGAGAAAGCCACTGAAGTGTGTGTGGCAGTGCCCCGACTGACAAAAACGGCACCAACCCTCCCCTGACCAATATCTGTTCCCCTTAACTGGACAGAAGACTGGCCCCACCCAGTTTCCGACATGTCCACTGAATTGAACAAAGGTGCAGTGTGCTTGCAGCACATTCCTGGTGAAGAGCTTATGCTCGAAACTCCGACTCTCCTGCTCCTCGGATGCTGCCTGACCGGCTGCTTTTCCAGCACTGCACGTTTTGACTCCAGTGCTTGCTGCGCAGGCAACTGGCACATGCTGTATCTCTGCATGTGCCATTCACCAAAATGTCCCGATGGTTCCACAATGCCAAACACAACAGGCAGCCTGTCTGGGCTTAAAGTGGCAGTAGTGAACTCTGGCTGAAGTGCCAATGTGCTTACAGGCATGGCACTGCGTGACAAGGCAGGGCATGGATGGTGTGAGCCTGCAGGTGGTCACAAAATGAACAAACACTAGGAGCGCGAGCAAGCAGCCCTGAGATATAGCCTGGTCCGTTTTGTGAGCTGGGAGCCTGTCCCTGAGCACAGTGTCCCTACAGCAGCCTTCTTGATGCTATTTGCAGAGCACCCTGCAATGCAAGCTTTGCCTCGTGAGCAGGAGAAAGTGAGGACTGCAGATGCTCTCAGGTTTCCCCCCCCCCCCAATTCCTGATGAAGGGCTTCTGCCCAAAATATAAATTCTTCTGCTCCTCAGATGCTGCCTGACCGACTGTGCTTTTCCAGCGTCACACTTTTCGACTCTTGCCTCATGAGCAGCCATCCAGTGAATCAGACAGTTGCCATGATGGTCAGGATGCGTTGGCAGTTGCAAGATGCCAATGCCTTAGGTGAAAGCTTTGTGAGGCTGGTGCCTGAGGATCATGCCGTGAGATGTTGTTGCCCAGTGTCCAACATAGAGGTCGTCTGGGACAGGCAATGAGCTGAATCCACCAGGTACCTGCTCCAACTTCCTTGTCGAGTCTTTCTGACATCTACCTTGTTTTGCAAGACAGGAGGCTCATTAGTAATAAGACAAGTGTGGCATTAACGAGGTGTTTAATAATCGCTGTTAATCCCCATTAAGTGAGATCTGACTGCTGCCTGAAGGGAATCTCAGCACGCTTTGCTACTGAGGAGATGGAGTGAGCTGAACTCAATGTCGAGATGAGTCTCGTGGTATTTGTCATCCTCTTCTGTCACACATCTTGCCATAGCTCATGTCACTCAGGCCCCTATATGATTTCACCATGGTGTTTGATTTGTTAGAATCTTAGAATCCCTACAGTACAGAAAAACGCCATTTGGCCCATCAAGTCTGCACCAATCCTCCAAAGAGTATCTCATCCAGACCCAGCCCCCACCCCATCCCCATAACCCTGCATGAGGTTTTTACAATGGCTAACCCGCACATCCCTGGATACTACAGGGCAATTTAGCATGGCCAGTTCATCTAACATGCATTTCTTTGGACTGTGGGAGGAAACTGGAGCACCCAGAGGAAACCCTGACAGACACTGGGAGAATGTGCAAATTCCACAAGATGGTCCCCCAAGGCTGGAATTGAACCCAGGTTCCTGGCACTGTGAGGCAGTAATGGTGACCATTGAGCTAACGTGCCACCAATTTGTTCAACCAGTTGCTGGGATTGCTTGCTTGCAATGGCCTGTTATATGTCATCACAAAAACTGAAACACAACCACACTAGCTCAGTTCTGTTGTGGGTAAGATGCTCTTCTGAACTGATGATAGCATTCTGTTTGTGGAAAATACCCTCCACTCATGCTGAAAGAGTGATTCATCAGATCTAGTCTATGGTACCTTGCTCTTAAACTTTGAGCTGGAAGTTTACAGAACTACGCAGGGGTATTTTAACACTTAATGTCTGTTCAGAAATTCCCTATTCTTTCATGAACTAGTCCCCATCACAAACATTGGAAGCCACAGATTTGATTGAAGCCTTTAAATTTGTTGAAGAAAAACGCTGAAATCTTTTCCTGTTTTGTTTCCAATTTCATTTTGATGGTCCTGACTGGCTCCATCAAGGATAGGAATATATCCATTTGCAAGCGAGGAAAGTGGAGCAGAGAGGGAATAGAAATAGATTTTTAAAAAACACAATATTCCCCAACGTTACATCCTGAGGTTTGAGAATACAGAAATACTACCTGTGTGCGATTGCAATGAACTTACGTGAGAAAAGAAAGACATATATCTATCTAGCACTTTTTGGCTAACATCTCAAAGTGTTTTGCTGCCAATGAAGGACTTTTTGATGTGGAGTCAGTAAACTGTAAACCTTCAGAACTTTTTAATCAACAACATTAACCTTTCTCTCTTGAGCCAGAAGCTATCAGCTCTCGATCTTGGAAACATGTGCGGAAAATTAGCTGATTTTTTTTTCAGATGTAATCAAACACTCAGGAGCTCTGAGGATTATTTGTTCCATCAATGATTGATATCTATGAATGGTGGGTGGGCCGGAAGTCTCTTGGTGTCTGTGAATCTTTGCCAACAACAGCAGCAGACAGTTATGTAAAGCATTTAGTGCGGTGTTCCAAGGGATTTTTAGATAGGGCTGGGAGTGGACTGGAGGTGGGGAGAGGGAAATAGATGAGAGTAGTAAGGAGCAGGTGCCAAGCCTGGGTGGGAGTGCTTTAGAGGTGGTTGAATATTCAGTTGAGAATGCATTTTGTTTGTTTTGTTTATGAGAGCGCTTTTGAAGAGGAAGATTGAAATGGGGAGGAGGCGAAATGCCGTAGGGAGGAACTGGCAGATTGTGTGATGTGATGATGCATCTCCTTCAACAAAGTTAGGTTGCCCTTAGTCTTTTGCCTCTAACTCAAGCTGCTTTAGTTGAATTTTAGCTGAAAATGTGTTGCTGGAAAAGCGCAGCAGGTCAGGCTTATGCCCGAAACGTCGATTCTCCTGTTCCTTGGATGCTGCCTGACCTGCTGCGCTTTTCCAGCAACACATTTTCAGCTCTGATCTCCAGCATCTGCAGTCCTCACTTTCCCCTCTTAGTTGAATTTTAGCCATCTCCAAAGATTCTGATGGTGTTTCCAGCAAAGTTAAATGCTGAGCTATTGCCATAATTATCTCTCCTTTCCTCAGGGAAGGAGGCAACTGCAACTCCAGATTGTCTGCTAATTCCAGCAGTTTGGCCTTATTCACCTTTTCCAAAGCTCCCAGAACCGACTTCTTCCACCCTCAGAAAACTCTTGGTGACTGAAAGAGCCATTGCAATTCCCAAACACAACTAAAATCAACACCCAGAACAAAAGACACAAGCATATACCACTCGCTGCCTTCTGGTCCAGCAACCCTAATCCAAGTCAGAACTATAGAGCCCCCAAACTGTTATGGACCAGGTCAGACCCCCTCAAAACATTTCAGGAAAGTAGCCCTAACTTTGCCATTTGTTTAAGTAGATATAGAATGGATATTCCAGGAGGGATGCAGCTGGCCCAACCACTTAGTTTTAAACAAAATAGAATTTATTTGCAAGATTACCAAATGAAACACAAACAAACAAGAACAGAATGTAGGATAATCTATCCAAAAACCCAACAGATTATCCCAACTTATTGATGCTGTTCCAAATACTTGCAACAATCCCCAAAAACACAACTTTGCAAAAATAAAAGATCAAACACGGTCTTACAGGTGAGAGAGACAGAGAGAGAGATGGCAGAGAGATTCAATATGGAACACCTTCTTCCATGTAGCTGTTTCTTTGACCAGCAGCCTCAAAACTGACTGACTGCTGGCTCTGAACAGCCAGACTTCTAAAACCCAACCAAACCAGAGAAATGCTTAGCTGGGAGAACTGTATTTCATTGTACAAGTGTTTTGTTTTAAAAATTTTAAAGCTTCCCCAAGTAGATCAACCCAGACATTTTGGAACCTGTGTGTGACGTTTCAAAAAAAAACAAGGACAATCTAACCTTGTTAAAGGAGCAGCATCATCACAGTGACAATGGAAGCTGAGGTTTTTGCTACTAATGAGGGGACAAAGACATGGGGATTCCACAAAAGACCAGCGTCTAAGGATTGGTGGTCACTGGTAGTAATGTAAGTCTGAAGGTGGGTGTATAGTTAAGGTGGAACAAAGCTGCTTATGGGTTAAAGGTGAGGGCGAGATTTTCAATTTTTGTGCTTTGGGGGAAGCATACAAGAATACGGGCAATTTTCATTTGCAATAGAAAGCTGGGTCGCTTTGTGACCAGTTCAAGTGGGCATGGGTAGGCAGAGCAGGGCAGTGCAGGAAGAGAGGGAAGTAAGAAGATCGGAACCCGAAGAGGCCATTTAACCCCTCAACCGATTCTGTCACTCAGTATGATCATGGCTCATTTGTGGCCTAAATTCACATACTCGTTTTTGGCAGACATTCCTTGATACCTTTGGATAACCAAAATCTATCATGCACAATTTTAATATTAAGAATGATCTAACGTCTTCTACCATTCAAAGGAGAATTTTTTTGGTAATTATGTCTTTAGTCCTAAACATCCCAGCAAGTGAAGGTAGGTTCCCCCAATCTACCTGAAATATCTCCAAACCACCCAACAAGATGCCTTTCGGCTTTCTGAATTCTAGGGAATACAATCCCAGCTTATTTAATTAAGGGCCCCCAATCTGTGGGTCACAACCCCCAGTGGGGTCACAGGATCATAGATTTCATCCTCCGGCAACTGTCTGTGTGAAGTTTGTACATTCTTCCCGTGTCTGTGTGGGTTTCTACCTTATGTTCTGGGTTTCCTCTCACAGCCCAAAGATGTGCAAGCTAAGCGGATTGGCCATACTAAATTGCCCCATAGTGTCCAGGGATGTGTAGGCTAGGTGGATTAGCCATACAGAGTTATGGGGGTAGGGGGTAGGGTCTGTGGAGAGTCAGTGCAGGCTCGATGGGCTGAATGGCCTGCTTCCATGATCTTATATTATTAATTAGGGTTGTGAGCACCTCCTCCATAATAGCAACAGTGACTGTGGAGCAGAGACCTTTTTAGGGCTGAAGTGGATGACCACACAGTGCCACAATTTTGACAATTCACTTGAGTGCACAATATCTCTCATGATGATTGTTCATTTCAATACACAGTGCTTACTGTACCGCACATGCTTGTGTCATTGTAAAATTGGATATGTGGCTTTCGAACCCACCTTCCAAGTTAATGAATAAAGTGGCTTGTTGAGGCCCAGCACACATGCTTGTGGGACATCACTAGTCACTTCCTGCCAATTAGAGTATCCTGTCCACTATCTATACAGTCTTGTCACCTTTCGTTTTGCCAATCTCCTCATTTCCACCCAGTCTGATATAACTGAATTTACCAGTTGTCTCCTGGAATTCCACAGAATTAACATACATAGTCATACACCATGCTTTAACCACATTTTAAAAAATTTACCAAGCATCTGCCCGTTTATAAAGATATGCAGCCTTCAAGAAAACCAAAGGATCTGTCTTTTGAGAGTTGGATTGTTTTGAACTGAAACTGGAATATCTTTTAAAGTGTCCCATTCTGCCTTGACAAATTTTAAACCATCAACATCTTTACAGTTTTCAAAGTAAGTCTGAAATTATAATAATTTAAGATTTTCATAAGACTGTTGCCTGTTTTACAGTGTCGTCTGTATGATCTCCGTGCAGACAGAGAAGTAGCCATCTATTCAAAGGACAGTATTATCTTTGGTGCCTCCAGTGTAGACTTTTCACTGAGTGGTGAGTATCTTCATAACGGCTAAAACAACCAATTCTAGGAAATCGGAATTACACTCAAAGGCTGAAAAAACACCATCGAATCTAAACTTGTACTTCAGCCCTCTGTGTTGTCCATTCGTTTTTTATTATTACGCACAGCGGAGTGACCTTCCTACCACCAAAATCACTGCGATTTATTTTTTCCAAACTAGTAACCACCACTAGTAAAACACCAAGAAGGCTAGTTGAATGTTTACAAACAAAGCCCATTAAGGGCAATGCAAGCCACCAAAGGTGAGGTGGGGGTAGAGAGAGCAGGAAGGAATTAAATCAAAATGGAGTTAGACGGGGAAATAAAGCACTGTGTCCCCCATGGTGACCACCTCTCTCTCTAAAGGCATCGAGAGCATTGATGGACACAGTGTGCTCCCTCTCCAAGGATACCCTCTCTCTTTCCAAGCATGAACATCCAGTCTCTTCTTATCCTGTTGAAATAAAGAAAGGTATGCAGTTAATAGCAATGATTAGTACTTTCAATGCCATTTGGTAGTAGTATCTAATGATTCAGCAGACTTGAGTTGTTCTTAGATACCTGACCTGTGAGTATTATGTCAGTGTAGCACTTCCAGTTTGGGAACCAAAAATTAAATACATAATGAATGCCAGGAATGGAGAGAAAGAAAATTACATAGATATCCTTTCAAATGATTGCTGCCAGTTTCTCTAAATATAGTTTCCAAAGCTTTTGAAGAATGTAGTTAATACTTTTACTAATCATTAATTGTTAAGGAAATTTTAACTAGCCTTTCAAAGTTAAGGCTAGTTTCCAAATATGATGAGTTTTCAATAATGGATCTATTAAGCAAATTGGTAAAATTGATTTGCAAACATTAGGGGATGGATGTTCTTCTTTAGTACATGGATGAATATGTCGAATTAGTTCTGTCAACACACACTCCAAGGAAACAACTAACAAGAAAGGGATGCTGGGGAACATTTCAAATTGCACAGAAAACCATTGTAATTTTTTTTAAAAATTAGATCTATAATTGATTAAAATAAGAGTGAACTTCATAACGGAAATATATATATATAAACTGGTTTCTATCAGACTAATTAAAAAAATCTTTTAAGAGTCTGATTATAAACTATAATAATTAATATTATAATTCTGTGAAAAACCTGCATGGTGAATTGTTCTCACCGAGAGCCAGTACAGACATGATGGGCTGAGTGGTCTCTTTCTGTATTGTAAACATCCTGTGTATGGTGAAAGCATGTGATGTCAGAACAGAACTTTAGTGCATTCAAGACTGATCATGGACGTGGCCAAGGAGATGTCCCTGGCTGCAAAGTCACATGAAACAAGCAAGTTACTAGATAATAGGCACTTGGAGAGCAGATCATAGCAAAGGTCACCCTTTATCTTGCCTTTCTTTTGATACCATAGCCTGATTCCCTTCTTTCTCCACTTGAGGTCGAGACATTTGTAAACCCACTACTCATCTTACAACATAATAGGTGCAGCCACTCCTCCCGAACAAAATTGTCAATAATTGTATTGTTCAAACATATTATGAATAGCTGGGGTCAAAGCACTGATGCCTGAGATACCCCAATAGTCATTGTCTGCCATTCTGAAAAAGACTTGTTTATTCCTACACATTGTCCCCTGTCTGTCAACCAGTTCTCCAATAAACTACACCCCATCGCATGCACTTTAATCTGTGTAATTATAAGAGTGAGTACATACTTTCCTGTAACCTCCCAATGACAAAATGACATGTCAGAACAAAGTCTCATTGAATACACAAACAGTGACATGCAAACAATTGCTTTGCTGGTTAAAGTGGCCATTAACATAACAGTAAGGAAAGATATTTTCTCTGACAATGTGGAATCTGTGTAGATATTTTGGATGTCATATAAAGATATAAAGACTCCCCCAAACTGTAGACACCCCTTCCCCCCGCCCCCCCACCGACTGTTATGAGGAATGGCATTAAACAGGAAGTTAGAGATGCATGCAATAATGGAACATCTGCAGTTATGGGTGATTTTAATCTGCATATAGATTGGGCAAACCATAGAGGAGGAATTCCTGGAGTGTGTATGGGAATATTTTGTGGATTAATACATTTTGAGGAACCAACTAGACAACAAGCCATCCTAGACTGGGTATTGCATATTGAGAAAGGAATCATTAGTATTGGCGCGAGATTTGTGCTCATGCTCGAAATGCAAAGAAGAAAATGAGAAGTTAGCATGTAGATTACCTTGCCAACTCTGCTGAGATTGTTGACATTCTTTTGCCATAGTGGTCTGCAGCTCCAGGGTTGACAGAGATGGCACTCATAGCTAGTGCCATCTCCCTCCAGTTTGCACATTTGATATTTATGCCAGTCTTAATAGACTAGATTAGATTACTTACATTGTGGAAGCAGGCCCTTTGGCCCAACAAGTCCACACCGACCCTCTGAAGAGCAACCCACCCAGATCCATTCCCCTACATTCACCCCTTCACCTAACACTACAGGCAATTTAGCATGACCAATTTACCTAACCTGCACATTTTTGGATTGTGGGAGGAAACCGGAGCACCCAGAGTAAACCCACGCAGACATGGGGAGAATGTACAAACTCCACACAGACAGTTGTCTGAAGCGGGAATTGAACCCAGGTCTCTGGCGCTGTGAGGCAGCAGTGCTAACCACCATGCCGCCCATAGTACCCAAATCCAACAGCTTCTGCCTCCTACATTATATCTGTTTGTGTAGGAGTTGGAGGTTGGCATCAGTATATTTTTGTGTTCTTCAAGGTTGTGCCCTGTCCTGGTGCAATCTGAGTACACATCATGCTCAGTAACGTCTACAATTTTAATAAGACTGTTGCTGTCATGTCCAATGAAAAAATCATGTACTATTCTCTTGTACTAGTTTTATTGCAAATATGTACTTTATTCATAGATAGAAATCTTTAGGTATGTGTACAGTTAATGAAGCCATTCAGATCTATACTTTCTTTCCTTACAGAGAACAAATTAAGCCTTTGATGTTCATGATTCTCTGTATTTACAGTCAACCTCTTGGCATTTAGCTGAGGTGTCAGGAGGGCCCAATTATTGAATGCCCCCCCCCCATTATTCTTTGGCAGCAGGACTTCACATAGTGGTCTTTCTCCTCTATGCCTTGGCAGCAACTGCCCCAAGCTTTAGTGCATCCCTCAGCACGTAGTCCTGGACATTGGAATGTGCCAGTATGCAACACTCAGTCAGGGTCAACTCCTTCAACTGGTAGATAGCAGGTTTTGGGCAGACCGAAGAGCATCTTTCACCAAGTTGACGGTACTCCAGGCGCAGTTGATGTTTGTCTTGGTGTGCATCCAAGGGAACAGACTGTAGAGCACGTAGCCCCATGTCACAGAGCTGCTTGAGACGAACCTTGAGAAACACCACTGCATTCCTCTCCAGACTTCATTTGCATAGGCACAGTCCAGAAGGAGATGTGTGACAGTCTCGTCCCCTCCACAGCTGCTTTGAGGGCAGCGTGTGGTGGCGCAGACAGTCCAGGCATGCATAAAGAATCTCACAGGCAGGGCACTTCTCACCACCAGCCAAGCCATGTCCTGGTGCTTGTTTAAAAGTTCTGGCATTGAGGTATTCTGCCAAATGACTTTGGTAGTCTGCACAGGAAACCGTTCAACAGGATCTGCTCTCTCTTTTTCCCAAAGTGTCTCAAGAACGCTAGGTGCTGACCACTTCCTGATGGACTTGTGGTCAAAGATGTTTTCTGTCATAAATTTCTCCACGAAGGACAAGTAATACGGAACAGTCCAACTACTTGGAGTGTTCAGCAGCAGTGAGGCCAGGCCCATCCTTCGCAACACCAGGGACAGGTAGAATTCATTTCTGTCGTACATGCTTGTTCTCCAATGAAATGTTGACCTGTCTTTTTCAAGGATACATAGCTTCCACTAGGTCAGTTATTTTACTTCCCTCAGATTTAGTACCAGTGACTGCCCCAGTGAGAGGTGGAAACTTGCAGACCACTTGATGGCACAAGTTTTTGTAAAGATACAATAGCAGCATAATTCACTTTGAGAAAATAAAAGGTCAGACAGTTCACAGAAAATAATCAGCAAGGGATTTGTGATTATAATTTAATGAAGTCATTTACAGTGTAAGAACATCTATTGTATTGATCTCATATAAAATACACAACACAGGCTATATGAAAGAGTTTTGAAACTGTACAACAAAGGTCCATCTCTCCATTCCAGTAAGACTGTAAAATAAAAAGTGTGTTTGAAAACTAATCCAATTCAAAATATTGTTGACCACTCTCAGGAATTTTAATGTTATGGGGACTTTCCAAGCAAAATATTTTTTGTTCAGTATAACTGTGGCTCAGAACAAAAACATGTTGATGACAGTAGTGAAAAGGAAATGTCATTTAGTCAGAGAGATGAGGGTCTGACTGAACTGTTCAATAAAACTGGAGAGAAAATGCAAAAGGGATGTTCAACCAATCCATTTTTGTCCATAAGAGAAAGGCTTAAATAACATACATAAATGGTTCTTTCTAAATGGATGGTTGCTGAACATTGAATAATTGCACCCCAAAAGGCTCTGTGTCTATTAAACATGTGATGCCCCTGGCACCATGCTATTTGCATAGTGTCAGTGCTCTACTGATGAACTCCCCTTTGCTTTGTAGCAAAAACTGTAGAGGTGGGAAGGATTACAGAATGGGAGCTGGGAAACTTAAGTGCTGTAGTAATGATAATGTGTGATGATTTTAGACCATTGTCTGGGGAGGAGGACTTCAAACTTAAAAATAAACACCAACACAGTGGTTTTTGGACTTGCCCCATTTGTCGGATTAGCAGCATGAAGCCCCTGCACAAACCTCTCAAGACATCCCTCCAACGGGACACAGGATGAGATAACTTGGGGAGGCAGGAAGCCATGAGAGTCCTTCTTCCCCCATTTTGTACATTGTTAAAAATACTTCATTTGCTCCTTCTTGAGTGATGGACCCAAAGACCCTTCCCGGGAGGCCCAGGGAAACTGAGAGCAGTGTAGTGGCACAGGACAGAATTCCTGCCCGTTCAGTGGTTAGCACTGCTGCCTCACAGTGCCAACGACCCAAGTTCGATTCCAGCATCGGGTGACGCTCTGTGTGGATTTTGGACATTCTCCCAGTGTCTGCGTGGGTTTCCTCCAGGTGCTGTAGTTTCCTTACAATCCAAGGATGTGCAGGTTGGGAATTGGCAATGCTAAATTGCCCATATTGTTCAGGGATATGTAGGTTAGATGCATTAGTCAGAGATAAATCTAGAGCAATAAGTTAGGGGAATGAGTCTGGATGGGTTACTCTTCAGAGGATTGGTGTGGACTTGTTGGGCCAAATGGCCTGTTTCCACACTGTAGGATTTCTCTGATTCTGTGATTCCTCCTTGCTAAATCTGGGAAGCAGTGGTTTTCCACATACAGTGAAAAGACAATCCTTCCTTGAAACAGCTATTTGCAATGTTTCACTATCCCTCAGGACGATAGAGAGTTTTGTGACAGAATGTTCCATCTTACGCATGACTCTTATTATCATTCTGTTCTGCCAGTATGAAATGGGATCCGCAGTCCAGAATTATGAGGGACTGAGGTTGTAAAGTTAAAAATGGTCACCAAAACTATATGCTTGCTGTATTCTCCAGGTCGCCTCTTGTTCGCTGGTTACAATGATTACACCATCAATGTGTGGGATGTATTGAAAGGAACACGAGTGTCAATCCTGTTTGGACATGAGAACCGGGTCAGCACTTTGCGAGTTTCCCCTGATGGCACTGCTTTCTGCTCAGGATCGTGGGATCATACTCTGAGGGTTGGTTTGTTAAAAAATAGATATTAAATAAGAACATTTTGCAACTTTGTGCTTGAGGAAGAGATCTAGCGCAAAGTCTTCTGCTTTCTCAAGTTTCCATTTATATTAAAGCAGCCCCTCCAAGGGCAACCCACAGTGTGCTTCCCAAAGCACTAATAGCTGGCAGGAGGTGGTGTTCCTGATACCCAGTCAACATACTCCTGACAACAAATAGAAGTCACTGCTGGTATCACTATTTCTCATCAACTCTGGAAATTGAATGTCTGAGTGCTTAATATAAGCCATAATTGCAATTTCCACTTGCAAATTTGTACAGGTCTTTGCTGACAGAAGGCCTGTGATCAAATTGATAGATTTTGAGATAAACATAGCAATACACTGCACAAATGCAATTGCGCCAAGATTGGGCTCTTGACTTTTGAAGATCTGTGATTTTTGCTCACACACTTATTCCAGTGTTGCCAGCTGTGACAGGCTAATCTCAACCACCCAGGACTTTGATTAGACTAGCATCTTGTAATCATTTTCAAGCAGACATTACCTGTGGAGAAAGTGAGGACTGCAGATGCTGGAGATCAGAGTCGAGAATGTGGTGCTGGAAAAGCACAGCAGGTCAGGCAGCATCCTGATTCCTGATGAAGGGCTTATGCCCAAAATGCCGATTCTCCTGCTCCTTGGATGCTGCCTGACCTGCTGTGTTTTTCCAGCACCACACTCTCCTATATTACCTGTGTCAATCTGGATCCAAGCCAGTCAAGAGACAGAAAAGCAGTATATTTTCCTTTGTATATAGAGTTTAACGACTCTAGTCTTAAAGTTATTAGAATTCCATTCGTTATAAAGTTCCAATCTGAAATGTCGACTCCCCTTCCCCTCTGATGCTGTGCTTTTTCCAGCTTCACACTTCATTGACTCTTTCATATACCACGAGAAAGTGAGGACTGCAGATGCTGGAGACCAGAGTTGAAAAATGTGGTGCTTCTTCAGGAAGCCCTTCTTCAGGAATGAGGTTGATGTGCCAAGCGGACTGAGATTAAAGGTAGGGGGGAGGGAATTTGGGGGAGGGGTGATGGGAATACGATAGGTGGAAGGAGGTATTCCCAGCGCCCCTCCCCCAAATTCCCTCCCCCCTACCTTTTATCTCAGCCCGCTTGGCACACCAGCCTCATTCATGAAGAAGGGCTTATACCCGAAATTCTCTGGCTCCTCGGATGCTGCCTGGCCTGCTGTGTTTTTCCAGCACCACCTCTTTCATATACCAGTTCCACCTTCTCCCCTTTATGTTCCGTTTTCTCCCCCCTCATTTTCTCCCCTTTAGGTCGACTCCGACTCAGTTAATGTCAATCACCTGGTTAGCTACTTGCTTCATTAGTGATTACGCTGTTTTGACAGCTCTGATTGTGCAATGCAGAACCTGGAAGACTGTAAGTCGTAGTACCAGAATTAGGCCATTCAGCCCATTGATTCTGTTCTGCCATTTAGTGAGGTCATGGACAAAAACATAAACTGCTGGAAAAGTTCAGCAGGTCTGGCAACATCTGTGAAGAAAGATCAGAGTTAATATTTTGCGTCCAGTGACCCTTCCTCAGAACTGATGGTGCTTGGAAACTGTGCGTTTTTATGCAGTAGATGGGGGTAAGCAGTAAATGATAGGTGAACAATAGAGAGAGAAAAACAGTTGAACAGACAAAGAAGTGGATAACGATCTGGCTAGGAGGGTGAATAGCTGTTAATGGGGACTGTTAGTGGCTAACAGTGGGTTGTACTTAATAACAGACAATGTGATAAGATCATCTGGTGTGTGGAGGTGGGGGCTAAGACATGGGTGAGTTCAGACCCTAAATTTATTGACATCAGTATTAAGTCCAGAAGGCTGCAGGCTCCCCAGGTGGAAATTGAGGTTCAGCTTGCGCTGAGCTTCACTGGAGCGCTGCAGGTGGGGTGTTAAGGTGGCGACATGGAAGTTCAGGGTCTTTGTTTTGGGCAGAATGAAGTTGTTCTGTGAAATGGTCACCCAGTCTACACTTCGTTCCCCAATGTAGAGGAGACAACATTGTGAGCAGCTCCTACAGTAGACTAGATTGTGAGAAGTGCATGTAATGCGCTGCCTCACCTGGAACATGTGTTTGGGCCCTTGGATACTGAGGAGGGAAGAGGTAAATAGGCAGGTGTTACACCTTCGGTGATTGCAGGGGAAAGTACCATTGGGCTGCGGGGTGTTGGGAGGGAAGGAAGAGTGCACCAAAGTGTCTCTGAGAGAATGGTCTCTTGAAGGCAGACAAGGAAGGGAAGTGGGGGTATGTGTCTGGTGGTAGCATCTTGCTGGACGTGGCATAAATGGCGGCTAATGATCTTCTGGATGTGGATGCTGGGGGGATGGTATGTAAGAAGAAGGGGAATCCTATCGCTGTGCAGGAGATGAGTCATCCCCAATTGAGAACCCTGTCAACAATGGTTCTGGGGTATTGTCTATTAAGGAAGAAGGTGAACATTAGGAGGCTCCTTTGTCATAGTTGGAATCTGAGGAACATTTGTGATTGAAGCTGGAGGAACTGGGAGAATGGAGTAGACTCTTTACAGGATGCACTTCTCACAATCTAGTCTACTGTATTAGCTGCTCACAATGTGGTCTCTTCTACATTGGAGAAACAAAGGGTAGACTGGGTGATTGTTTTACAGAACACCTACAATCGGCCCTCAAAAAAATAACCGTGAACTTCCAGTCATTGCCACTTCAACACCCATCCTGTTCCCTGGCCAACATTTCGGAATCAGGCTTGCTGCAGTTCTCCAGTGAAGCTCAGCACAAGCTGGAAGAACAGCACCTCATTTCCCCCTGGGGGCCCTGCAATCTTCTGGACTTAATATTGATTTCAATAATTTTAGGGTCTTGAAATTTCTAATGTCCCAGCCCCCACCCTATACACCAGGCCTTGTTGTAACATAATCTGCTATTGCATACAACCCATTGTTAGCCACTAACAGTCTCCATTAACAGGTATTCACCCTCCGAGCCAGAACATTATCCACTCCTTTCTCTGTCCAACTGCTTTTATCTCTCTTTGGGTTCTATCCCAACCTATCATTTACTCGTTAACCCCTATTTTCTGCATAAAAGCCCACATTTTCTGCATAAAAGCCCACATTTTCCTAACCACCATCAGTTCTGAGGAAGGGTCACTGGACCCGAAACATTAAATCTGATTTCTTTTCACAGATGTTGCCAGACCTGCTGAGCTTTTCCAGCAATTTCTGTTTTTGTTTTTGATTTACAACATCTGTATTTCTTTTCGTTTTTATTTAATGAGATCATGGAGTTGATCCTCAACTTCACTTTGCTGCCTTTTCCCTATCATCCTTGATTCCTTTACTGATTAAAAATCTATCTGTCATAGCCTTGAACATGCTTAACGACCTTATCTCTACAGCTGTCTGTCTTAAAGAATTTCACAAATTCACAACTGTCTGAGAGAAGAATTTCAGTGTGTCCCTTGGTGGACGATTTCTCTCTGTGCTGGACAAGTGAAATTATAAATCCATTCTGCATAAATATGTTCATGACTTTATTGGAGTGAACTTGAGAAGCAAATTTGTGCCATGAGAGTCAAATATTTCAAAATGCATAAATGATCCAAAATGTCTTCACTTAACAGTACTGAGATCATTACCAGTATAAACCAACAAAATGAATTTACCTTTTTTATTCTGTTTTTCAGATTTGGGCTTAAAATTTCTTGAACTTGATCACCCAACCTTCAATAAAGTTTCCACTCTAGGATTTCGTGGTGTTACTAATTTGATGGCTTGACTCCTAGATCTTCTCTGTTATAGGAAATGTGAAAATATTTGGGGTTTGTGACATATAACCAAGTCTGTAATGACAATCTAATAATTTAAGAGTTCTAGTAGAAGATTAGAGAATTATTATTTTGGTACCGTCATTCAATTCAACCTACAGCAAATAAAATGTTTTCAAAATAGTTTCTGCCTTTTCCAAATGTTATTCAGTAATAAGTTTCCCCACTTTCTGGCCATGCGTCCATTTGTAAGTTGTTCTTTAATTTGCACATTTACATCAAAACTTTAATGTTTCCATGCAGGGTGGGTGAGTTCAAAACTAGGGGACATATTTTTAAGGTGAGAGGAGAAAGATTTAAAAGAGGCCCGAGGGGCAACCTTTTTACTGGTTCATACATGGAATGAACTGCCAGAGGAAGTGGTAGATGCAGTACAGTTACAACAGTTAAAAGACATTTGGGTAGGTACATGAATAGGAAAGTTTTAGAGGTATGTGGGCAAATGTAGGCAAGTGGGAACTAGTTTGGGAAACTTGCTCAGCGTGGATGATTTAGACTGAGGGGTTGTTTCTGTGTTATATGACTCTATTCCAGCAAACCCTTCAAATCAGAATGATTTAATCTGTGGGGCTTTTTTTTTTGTAGCTTTCTTTGGTCAAATTGTTGATTGCACTGGGGGAAGAGACCCTCTAAAGAATTGTTTATATTCTGTGTTTAATAAGAACTATATGTGAAAATTTATGGTGTGATGGTGAATGAACTGGATAATGAACAGTGTAGAGAATCTATTTAAGCTAGATAATATGTATGTGATATATATACAGTAATTTGAATTGTGCGGAATAGGTACACTACTTATAGGTGGCAAAGTTCCCTTTTGTTTAAAATTCGGCATGCCCATTTTGACAGCATAATTTTTTTTACAGAATTGTAAAATAATATTTAATAGCAGATGTCAAATCTGTGTAGTAGGTCTATAGTCAATGACTGTTTGAGAACATTGAATATTGCTACAGGACTAACCTAAGCATAAGATGTTTGAAGTGGTAAATTGTAAAATTCAATCAATGTAATCCAATGCAGTAGATTTAA
The DNA here is from genome assembly GCF_047496795.1 of Chiloscyllium punctatum. Classification (NCBI taxonomy): domain Eukaryota; kingdom Metazoa; phylum Chordata; class Chondrichthyes; order Orectolobiformes; family Hemiscylliidae; genus Chiloscyllium; species Chiloscyllium punctatum. The sequence continues at coordinate 43,421,870 of NC_092786.1, forward strand.
ATGCACTGTGAACTTTTGAAGATTTCAATTCACTTGGTAAGAAGTGCAATACTATGTTACAATACTACTGAGGTCTAGGCAAAAAGTAAAGCTCTCTGACTCTTTGTAGGGTCGTTGTTAAAGCATTTCTTTTCTGTAGAACCAGTATACAATTTTGGTTTTGTTTACTGTACTTGTTTTGTGTATATTTAAACAGTTCTTTTGGTGAAAATTTGTGTAAATCTTTTGAAATGTACCAAAAGTTAATAAATGGAACATATAATATTTTAAATAATGTCAAATGTTTTGATTTTACACTTTAAATAAGGAAGAGGGTAATGATTCCACATAATTTGATTTTTAAGCTCTTTAAAATGAACAGGGTGATAGTTTCTCAAACAGCCAGTAATTTCACTCCAGAAAGAGGGGTGACCTCGAACAAAAAGAGGAGTTCTAGTCACCGGCAAAGATTATCATTAACCATGGTGGGGCCCTGCTTCTGAAAGTCACAGTAATATGAGTTATGCTGAATAAATAGGTCAGCCAGTGAAAAATATTTCAAGGAAATAAGTCCTTCTTTGCACCAAAGAATATATCGTGAATCAAAATGGAAATAAAATCTTTATTTCATAACCTTTCTTAACTTAGAAATCTATTATGTTTAAAAAGATATTTTTCAAGCATGCAATGTCTGTTAGCGCCCTGACACATTTGACGAGTGGGTGCCACAGGGACTGGGAGGTTTTGGATTTGATGGAATGATATTAATTAATTCAATGTTTCCTTCTGGTGTTGTTTTCATATTGATGTATCCCCTCAAAAAAAAGGGTATATTTGCAATAATTTGTTTAATGTTACCCTAGAAGCCTAATGTCTCCTTTTGAGATTATACATAAAGGCAGACCAAATCCTTCAGCTAAGATGTCCTGAAACAAACATACTTGATAAGTGATCCCTTTCTCATTTTGAATCTCATCCCTTCCATTCTACTATTTCTTGCTCTTTGATGAATATTTATAATGTTATTGTTACCTTTGAAATTGTGTACATTTGAATTTTGCTCTCTCGACTCGCATGATCTTTAAATATGCCTCTGCATGCTATCCCTCAGCTATAGGCACACATTTTAATGAAATTGTCATTCAGTCTTCTGCCAAAACCTATTCTTTCTCCGGCATCAGACTGTTGAATGCCTTAGCTTCATTACTGGTCCTAAACCTAAATTTTATACCAGTTATTCATTATTTCCTGATCAACTTTGTCTTTTATTATCTTTACCCTGTTGGTGTGCTGCACTGATGCATGGCCTTTCACTTTAATTTCTCAAGAAATAATGCACGTGCATACCTATCATCTGGTGTGCTTTAAAATGTTGTGCCAAACAATTTATGTACATATATAGGGGTGCAAGTCATAATGTGGCAGCTAGCCTGTCTGCTTATGGGCATGACGGTGTTACAATATTGTGGTGTACAGCAGTCCTAGCTCTGTAACAGTAAATGAGCACGTTGGAGCTATAATGCACTGGTAATCAATGTGTAGCATCAAAGCAAAAGATGTGAATTTATACAGCACAATTCTTGATCATAAGACATCCCAAAGTGCTTTCAGGCCACTGAAACACTTTTCAAGTGTGATCACTGTGTTCACTTACAAAATAAAATCAATTTCTACACCGCAAGATCCATTTAACAGCATTGAAATAACCAGACCATACCACTGGTTGAAGAAGATGTTTGCCAAATAGGAACCTTTTACACCCTCTTGAAGGTGTAGATGTTGCTGCAGTAAATCTCATCACTTGACTGTACAGCACATACCTAAGTATCACATAAAAGCCCATCTGAGGTAATGAAGAGTTTAGAATGGCTTGAACCAACATACTTCTGAATCAACAGACCAGAATGCTGGTGCTGAATCATAGCTGGCATGGTGTTTGGAGTGTTATAAATATTTTAATAGAGAAATATGTAGAATTAGCCTCACATCGCCAGGGACCCAGGTTCAATACCAGCCTTGGGCGACTGTCTGTGCTGAGTTTGCACATTCTCCCCGCATCTGTGTGGGTTTCCTCTGGGTGTTCTGGTTTTCTCCCACAATCCAAAAGATGTGCAGGTCAGATGAATTGGCCATGCTAAATTGCCCATAGTGTTAGGTGCATTAGTCAGAGGGAAATGGGTGGGTTACTCTTCAGAGGGTTCGTGTGGACTTGTTGGGCCGAAGGGACTGTTTTAACAATGTAGGGAATCTAATCTAAAATTTACACCATAGCAATTGGCCATTCAATCAAATTGGCCAATGCCAGTGTTTTATGGTCCACTGACTTAGAGAAATAATGAGCCCATCAAATCCACACAACCCTCCGAAGAGCATCCCACCCCCATCTCTGTAACCATGCATATCCCATGGTTAATCCATCTAACCTACAAATCCCTGGACACTATGGGGTAATTTAGCATAGTGAATCCATGTAACCTGCACACATTTTTGGACTTTGGGAGGAAAGCCATGCAGATAGACAATGTGCAAACTCCACACAGACAGTCTTCCTAGGGTGGAATCAAGCCTGGGTTCCTGCTGCTTTGAGGCAGCAATGCTAACTGCTGAGCCACCATGCGCACTGACTTGCATAGTCCACTTGGCAGCATTACTGGTCAGTGGAAGGGGGTGAGAGTGGATTGGAGAATTGGGAGTAGAGATAAGGATGGGTAGGGATGAAAGTGGCATTGGGATGATGGTTGAGGGTGTGGGTATGGGGAAGGGATTGTGATGGTTGATGAGGGTGTGGGTACAGGGCAAGAGATTAGGTTCGGCGTGGGATGGGGTTTGAGGGTGTGGGTGTGTGGGAATGGGGGAAGGAATGAGGATGGGAGTGGGATGGGGGTTGAGGGTGTGGGTGGGTATGAGGGAAGGGATTGGAATGAGGGTGTGGGTGTGGGGGAAGGGATTGGGATGAGGATGTGGAATGGGGAAAGGGATTGGGGTGGAGGATGATGGTGTGGGTATGGGGGAAGGGTTTAGGATGGGTGATGAGGGTGTGGATATGAGGGAAAGGATTGGGATGGGGATGAGGGTGGTAGGGGATGATGGGAATGGGGAAACGATTGGGATGGGGATGAGGCTGGATATGGGGGAAGGGACTGGAATAGGGAGAGGATTGGGTTGGGGGATGCAGGTGGGTTTGGGGAAGGGATAGGAATGAGGGTGGGTATGGGGTAAGGGATTAGGTTGGGGAATGAAGGTGGGTATAGGGTAAGGGATTGGGTTGGGGAATGAGAGTGGGTTGGGAAAGGGTGTGGGTGGGTAGGTGCTGGGCAGCTTTTGGTGGGGGGGCGGGGCCAGCGCCCCTTTAATACGTGACGCTCGTGCGCCGTCACAATGGACGTGACGTGCATTTAAAGGGCAGCTCCGCCGCTACTGTCGGCGTAGTCTCTGTCAGCGCGAGGGGGACTGGGTGCGTTACCGGGCAACGTCAGGAAGGAAAAGGGGCCACGAGCGTCACCGGGGCAACGGGAGTTGGGGAGGGGAGGGCGGGGACGGTTTACGGGGGAAGAAGCCGCGAGCGTCACTGGGGCAACCTGACTGTCTGAGGGCGGGGCAGGAGGAACAAGGAGACTCGGCAACCGTTACCCCTGGCAACAGCGGAGCCCTGGGAGCAGGTAGCGAGCAGCCTGAGGAGCGAGGCCTGCACTCGACTGAGGCGAGGAGGATGCGGGAGGGTGTGAAGGAGGAAGCGCTGCTGCTGGCCCGCGATTACCTGCAGCATTGCCTGAACCCGGCCCGGGAGCCGAGGCCGCCCAACAAGACGGCCTTCACCCTCCGCAAAGTGGCGGACCAGATGGTGGAGCAGCACCAGGCCGCGTTCAACAACATGAAGAGCCGCTTCGACAACGGCCTGCAAATGGCGGCCTGGCCGCGGAAGGCGGCGGCCGGGCCCGAGGGAGAAGCGTCGGGGACCCCAGCGTCGGGCCGGGAGGGGACCGAAACCGCGGCGACGACGACGACGGCGGCGGTGGCCGCGGCCGACTTCCTGCGCCGGGTGGTGGAGGAGATGTCGGCCGACGAGAAGATGAACTGGGGCCGGGTGGTGAGCATCTTCGCGTTCGCCGGGGTGCTGGGCCGGCACATGAGGGACTCGGGCATCGTCATGAGCCCGGAGGCCGGGCCCAGCCTTGTGGATTCGCTGGCGGAGAGTGTGGCCAATTATCTGGGCAAGGAGCGGCGAGAGTGGATTGAACAGAACGGGGGCTGGGTAAGTCCGGGAGGCAGCCCATGGCCTGACCTTGGGTACAGATTCCCTGCTCATTAAAGAATAGTTGCTCCCTGTGTTCATCAGCGCCTTGCCTTTTTATACTAGTCATTGTTTGGAGATGCTGGTGTTGGACTGGGGTGTACAAGGTTAAAAACCTCTCAACACCAGGTCCTGATCAAGGAGCGGCGCTCCGAAAGTTAGTGCTTCCAATGAAACTTGTTGGACTATAACCTGGTGTTGTGATTTTTAACTTTGCCTTTATACTGGCTCTTCCCTGTGACTCCTGTAGCCAAGAGTTAAGCGCTGACTCGCTGGTCTAACATTTTGAGGCAGAAGTGGTGAGCTACTTGACCAACCCCCCCCCCGCACCCCTCAAACGTGGCCTCATGTTGGGAATTGGAGAAGCAAGCGGTTTGTAAATGGGACGTGGTGGTTTAGCCTGTAATGGGTTGGGGCAAAGATTGAGCAATGGCTGAGATGTCACACTTTCAAGGCAAGCTTAAAGGTTGGTCACGTGCTCACCAAGTCCCTTGAGATTGTTAGGGAACATGTGCTGATGGCCTGGACCTTCCACAACAGACCACCAAAAGATTGGATAAGTGGTCTCTCGCTTATCCTTTCCATTGAATCTTCGTGCTAATACTATAAGGTCATGCTGCAACGACTGACTTCAATATTTGAAGCATTCAGGCAGGAACACTACTAACTCCTTGGGTGTGTTTATTTAGCATAACTTGTCCACCCCAACCAGCATAACTAAAATGACCATGGAACCTTTTCTTACAAAAGAAATCTGTTGTGGAGGAGGTTTTCATGTGACATTGTTTATTCAAGGTGTTGCATATTTGAATTGTCTTAGTTTAAAAGTCACGTGTTTGTATGTGAAATAGAATGTTAATATAATGTAATCTCAGAAGCCTCGTTTGTTTAGAGTTGCAAGACTCTTCATGCTACAGCATAGATCTACATTTTAGGGTTTTTGAATGTGTTGAAGATAAATTAATCCTTAGTGTTACGGGGAGATAAATGTTTTAAATTGTACTAGAGATTTTGGCTGACTTTTTAAAAATTGTCTGAATATTTTAAGTTGTACACTTGTTTATATGTAGATTTTTGTATTTGATCCTCTATCAATAAAAGTGCATTAAGAAATATGGACTAGGGAAATTTACATAGACATCTGGCAGGCGATACGCAAATACACCAGCTGGGCTTATGCATACACAATGCATGATATTGAATGTAGATCTTGAAGCAAACACAGCTGCTTGTCTTCCCTGTTTTCTGAATGGGTTTGATTTCTATGTTGAGCAGTGCTGTGCTTGGCATTTGAAATCCAAGAATACAAATTTATTAATTTTATGGAAGTGATAGTACTTCATTGAGGTTCAAATATTTCTCATGTTCCCATTGATTTTCCTTGTATTGAATACAGTCAGAATATTTTAAAGAGACTTTATGCATCGGCATAGACTGTCAGTGCTGATGTCTGAAGATTATTTTAGTGTGTAATCTGATTTCAGTGCTCCCTATACCTGGGTGTCAAGATATGACCATTTTAACATTCAGAATTTTATAAGGTTGGTTGACTTTCATATTCTGCATCTGTTAGTATTCCAAATATTAATAGTAACATTAGACTGAACAAATGGAACTAAAGGGGTGAAGCTGTTTTGGTGAATGTAAAATTTGTTCTTTGTCTTAACAGGAGGGATTTCTCAGATTCTTTGGCAGTGATGACCATTGGCAAGAGTCAACAGTACGCAACATGCTGATAACAGTTGCTGGGTTTGGCATAGCTGGATTAGCTTGTCTTCTTGCTGTCCGATAGACTGGTGCTTCTGATCAATTGGAACAATTGCTAACATCTAGAAGATATAAATTTCTCAGCACAATGTTTTCCATTTTTATCTTCCTTTATAAGGTATTTTTGGAGGTTACCATTGTGTGCGACATTACAGCAAGAAACCTGAAGATTTTCAAAAATTGTCTGCAGTTTTGCTAGTGTTATGTTTGTACACTTAAATTTCATTTAATATACTGCCTACAATATTACAAAGTATCTCTTAATCTTTTTAAAAAGGCTTTCCTAAGAATAGTGCATTGAAGGAAAAAAAGACAAGGTTATGACCAAACTGGAAATTAGAAGCCTTTTTCTACAGCCTAGTTCTGTTCTGAGAATCTCAAAGAATTGCACTAACTTGTCATATCTAGACTACCCAACAAGGCATAGCCAAATACAATTGACTCATCGCAATCATCCATTTGGCTTTTTTGCAACAAAATATCAGTTATGGCATCTGACATCTTTTTCCAAATTTAAATTAAAAGAAACCACCTAATACAGAACCTTTCAGTGTATATATATCAAGTACTGTTAAGTTTCTCCCCTTCCATTTTCCTGTCATTAGTTTTGGTTTATGAAAATCCATTATTATTTTGTAGTAATGCTTATTCAATCTTTTTAGTCTTAAATGATAACCACAATTTTAATGGAATATGGTATTTCCATATTTATTTACAGTGTAAACATTAGCTAGCAAACCATTGCAAGCAAAGTAACTTTTAAATTTTTCCACTAGCAAAGTGTTAATAATTCTGTACTGTATCAAGGTTGTATTACATTGTACATGCAAGTTAGAATGTTGTAAGCAATTCACTTGTGAAAGTTGACTGGTAAATCACGATTTAAACATCCCACATATTAAATTGCATAATAGTATTTATTTTATTAAAATAAAATCATGCTGTGATTTTTTTAAAATCAGCTTTGAAAAGCTCGCTTTTACCTGAGCATTTATCCTTGGTGTATGGAGCTATTAATATTATATGTAGTTCCTGTATTCTTTGGGATGTTCTCAGACATAGGATGTCAAATTTGTTTGGTTGATCAACAAAATTCCTTGCTGTGCCCTAATTATTTCTAAGTAGTGTTAGAGGAGGAAACATTGCTTTTTCAGGGTTTCCTGTTATATGTATTACTTTACTGTCCTTTGTTTTTCTCCAGCTCTGATATATGTATGCCGTTTGGGTATAATGCTTGAATAAGCAAGTAATTCTACAGTTTCAAACAATTTGAATTTTCAAAATGTTAATGTGCCTAAGTTTTTTTTTATCTTCCCCCAAATATGATGGTGTGCTTGTGGCTAAAGTTGGTTGTGACTGTTCTGTAATGCTAAAATGGCAAAACCAATGAAACTTGCAAATTCTGAGGCTCTGTGTGGTAACACTCGATTAACTTATTTTATTCAAGTGGCTCTGTGAAACTTGATACAAATACAGGCATATATTCTAACCTCAACCACCATTGCCTTCAAGCTTTTGCTATTTGAGAGCACTTTTTTTAAGGAAACAAATCATTCCAAGACAATTGACAAGAACCTTGTGGTCCCCGGCTGATTTGGGCCCTCTGACCAAAGGAGGCAGGAGTTGGAGACACAAAGTATGAACCAGAACTGAATGTCTGCAATTGAAAGTGCAAGGCACTTTCAGCAATTTAAATTTGGTGCTCATGCAGTCTGGATGGAAGTGGGGGAGGACTGAGGACCTGAGTGACTTGAAAAAAAGGTTGCTTCACTGGCATAGGAGCCAGTGTGTAGGTGAGCAAGTGTTTTGCACGACTTCCAAGTGTCTGGAGGGGAGAGTATGCAATGGACTAGTCTAGGAGTAGCTGAACTTAAATGGGCTAAAGTTTGAATGATGTTAGAGATGGATGTAGGCTGTCTTGTTGAATTCATACATTTCATCAAATGTTTATATCTATCTGGTGACACCACTGATCAGACTGACAAATTATGCACATATGTAAGGACAACAGCCTAGTCCCCAGCTCTCCTTATGTGAATTGTTTTGCATTTAGTTTTGAACTGCAGATTTAACCTGAGAAATCTAAGAATGCATATCATTCGAGCAGTTTAGGGTAGTGTTGAGGAATGCATAATTGCTGATTAAATGTTTAAATGGAAATAAAGCAGATTGCAGTCCTGTTTCCTAGTTGACTCTATATTTGAATGTTCTGGTTTTAAAAAAAACAAATGAGGTAAATGGTTTTCCTTTATTATGCCAATGACTTGTGACCTTTCACAAAGGAAGGTAAAATAACAAGGACATTGCTTCACAATTTGCTCCCTGTGAGATCAGAAATGAAGATATTTGAATGATAACAAAGCTTGGGGTGATGTTTATTGCAATTGCTGAATTCCATACTAAAACACTGTACTCCATGGCAAATTGGTTCTATTATAAGAAACTTCTGCATTTATGATGCACCTTAAAATTTCTCCAAACAATGGGATGTTATCACTCAGCAATTTGTCATAAATATTGCACAGCAGTGAAGGCTGCACTTATTTAAAAAATATGGTTACTGAACGCCAGCCCAGCTCACTCGTCATAAACATCTAATGGTGTTTATAAGCTCAGACCCCACCTCTAATCCACTATCTTGCAGCATTGATGTAGTTCTTGATATAATATCGTTATCAAATTACATACAAGTAATGGCAAAGAATGCCTACAATCTATATAATTAGCAAAGCTGGTTTGATATGGAATAAAGGATTTTCCTGAAGAAAAGCATAAGAGCCAATTCTCATTGGCAGGTGAATCATTTCATTAATCAAATGAATCCCTCTTGAAATAACATAATGTGGTAGTTCAGCTCACTTGCATATAAATCCTGATCCCTGCTAGAAAAAACACTGAAAGGTAAGTCTCGAAGCTCTACTGTGGTCTGGAGAATTTATTTCTGGAATTTGTTTCCAGATTTATTTTTGAATATTAAGTTTCCCATATGCTATTTCCTCTTTTTCTCCCCCACCCTCTCAAATCCATCATGGAATCAAAAGTCAAGAGGGAATTGATGAAAAGGAAACTTGCACATGTAGCTCATTTATTTCTTTAGTCATATAGTGATGTTTGGTTAATTTCAACAGGATACATGCAATACACTTTGGTTAATTTCAAACATCAAACAGTGTATTGCATGTATTCTGTTGGTACCATGATGTTTTGAAGTTTTGAGAATTTTTAAGTCAGTGAATCCAGAGCTCCAGTAATGTAATATTTTCCACTTTAGATTAGATGTCCACTGTTTGTGGAATTCACACATCTACAGCTATAAAATCCTGCTGTAAACAGTGAGTGGGAAATTTTGAGAATTTTTGAACTCCTTCAAATGACCCCTGTAGTCACTGATCAGCAATGTTTTTTGTTTACAACTGGATCAATTTTGATCTACTTAATACTTTTCCCAGGGCAATGAAAACACCAATGGATGTGTACCTGAGGCTTTGAAGGGTATGTGGGATACTTATTCCCACCTATAAGTGCTGATTTTGTCATTTGGGTGATGTGATCAGCAAACAAGAGAATTTTAATTGGTCTTTTAGATATGAATAATGTGGCCAAGGCCATATTTCCATGAAAAGAAAGGCTTTCATTTATATAGTATCTCTCAATGGTTCATAAACACAGCAAGATTTCAAACGTTGATGTAGTAATGATCTGACTGAGATGTTAATTGAGAAACACTAAAATAGCACCACAGGACAAACACTAATTCCATCTGTTGCTTCCTCCTTTTTTTAAAAAGGAAAAGTACTTCCCACCAACTTAAATTGCATAAGTGTGTCAACTTGATGCATTATTTTTGGAATGTAACCTGAGTCATGGGCTCCAAGGCAAGAGTAGTATTAACTAACTCTGTGGTTGCCCCAAGAATGGTGAGCTGACACCTGGCACTGCTTTAGTGCACACTCATGGGAGAAAGTGAGGACTGGAGATCAGAGTCAGTGTGGTGCTGGAAAAGCACAGCTGATTGGGTAGCATCTGAGGAGCAGGAGAATTCATGTTTGTCATGTCAGGTTTAAGTAGGGCATTCTGAAATTCTGACCTAACGATTGTATATCTAAATCCAGGTGATGGGGAAGTTGGGAGTCAGTGTTGCTGTACTTTTCTGTATGTAAAGTCTGCAAATGTAAAAGTAATTATAACTTGTGGCTGGTATGTTTGTAATTACTGCACTGGATATTGGTGCCTCTGGCAAGTGTTATCAGGATGTATGTGTTCCTTTTATGTTGCATACTCTCTACACTGGCTTGAACAATATAGATGGAGAGGCTTTCAGGGGTTGGTATGTAGATCAGTCGTTACGAAGTACTCAGCCTCTGCTGTATTTCTGGTTATAATTGGCAGCATTGATTCTAATACAGATGATCAGAACATTGGTAATTGTGCCTTTGAAACTCGGGTGGTGGTTGGTTTTGTTCGGTGACTTAATAATTAGCAACCAAATGCACAGTTGGTGCAAATGTTAACATTCATTAGCCTAAACAGACTAGTCAATGAAGGAATAAATACTGCTGATTTAGTTTTCGATAGCATAGAATCCTACAATGCAGAGGACACCCTTTTGGCCTCTAGACTCTAATCACCAAAAATACACTGCCTGCGTTAGTCCCATTTCCCCCACACTTGGCCCATAACATTGAAATGGAGATGCAAAATATTCTTCAACCAGCAAAGAGCTTTGAAATTACTTCCGTCTGAATGGAGCTGAACAGTGGAGTTGTAATTTCCCGATGCAGCTAATGACTGGTTCAGTAATTTCTAGAGGCTGCAATGATTGGTCTAAGATTGTGTTTTTGGTTTGTTTTTGTGTGGAGTACTGAGACATTGGAAGTTACAATGGGAGTGTAAAATGAATGAAGAACTGAAAGGGAGCAGAAACTAACAGGATCTTGAGAGAATGCATGTATTGATGTGATTAAATATAAAGTACCTTGGACTCAGGGAGTGGGCCACTGAAAAATTAAGCAGTTAGATCAAATACACAACAGCTTTTTTTTGTCAGCTAAAACTCCAACCATTCATTCCTAATTGTAATTTTGCTCAAGCATATGAATAGTATACCTTGTTTAAATGCTGGTTAGTATTGAAGACAGGGTTGGGATATTTCAGCCTTAAAACTTTGTGAATCTGACAACATTCCAGCTTGCAGTATGGATGACCTAACCAGAGCTCAGAGCCTAGTGCTAAGCCCACTCAGTAGGATATGAAGGTGGGTCTGACCAACAGTTCAGCTGAAAATATGGGTTATGAAAATATGGGAAAACTACAAATGTACATCTCCCTGCTGCTGCTGAGGAATTGCTTGGTGAGTTGCAAACAAACAAGTTGCCTCGCTGCAAGGAGATGAGCTCACTCAAGCCAAGGAGTTCACTCTTGCACTTTAGGGCCACTTTCTGAAGCTAACAGTGCTTTTCTGTTTTGTGTGCAGAGCTGGCACCTACATGGAGATGGCCATCTGCCAACTGTTTTTGGTTTTTGGGCTTTCAGATTTTGAGAAATCCCCCTTGACAATACATGTCTTTTTCCTGTTCCAACAATCTATCCCTCTCCATTTTGTAGAAGGTATGTGAGATATTTCATACAGAGGTATCCTCATTAGTACTCTGTGGATATGTGCAGCAGGTCCTCTCTACTACTAGCCTTGGGCATCCACTCACCACCATCTTTTTGTTAATAGGATGTGGAAGTGGCCACTTCGGAAGCTGTCTCCTAGAAGGTTGCACTGAGAGATATCCTGATGACTTGCACAGTCTTGGCATAATGTGGTTCTGACAATTTCTGGGGAAATGCAACCTCTGGTATCTACTGCCATTCAGATGAACTGGTCTTTGTCGATAATTGTATTCCACAGAAGCCTCCTGGTACTCTTGACAAAGGTATGCTTTTTCTTGAGCCTGTAACCTGCTGAGTTTCTCTGTTGGCAATGATATGCAGCTTTCTCTCTGCTGCCGTTGGTATTTAGCATACAGGCTAAGTCGCACAAGTCATAGCCCGATAACACAATCCTTTCAGTAAAAACCCACAAGTTACTCCCTTTACTTAAATGTGCTTAATGTCCTTTCCCCAAAATGGGTAAGTTTTTAATAGGAGTTGCCGATTTGAATATTCAGTTTTGAAGTTTACGGTGTTCTGAATTTGTTTTAGATGTGCACGCATGTAGAAAAGCACTTAATACATAAGAGGCCAGGTGGCAGGCCTGGAGCCACACTATAATGTAGTTTAGTGCCTTCTGGTGAAATGGGAGGCAAATCTGTTTTGATTAAACTTGTTTTAATGTTGGCAGCATTTCATAAGTGATTAATTGCTTGTTTTGTGTAACTACCTGTTTAGGTAGGAACACATTCTGCACTCACTAAATTTAGGAAAAGTATCTTCAACTTTGCCAGCAGACAGCAGATCTTGGGGCTTCATGATGTTAATGTTGAACCTATTTACAGCATAAACTGGGGGCGAGGGGAAACTCCCAAGCTTCAACTTGAAAAATGTCTAACCGACTAACACAGAACAGATGAGACATGACCCACATAAATTAGTTGTGGCTAATTGGGGAAATCCCTAGTGTCATTTAAAAATGATTATGTAATTAGGTTGCACTTGTTTCTGCTGATGCGTGGAAATCATTATTGATCTGGGGCATTTACAAATTTAAAATTGCTTGAATAAAATTGAGGTGTCAGCTCTTTCAGAATTGGTTTCCATATAATGAATCTGCCCACCAATGAAACATTTCATGGAGTTTCCAATAGCAGAATCTATGTTAGAGCATAGAACGTAGAAAAATACAGCGCAGTACAGGCCCTTCAGCCCTTGATGTTGCGCCGACCAAAGCCTACCTAACCTACACTAGCCCAATAACCTCCATATGCTTATCCAATGCCCGCTTTAATGTTGAGGACATTAAGCCTGTAGTTAACTGAAAATTATGCATTCAATATCAAATTGTAGTTAAAAGAAAGTCCCATGGATTTCCATGTGTATTAGCCATTTTTGTATCAATGTCCCCATTGGACAGGGAGTGTTTGTGACTGGTTGGTTGATTTTCACATTCTACAATGTTATTCCCCAGCAACTGTTTCCGTTGACAGCATTTGGACAGTGAGCTGTTATCTAGAATGTGCTGCATAACAGGGTGGCAGTGACAAATACAATTGTAACTACTTAAAGTTTCTAATAGAAAATGTTTAGGCTAAGTGCTAGGCATGAAGAAAAACATGGGAGATGAGAGGAAAGAAATGAGGAAGGGACGAATAGATTACTCATCGATATGATGGACCAAGTAGCTGTCTCCTGAGCTAATAATCCAATGATTCAAACTCCATCTTAATTTGCCTTCAAATAAAAATGTTGCCTGCCATCATAGAAACCTTGGATTGGTCCTAAGACTTCTCAATTTTCTGATGTATGTAGCCTGTGGCAAGCTTTGGATGCAGTATTTGCAATCTATAGATTTAGAGGAACGAATACAAAATAAGAGTTTCCTGTCAAAATGATGGCAGATTTCACACTTTTTTAAGAAACTGATATTGCATCTGATGGTAATGTTTGTTTGTAAATCCTGTCCAATTAAAAGGAAATGCATGTAGCTGGAACTTGGGTAGCTTCCCTCTTTAAATTGTTCTGGGTAAGGAAGTTTCTTCTTATTCCATATTGGAATTTTTTGGGTATCTTGTACTTCAGGTTTGCCAGATTCTTTACTGCTGGCAATTGGAACACCTTCTCATTGCCTGTTATCAAGCGCCCCTCTTTTATTCTTCAATATTATCAAACCTCTGTCTCCGCAACCTTTTCACAACCTGAATTTGATTCCTGGCATTTTGAGGTTTGCCTTATTATTTTTGGTGGGTGTGTGGGGGAGGGAGAAGGGGTGGGAAGGTGTGGCAACACTGACTTGGATTTATGTAGCCTTTGTAAAGGAAACAATGCCTCAGGCACTTACAAGAGCATTGCTTGACAAAATTTGAGGACAGGAAAAGCAGATATTGGGGTAGATTGCTGAGATTGTAAATGGTTCCTTCTCTTGGTATTGTCACCCTTTCAAAATAGCAGTCTTCAATCTCCACAAAACATCCATTCTTTACCCCTCTGTCCTTACAAGCTCCAAGCTATTTTCTAACCTTTCCTCAAATCATTAATGTTTTAATTACCATTTTAATTCATTCCCATCTCAGTTTGTTCAAATCCCTGCCTATCTCCTGTCCTGCACCAAATCTCACCTATTTGGTTTTCTTCAACATGCCCCCCCGCCAAAAAAAAACTTCACTTACCATAACACTCCATTTCCTACCATTCTTATCCTTACACTATTTCTCTAACCATGTCCAGCCCTACACTCCACTCCACTTCTGCCCCAACACTTCTGTGTGTGTCTCTCTCTGTCTCTTCAGTCAAGTTATTAGTCACCCTTCATAACATTGCTTTTAAGGTCTTTTTGGTCATTCCAGTGAGACGTTTTGTGATTTAGTACATCATAATGCAATGAAAATTCTTCCTGAAATTAGTTGACTGTAACAATGAAGCACAATCTGAGTTAATAGTGACTAGTTTTATAATCTGAGCTGGCAGGGAAAGGATGGGCTGAATTTATTTTATTCTATAGATTTTTATTCTATAGATTTCTATACTTATTCAAACTAGGATCTTTATCAATAGTGAAAGCAAAACAGTTCAAAAGGTCATTTAGGTAAAAACAATGACTGCAGATGCTGGAAAGCAAATACTGGATTAGTGGTGCTGGAAGAGCACAGCAGTTCAGGCAGCATCCAATGAGCAGCAAAATCCCAGTTTAATGGCTATAATTCTGTCTGTCTGTCTTTCAAAAAAAATTGTTGAGTCAGTAACATTCATCCTAGCATTTGGAATCAAAAGATGTGAAATGCGCACTCTTCAACATTTAAAATCCCAATCCTATTTTTACAAAGTAATAAGAGTGAAACTTTAATTATCCAGAGCTGCAGCTTGCTGTGCTCCACTTTGAAGAGATCATCAGAACTAACTTGCACATGAAGCTTGAAATTATACATTATTCAATCAAGAAAGCTGGTGTGGTTTTTGAAGTCTTGCATTGGTTATGCTGTGAGGTTGTGCATATTTGTGCAAACACATTGGAGCCTTGGAATAGTTGCTCAATGTCTACTTGTCAACGCTTTAGCCTGAAGCTGTGGTGAATTTATTCAGATGTGTTATTTCCACGGCTTCCCCACTACAGCTGATTTCTCAGAATTAACATGCATTTAGCCAGAAACAGCCGATTTAACATCCTGTACTACTGGTCATAAGTGAAACTTTGCTTATTGTAAAACATTGGGCATGATTGCCCCTTGCATGATGTGAAACTTGCATTTTGTGTTTCTAAGTTTGCAACCACTACTAATTTTGAAATTTGAGTTCTCTCTAATGTCTTTCTGAAGTTATGCACATGCAGTCACGATCTCAGTGACATTTAAAGTTTTATCCTAAAATAATCTTAATGTTCTTAATTGCATTTAGACACTTGCATTTAAGCCACTTTTTATTGAAGCCTGTGACTAACATGCAGTAAGCCTTTTGGAACACTAAATTTTGTGACCAAATGTGGCAGTCAACTAGTACTCAGTAATTGTGTGTGTGTGTACTAGAATTTTATGCAGAGTGTTTATATTTGTTTATAGGTCTCGACCTGTTTCTGATAATTTGCATGTAAATATGTAAAATCTATTCACTGGCCCTCTTTCCCCCTTGTTCCAGGCATAAATGACTTAAATTAATGAATTCTGTTTTATTGAGACCAATATGGCAATCTTCTCATTAACATTAGAACAGGAGGCCATTCCTTACACATTCCACTATTCAATGAGATCACATTCCACACTGTAAGTAATCTAATCTAATCTCATCTATGTAATGTCATGAGGGCATGTCATCCAAAAGGAATTACCTATCTCAGATTTAACATTTCAGTCTGCTGTAGAATGTTCCAAATTTCTATAATCTTGCCCTTTGTGAAGAGGTTGCCTAATTTCACTCTTATTACTCTTCTTAGATTTACCAACCAGCAGTTTCTCTGTCGATCCATTGTGTTTCCCTTAGAGTCAGAGTCCTACAGCACAGACAGGCCCTTTGACCCAAATTGGATCTATGCTGACCAAAATGTCCAGCCATGCTGACCCCGTTTCCATGGACTTGGCCCATATCCTTCTAAACCTTTCATATGTACGTATTTGTCCAAATGCCCTTTTAAAGGTTGTTAATGTACCTGCCTCAACCACTTCCACTGGCAGCTCATTTCTTGTGCGTACCATCCTCTTATAAAACAAAAACATTGCCCTTCAGGTACCGTTTTTATTCTTTCTGTTCTTAAACTGATGCGCTCTCTCTAGTCCTCAATTCCCCAATGCTGGGGAAAAAAGGAAGAGAGCGAGTGCACTCAGCCATGTCTCATGATCTTGTGCACCTCCTATCAGGTCTCTCTCTTTCTCCCCCTCTGTCTCCTGTGCTTGAAAGGGGGGGGGAAAAAAGTCCTAGCTTGTCCGACCTGTTCCTATAGCTCAGACCATTGAGTCCTGGCAACATCCTTGTAAATTTCTTCTGCTTTTTTTTCAATTTAATAACATCCTGTAACAAGGGTGATGAAAACTGAACACTACTCCATGTCAGGCCTCAGCAATGTCCTGTATAACTACAAAACTTCCCAACTTCTTTAATCCATATCCTGATTGATGAAGGCCAGTGTGCCGAGAGTAGCTTTCACTGTCCTGTCTACCTGTGATTCCACCTTCAGAGAACTCCACCTGATTTCCAAGATCCCTCTGTTCCACTACACTCCTTTTTAAGGCCCTACTGTTCAACATCTTAAAACTGAAAAGAGAAATTCAAAATTCCTTGGAATGACAACAATGGGTAGTAACATGTCAAAGAAAAAGACAAATGAGTGTCATGTTTACTCTCATCATTCTTGAACTATCTTCCTGTAAATTTTATGCTGGAGGATTACCCTGTTGAAAGTTAAGTTAGTTTTTAGACCAATAGATAGCTAAATATGTTCTATCTTGTCTCACTTGAGGATCTTGGACTTACAGGATTTCTTTTGAAGGTTTGAAGATTGTGCTGTAATGTTTAGTGATAGGGAGACCGCTGCATAGACTTGATGGATGAACAGAGCACAGTGAAATCCTTTTTGTTTCCTCCTATTCTCTTCACCACCTCCCACTCCTCTAGTGAACATGCACTCTGAGAGCAGAATAATACATACAGGTTGGATGACATGGCCTATTCCTGTGCTAATATGTTCTATTGGTATCCAGTTTTCCTAATCCAGAATGGTTTACGGTCCTAAAAATTACATTATTTTTAATCTAAGGCTGCACAGCTGATGTTAAAAGATCTTTATTCAGGAGATGCTATGCACAAGAGTTTTAAAGGAATGGACTGCACGAGCCATGCAGTATTCCTCAAGCGACAAGAGGAATGATGCCCTAATGCCTTGCGAAGAAAATAGCTTCGGTCGCATTTTCTGTCGGTCAAGCTCAACAGCTAATTAGCATGTGATTAAGCATTCAACTATTTTTTGAAAATGTAATGCTCCGGATTGCTGCTTTATTTTTTTTGAAACTATTAAGGTACAAAAGTCTTTTAGACTTTTTTTTCTCTGCTATATTTATTCCAGTTACAACTTTCTGAACTTTAAATATACAAGAATAGAGCAACATTGATCTTCCAGCCTGAGCAGAGTAGGAGTTTGAATAACCTGTATTGAAGTTGGCTTTGTTTACTTGAACATTCTTTAGCATGCTCCTGTCCCTGACTGTAAATTCCTCCCCAGTTATGCTAATCATTGTGATTAATCAGGAACGTTGGATTTCAAGTGCTCAGTTTCGGTTTTTGGAATGCTGGCAATCTTTGACCATTAGAAGTTATACAACACCACTGGTAGTCTTCCAATGATTTGGTTTTTGTTTTGAGGTTAATAAACCTACAGGGTTTGTATGAACATGTTTTGAGGTGTAACTGGATAAGTATGCTTTCATTGTGTGCCAATAGCCAACTCATTTAAAATAAATAGTGATGTTTTATGTTTTCAGCAGCATAATGCTAAGAGGACTGTTAGCAACCTGATTATAGGCTTTTGTCACAAGATGATTTTTTGAAACTGATTTTTACAATGATTCAAATTAAAAACATTTGACCATCATGCTTTTACTATTCAGAAAGCCAAAACCCTTCAGGTGTATGCCTCAATTTAGTTTCCCTCTTTCTGTAACGGGTGGTTGAGTTTCCATTGCTAATTTAGAAAGTGGTATTTTATTTTTGAATCCAGTTCTTTCTCTAGTCTCTATTGTGTATTTTTAAAAATAAAACAAAATACTGGAGACTCAGCAGATCTGGTAGCATTTGTACAAAGCACTAGAAATAACACTTCAAAAAATTCCCTCACTGTTTCAGTTCAGAATCCTAGCATTTTGCTAGGATTTAAATTTGGACCAGTGCTCCTTTTTGCCTCTACTTATTCCTTCATGATCAGAGAAAACAGCCTTCACCAGCTATTGTTCCAGAGGAAGCTCAACAGCTGTCTCTACCATGGGAAGAAAGTAAAATGGAAATAACAATATTAAAGGGGTAAGAGGATTAGTTGAGCTCGACTGGCTAGATGACTAAAGAGTGATGCAGAATAAAACCGAAAGAATGCGTTCCATCCCTGTCCTGCCATTGGTAGTTCATGGACTGCCTTATCCCCCACTTAGGTAATGGTTACCCTCCAGTTATACATAATCTGTCTCTTTTAATGGAGAGAAATTACAAGGTGAAAGACACTTGCAACTGCAGCAACTCCATGACTTTGGGACATCCCAAAACATTTTTAATACTAACCAAATACTATTATTTATTGAAGCATTGTGACAGTTGTATTGTCAAATGTGACAGCAATGCCATCAACCATGGTTAAAGCTAGCTAAGTGATTGAAAAGTATCTCAAATAGTTTAAATCAGAAAAGTGAGAACTTGCCCTGCTCTGAAATGAAATCTTTTTACACTTTTAATCAGAAGGCCTATAATTTCTCACTGCTCTGTGGTCCCCTGTTGACATTCCACATGAGTCTACTGTAACATTAATTACTTGTCCACTACCTGTGGTCGGTGACATTGCTAATTTTTTTTTAACTGTGCAATACAAGTTCCTGATCCCTGTTCACATGTGCAAGCATACTCCGTGCTAGCAAGCTTATACAATCTATTCTTGAACCTTGTGAAAGAATCAGGAACATGTTAATTCCTGCTGTGTAATGCAAGAAGTCTTTCTCTGATTAAAATTGTTTGGTCTCCAAGGTAGAAATAGGATGTGTTTTACTTGAACCATGCAGACCGTGCCCTGGTAGAATAAATAACTCGGGCTGCGTTGAGAGCTCAAACTAATGAGAGGGGTATGATTTGGACAGGGGGAAAGGGAATCTACAAAGCACAAGGATACACCAGCATTATAGCTGTGACAGTTACCTAGACAGTATCCTGAATGAGAGAAGAGGAGAAAGTATATCAACATAGGCAAAGCGCAGTAAATAGGATCAAAAATGGGGGGAAAAGTGCCAAAGTCAAATTAACGACTCTTTCTTCAATGTAGGTGGTATTAGGAAGGAAGTAAATGAATTAGCAGCACAAACCTAGTTTAATGGGTTTGATCCTCTAGCCATTATGGAGTAGCGGTTACCTGAACATCAAAGCTGGGAACTAAACATGTGACTGACTCTTTTGGGGGGGTGAGAAAAACAGATGGGAAGTATCCTCAGTACATTAATAACCAAGAAGTTATTTCAAATGAAAAAGTGGAATCCATATAAGTGGAGATAAGAAATAAAAATGGGAAGAGTACACTCATAGAAGTAGCCTGACATTAGGTGTGATGGGACAATAAATTGGAAGGTATTAAGGGCATTCTTTTTAACCTTGTGTGACTTTAATCTTGTAAATTTGGGATGGTCAGATTGGCAGAGGTAGGCATGTGAAAGATTTCATATGTATTTGGGGCAGTTTTGTAGAAAACATGCTGTGGATCCAACCAGGAATACGGCTGTTTTGGATCTGGTGACTTGTAATGACTTGGGTTTGTCAAATGATGACTGAGTAAAAGATCCCTAGAGACTGACAGGGACATGGAATTTAGCATTCTGTTTGAGAGGGAGGAACTTGGGTTGGAAGCAAAAGCTTATGAGGATAACTTCAAAAGAATGAGTGCAGATCTGGCTGGTGTGCATCAGGAAGGAGCCTAGCAGCAAAGACCGTTGAAGAACAAAAATAGTGGTGTTTAAGAAAATAGTTCATGGCTCTCAGGAAAGATTCTAATCAAGAAGAAGGATTCTGGCAAGGGGGTAAGCCAACCATGGTTAACCAGGTAGAGGGGTACCATCAAATTGTATGTGGTCACCTTTTGTGGTAAGGTAGAGAAATGGGAAAGTTTTTTTTAAAAAACCAGACAACCACTAGAGTAATAATGGGTGAAGGTAAACTTGAGTATAATCAAGATGGACAGCCAAAAGTTTCTTTTGAATATAAAAATTGAGTTCAAAATTAACATGGGCCTCTTCACGAATGAGGGAAAGGAAATAATAGGGAACCACAAAATGGCAGGAGTTGAACAAGCACTTAGTATTTTATTTTGAAGATGGATACGAATAGCATTCCAAAATTCCTATATCAAGGATCAAAAGGGGAAAAGACTGAAAGGCCCTGGCCCTAATAAAGTGTGATATTGCTACAGAAATAGTAGATGCACTAGCAGTTTTCTTCCAAAACCTTAAATTCTGGAAAAGTCCAGAAGATTGATCGTTTTCAAATGTAACACTTTGTTTCCTTCCCTTTTTTCAATAATACAATATTAAGTAGTGAGGGAATCTGAGGTAAACAAAATTGAGGCATAGGGTAGACCATGAGCATTTTCACCCATGGCAGATATGCCTAAAGCTAGAGGAACAAGTTTAAGGTGAGGAGTAAGTATTGGCATAAATATGGTGGGACAAAGAGTCCATTTCCATGCAGTGATTTTAACTAACTGTTGGCCGGTTTGCTCTATCTGTTATTTTGAAAATGCTACAGTGCCATTATATCCTCTATAATAAAATACATTCAGAAATGTGCAATATGATCAAGCAGGGTCGGTGTGGCTTCATGAAGGGGAAATTGCACCTGACAAATTTGTTGGAATTCTTTTGAGGAGATATCCAGCAGCATAGATAAAGAGAAAGCAGTGGACATAATATATTTGGATTTTCAGTAGGCATTTGTTAAGGTACCATGTTTTAGGCTACTTTTGATACTACCCTGTGGTGGTGGAGGTAGTATGGATGGAGGACTGGCTAATAGAGTTGGGATAATGGAGGCATTTTCAGGATGGCAAACTAGTGGGGTGCAACAGGGATTAATGCTGGAGCCATAACTTACAAATGTTAATGACTTTGAGCGATGTGGATATGCTAAGCCAAGTTTGTGGATGAAAAAAGTGAGTGAGAAGGCAAGTGGTAAGGATGACAGCCTAGAAGGGTATAGACAAGTTGAACGAATCTACAAAAACTTAACCTTACATTTTCCTATATATTCCATCGGTTATGCACTTTGGTAGAAGGTATACAGGAGCTGAATATCTGAGAACATAGAGAGCTGTAGTCTAGGAATTTGGGAATTCTCGTGCAATAAATTGCATTAAGCTCACGTACAAGGTCAGGTAATAGGGAATGTAAATGGTATGTTGCCCTTTCAAAGAGAATGGAGCATAAAAATAAGGAGGTATTGCTAAAACTATACAAGGCACTGCTTTGACCACAGCTGGAATGCTGTGAATAGTTTTGGTCCCATTATTGTAAGGAAAGATGTAGTAATATTGGAAGCAAACCAGATAATGATCAAAAGCAAATTACTGCAGATGCTGGACTCTGAAACCAAAAGAGAAAATGCTGTAAAATCTCAGCAGGTCTGGCAGCACCTGTAAGGAGAGAAAAGAGCTGACGTTTCGAGTCTAACTGACCCTTTGTCGAGGCTAAAAAAAGGAGAAATAGGGAGGTATTTGAGGCTGAGAAGGTGAGTCATGGCTCTAGAAGCAAAGGTCACTATAAAGAAATTATAGTGACAGTGCATAGAGAGATTATAGGGAGATTAGGAGCTGTGAATGACCTGGCTTCAGCCTTGTGCTGTGAGACAAAATATGTAGGCAATTTGGGGGGGTAAGGAAGGAGAGAAGCAGAGGCAAAATGGAAAACCAGGGAGAAGGGTAGCAAAGGGGGAAGAAGAGGAGAAAAGGATGATAGTGGAGAGTGAGAGAAAGAGACAATCAAGAAATAAGAGGTACAAAACAGTGGGGGGAAAAAAATTTTTAAAAAGTAATTAAAAATAAATGAAATAAAATTCTGAAGTTGTTGAATTCAATGTTGAGACCAGCAGGCTTTAAACTGCCTAGTCGGAAGATGAGATGCTGTTCCTCCAGTTTGCGTTGAGCTTCATGTTGAACATTGCAGCAGGCCAAGGACAGACATGTGGGTATGGGAGCAGGATTGTGTATTGAAGTGGCAAGCCACAGGAAGGTCCTGGACCTGATTGTATACAGACTGAAGGCGCTCAGCAAAGTGTTTTGTGTCTCCAATATAGATGAGACCACACTGGGAGCAACGAATGCAATAGACCAAATTGAGAGGTACAAGTGAAATGCTGCTTAATCTGAAATGAGTGTCTGGGGCCTTGGATGGTGAGAATGGAAGAGATAAATGGGCAAGTGTTGCACCTTCTGCGATTGCATGGGAAGGTGCCGTGTGTGATGGGAGAGGTGTTAGATGTGATGGAGGAATGGACTAGGTCGTCCTGGAGGGAACGATCTCTGCGGAATGCTGACTGGGGAAGGAAAGGGAAGGTGTGCTAAGTGGTGGCGTCATGTTGGAGTTGTGAAAATGGCAGAGGATTCTTCTTTGCATGTGAAGGCTGGTGGGGTGAAAAGTGAGAACAAGAGGGATTCTATCCTTGTTCTGGGAGGGGGAGAAGGTCGTGGCATGGGAGATTGACAGCGCCCTGTCAACAACTGTAGGTGGGAAACCATGGTTGGAGAAGGAGCACATATTAAGAGCACCATTTTGGAAAGTGACCTCATCGGAACAAATGCAGCGGAGGCGAAGGAGCTGAGAGAAAGGGGTAGAGTCCTTACAGGACGTAGGATGAGAAGAGCTGTAGTCAAGATAGCTGTGGGAGTCGGTGGGCTTGTAATGGATATTAGTGGATAGACTATTGCCGGAAATGGGGAGAGAAATGTCAAGGAAAGGAAGGTAAGTGTCGGTGACGGACCAGGTGAAGGTGATGGAGGGACTGAAACTGAAAGCGAAGTTTATGAATTTTTCCAGATCAGAACGAGAGCATGAAGCCGCACTGAAATAGTCATCGATGTACTGAAAACAGTTGGGGGAGGGGACCCGGGTAGGCCTGGAACAAGAAATGTTCCACATACCCCACGAAAAGGCAGGCATAGCTAGGACCCGCGCAGGTACCCATTCCTACACCTTTGATTTGGAGAAAATGGGATGAGTTGAAGGAAAAGTTAGAGAGGACAAGTTCAGCCAAGTGGAGGGCGAATGGTGATGGATGGAGATTGTTCAGGCCTCTTTTCGAGAAAGAAGCGAAGAGTTTTCAAGTTGCTTGGTGTGGGATGGAAGTGTAAAGAAATTGCACATCCATGGTGAATAGAAGTTGGTTAGGGCCTGCGAACTGAAAGCTGTCAGTGTCGCAAGGCATCAGAGGAATCCTGGATGTAGGCCACCCTTCTCCCCTGTTTTCCATTCTGGCTCTGCTGCTTCACCCCTTCCTCCTCCCTCCAACCCCCCCCCCCCCCACCCCCTCCAAATCCCCCACATACTTTGTCACATAGCACTGGCTTCAGCCTTGGTCATTCACTGCTCCTAATCTCCCTATGCACTGCCATTATCATCTCTTTTATTGCTACCTTTGCTTCTGGAGCCATGACTCACCTTCTCTCACCCTAGTATAAATACCTCCCTATTTCTCCCTTTTATTTTATCTTTGACAGAGGGTCAGTTAGACTTGAAACATCTGCTCTTTTCTCTACTTACAGATGCTGCCAGACCTCCTGAGATTTTCCAGCATTTTCTCTTTTGGATTCAGATAATGTTCACTAGGCTGTTCCTGGGTATGGAGGGGCTGTCATATAGGGAGAGTTTGAGTAGGTTGGGCCTCCATTCAATGGAGGTTAGAAGAATGAGCAGTAACTTTTTTATTGAAACAAAATTCCTAAGGGACTTGACTCAGTAGATGCAGCAAAGCTGTTTGTCCTTTGGGAGAGTATAGGACCAGAGGGCATAATCTCAAGGTATCAGCAATTTGAGGTGGATGATGAGGAATATCTCTGTAATTCTTTCACTGCGGAGGCTGTCCAGGCTGAATCGCTAAGTGTATATCTCAGCTTTGAATATAATCAGTAAGGGAATTTAGGGTTGGGGGGGAAATGCCAGGAAAGTGCAGTTGAAGATTACCAGATCAGCCATGATCATCTTGAATACCAGAGCATGCCTGATGGCCTATTTCTGCCCCTACGTCTTATGGTACATTGTATGTTCATTTAGCAAAAGTGAATTTGATCCAATCATGTTGAGTACTAATCTCCACTAGAGATTAAAACTTTCATGAATTTTTGAGCAGGGTCATTGTCTCTCACTTGATTGTATTTGAGTAAATCAGATGATTACTATCTATTTTCTTCTGAACAACATAATTATCAACATTGACCATGTTGCCTTTGAATTCTTAGTTAATGCATGACTCAAGTTTTACAATGAACATGACTCCTGTCTGATCTGTGACTCAAACTCATTTACTGTTGGTAACAACAATGTGCAATAGCATTCTTCATGTAATGGACTAATGCTGATGCAGAAAGGTCAAATGAGGACAGATTTGGGAAGGGATTTATTTACTCTCTCTGTTCATAGCATACAACAGTACAGCTCAAACTGTCCCAATGGCCCACCATGTCTGTGCCAACCATGATGCCATTCTAAACTAATCCCATCTTTAACTGTACTTCATTGTATTTTGAGTGCTTTGATTATGGGAACAGATTTTTAAAAACCACCTATCATTAGTCCCTCAATTATGAGAGCAGCAACAGAAGCCAACAAGTTACATTTCTAAGCAACAGATGAGAGAGCAGAGTCAGCAGTTTCTCCAACTGTGTGTGTATGTGCGGACAGTAGCTTCATGAAGGGAAAACCTGAGAGGGTAGTGGCAGCAGGAGATTAAAGTTGGTGGCAGAGAGCCTCATTGTGCCCCTCCATTTTGGCTCTAACAGGTATAAAGAGATTGTTAGTGAATATTTCTTCCATGCCCCTCCTTGGCCTAGTGGCTTAAATCAGGAGGTATTATTGTAGCTGAAAAGTACACTTAAACATTTTTTTACCAGAGATGGCTAGACAGATGTGTTGCAGCTATTGTATGTAGGAGTGGGTGGATCCCAATGGATCGCATGGTGACCGCACCTGCGGTGAATGGCTGCCTGAAACTTAGGTTGTGTTCAAGCTGGTGACTGAGCTATAGCCACTGCAACACATCAGAGGAGAGATACCTGGCCATTGTGCTTCAGAAGGTGGTCATAACTCTTTAATTACATCAGGGACCTGAGGGTTTGACCGTGAATGATCCGTCTTCCACCAACTCCTGCCTGCCATGCATGGGTACACTTATTTACAAAGAATAGGGCTCTGTCAATATGTAACTTACAACACTATTAATTAAGCCATACTACTAGCCCAACTGTTGATCTTAAATTAGTTGTTTGCATATTTGCCAGACAGAGGTCTTTGACAACCTGCCCCTCTATTCAACAATAATGCTTGATTTTGTAACAAAGCTTGACATCAAAATTTCTGAAGAAGCTGGTAACAAGAGTGATAAGTTGCCTGACCCTTCATTCTTCTTCCCCTTTTAATTAAATCATGGCCAATCAGCTACATTTTAGCCAGGGCTTTGCTCCAAATGTTTTGATAGGTATTCTTGATCAACCTGATTGAGATGCCGGTGTTGGACTGGGGTGTACAAAGTTTTTTAAAAAAAAAATGACAACACCAGGTTATAGTCCAACCAGTTTAATTGAAAGCACACTAGCTTTCGGAGCGCCGCTCCTTCAGGTGGTTGTGTGATGAAAGAACAGCACTCTGAAAGCTAGTGTGCTTCCAGTTAAACCTGTTGGACTATAACCTGGTGTTATGTGATTTTTAACTTTGATCAACCTGCTCATTATACCTGGTGAAAGTTGAACTCAGGCTTTCTGACTCAAGGTAGGGATACTACCACAGTGCTTTTTGTATCCCTTGAAAGCCTTTTTCATATACTTTTGGCTCATGAACAACAAGCTCAGATGCTATTGGTATGTATTTTGAGAAGGTTTTTCATCTAAATTTGTCCTTTTGAGATTTGGGAAAGATATTACAGTTATCCTTTATCTGGAATGATGAAAGTATTCCCTGTTGCAATATGGCACTATTTTACTGGTCAAATAAGCTAAAGACTAAATAACAGCATTCTGAATGTACAAACCTGGTGAGCTTTTACATGTTGATCAACTACTGCAACTGTACCATATTCCTTTCCCAGACATTCCTTGATTCAAATGACTTTTTTTGATTTTTTTTAAATTGTGGATGTGATTTTTAGCTGAGTCAGGTTAGTAACCTGACAGTGTCATTCTGAGGTAAAGTACTTGTGAATTCAGAAGACACTATCTGTATTTGTACTGTTTTTATTGGCTGCAGTTGATGCCAAATGATGTCACTAGCATACCTTTTCTGGTCCAGAATTACTGAATATACAAATAAACAGAAGCCTCCTTTTGTGGGTGGCCATCAAGACTGACTGAACAAATAGTTTACAAAATGAGCACTGTGTATCACAATAGGTGAAATATTTTATTATTCAGGAGTGCCCAAGAGTTTTAGGGTGAAGCATATTAGAGTCTTAGAGATCTACAGCCCCAAAACAGACCCTTTGGTCAACTCGCCATTGAAGTGATTTCACTCATCCAATCTAATCTTCAGTGATCATCAAAAGACAGTTCCTGACTTGTTTTGATAGATTTCTAAATTTGGATAAAATCAGGTAAATGGCTGAATCCTGGAGTTGGGCCTGTGGGGATTGCCATTAAGATGGCTCTATCCATTTGAGTAGTTGTGGCCAGGCCAGATGTTATCCTCTTAAGTCCAACATGGATTTTACAATTTGTTAAAAAATTAAGTGCAAAAAGCACTTCCCAACCAATTATTTATCATATGAGTACTACTTTTGAAAATGGTTCGTTCATAGACTAAATGCTAGCATTTAGTGATGAGGGAGTGACTTATTACAGAAGTAGTTGTGTGGAAGCAAGATGACATTGATTTTACTTGAATATACACCTTAGGTGCACAGTACCGTGAGTTGTTATATTTTTCATAAGTCTGTTAAATATTCCCTGAAATACTAATTTAGGAAAAAAAAACATTCTGTAGCACGAAAGAAGGGGATTGACTGCTCAACAAACTGAATATGTCAAAACAAGAAAAATGTTTAAGGGCTTTTTTTTTCCGGTGAAGATTTTAGTTTTATTCATAAGAATAGAAGAGGTCTTTTCAGGTACCAATTACCAGGTTTTTCTTCATGAGCAGAAGTTCCAGATGTTGTAACAAATTGGTGGGTACCACAGATCAGAGGACTGCTCAGTTTGAGATGTAAAGAATTGCTGAATTGGATACTTTGTTTAATTCTTGATGCATTAACACACCTAGAGTTAAATGGAAGCCCAAAGGTTTCTTGAAAGTTATTGGTTCTGTAACTCTGTATATTCAGGTTCCTGGCTATACACAAGAATGCTTGAGTTGTCTAACTATTCTTTACTTGTAAGTGGGATGTCAACATTTATTGCCTAACCTGGAACCTTAAGATTATTGAAAACCCCTTGAACTGCTCTAGTCCATAAGAGTACATGCACCTACTCTGCAGATAGTGGGAACTCCAGGATTTTGATAGTTATAGGGAAAGGACTATATTTCTAGGTCCAGATGATGTGTGGTTTGAAAGGGAATTTTCAGGTGGGAGTTTTCCTATTCATCTAATAATGTCTTTTTTTTAAAAAGTCTTAAATTGTAATTCCAGCTTATTCTCAATACAATTCCTTCATGACCAACATTTGAAAAAGTTCATTTCTCAAAACTGAACATTCTGTAGCATTTTCAGTGGGCCAACTTAATTGATCTGTTTATACTTTGGCCATGGTCAAAGTCATTGATCTGAAGCCTTGAATAAAACCAGAAGAGACTAGTCAGTGCTGGCAGCATCTGTGCAGAGAAACTGTAAATGCTTTTGTTGATGATGACACTTCATCAGAACTGGAAAGTCTAGAACTCTGATCAGGTTTGAGTCCATTTTTTAAAAAAAAGTGTGCACGCACAAGAAAGACAGCAATGACAGTCAAGTCTCTCTGGAGTTGCCACTTGTCTACCTGGCTCAATAGCATGAGCTGCCAGGTTTTCCTGCACTTTGCCAATCATAGACTTCTACTTGCTAGCCTCCAACTGCACCAAATCAGCAAACAGACATAAAGCAAACAGGAATTGGCTACATGGGCCTTTTACTGGTGGTTGTTAACCTTTTAGAAAGGAAAATAGTCACAATGAGTTTGGTAACTCAGTTTGTGTAATAGCACTTCTGGGTATTCTTTTTCTTAAAAAGGAGGCCATCCGGCCAGCCAGTTCCTTTTAGAGTCATAGAAACGTACAGCACAGGTACAGACAATTCAGTCCAACTCGTCCATGTCGACCAGATATCTCAACCAAAACTAGTCCCATCTGCCAGCACCTCGCCTATATCTCTCCAAACTCCTCCTATTCACATAGCCATCTAGATGCCTTTTAAATATTGCAATTGTACTAGCTTCCACCACTTCCTCTAGCAGCTCATTCCATACACGTGAGCGCTTTAGGGAACATCTCCGAGACACCCGCACCAATCAACCAAACCGCCCCGTGGCCCAACATTTCAACTCCCCCCTCCCACTCTGCCAAGGATATGGAGGTCCTGGGCCTCCTTCACCGCTGCTCCCTCACCACCAGACGCCTGGAGGAAGAAAGCCTCATCTTCCGCCTCGGAACACTTCAACCCCAGGGCATCAATGTGGACTTCAACAGCTTCCTCATTTCCCCTTCCCCCACCTCATCCTAGTTTCAAACTTCCAGCTCAGTTACTGTCTCCTTGACTTGTCCGACCTGCCTATCTTCTTTTCCGCCTATCCACTCCACCCTCTCCTCCTTGACCTATCACCTTCATCTCCTCCCCCACTCACCCATTGTACTCTATGCTACTTTCTCCCCACCCCCACCCTCCTCTAGCTTATCTCTCCACGCTTCAGGCTCACTGCCTTTATTCCTGATGAAGGGCTTTTGCCCGAAACGTCGATTTCGCTGCTCGTTGGATGCTGCCTGAACTGCTGTGCTCTTCCAGCACCACTAATCCAGAATCCTATCACTCGATTAGCCAAGCCACAGTCTCTGTAGTCTCCTTATGTTCTCTTTGCAAGTCACTTTCCTACCTCACTATATGTTATCAACAAATTTGTCAACTACACATTCCAAGCATTCATCTGAGACACTCGTGTCAATTGCAAATGGTTGAAATCCCAATTATGATCCCTGCAGCACACCACTTGTTTCAGTTTGCCACGCAGAGAAAGACTCTCCATACATACACATTTCCTGTTAGCCAACCATTTTCTATCCATGCTAAAATGTAACCCCAACTACATGAGCATTTATGAATTAGGTCGGCCAAAAGAACTCCATTATCTTTGCTATCTTCAGACTTGTTATTCACTGTGAATTTAAAAGCTATTGAATTCAAAATAACCACTATCATTCTTCACACTCCAATTGAGAGGACTGCTTCCAAGCGTTATCTTTAGTAGTATTAACCTGGTGAAGCACTGGTGGCTTCCACTGGAGATACTCTATGGTCACAAGCCCAGAGAGTTCAGTCATGGTGCTAATTATGCCAAGAGCATGGGTTCCATGCTCAAGATTCAATATCTTCACTGCTGTGGCCTGGGTTCAATTCGCAGTTCGGTATGTGAATTTGCTATTCAGACAGGACTGTTGTGATGCAGGTGATTGTGTCTTTACCCCGAGCCAGGAGGTCCGGGTTCACATCTCTCCTGCTCCAGCGGTAAGTAGTAACATCTCTGGAGTGGTCAATTAGAAAATAAAACTAACTTCAGGAGAGAAAGCAGAGTTAATGATTTGGGTCTAGTGACCCTTCAGAACCAGCAAATAGACATGCCAGGCTCTCTAAGCTCTCTGTTAGGAGAGCTTCCTAAGGTGTTTTGGGTGTTTTGAACTTGCTATCTGACCCTTGCTCTTTGACATCAATCCAGTAGATCTAGGTTTTTACAGCCAGAGTTTGTCTTGCCGAAGCACCACTTCTGCCTCGGGAGAGAGAGTATATGACTCAAATTGTTCATCCTGTGACCCAATTATGGGTCATGGCCCATAGTTTGGGAGCTGCTTTCCATTTTCAATTTGTGCCCTTTAGCCTACTTCAAAAGTCCTGTTTCAGTTTACGTGAATCAGGATTTTTTTTTTAAGAAATGAACTTTATGTTGATTATGAGGAAACTATCTGAAACAAGCTGGAATTTCAAAAGTTTAAGACCTGTTCAAATAATGAATGGCATCATCAGCAAAAGTGCTCATTGGACTAAACCAAGAATGCAAAGACCACCCTCACCCACCAAACCCCTGACAAGACCTTGCAAAATATGTGCCTGTTAACATGATCTGAGTTGT